>NC_085050.1:72573388-72873688 GCF_963662255.1 Cinclus cinclus | reverse complement strand
TACGTGCGCACGGTGTACGACGCCCAGCAGCGCGTCTCCCACGAGTACGAGGTGACGCCCTCGGCGCTGCCGCCCGGCGGCGACGGCCGCGGCCACGGCAGGCTCCTCGCCTTGGGCCGCCGCGGCGCGGCCTCCTCCTGGGCACAGCCGGACAGCAAGAGCCAGCCCCCCAAGGGACCGCCCCTGCCTCCCGCTCGCAGCGACAGCTACGCGGCCATCAGGCACCACGAGCGGCCCGGATCCGGCTCCGGCACCGGCACCGGCCTGGAGCACGGCAAGCCCGGCCGCACCCAGCCGAAAGGGGCCTGGGCGCCACTCGTCAGCTCCCTGTCCCAGGGGCCGCTGCTGAAACTGTCCTTTGGAGAAGGGCACCTGCACACCGTGGTGGAGAAGAGCCCGGAGAGCAGCCCCACTGTGAAGGCCAAGCAGAGCTATTCCCAGGCAGCCCAGCCAGGCCAGCCCCTGCTGCCCACTGGTGTCTACGCCGTTCCCTCCCCAGAGCCGCACTACGCCCAGGTGCCCCAGCCTTCCTCCAGCAGCACTGGGACGCTTTACCCAGCTCTGGCCAAAGAAAGTGGATACTCCCCAGCCCTCCCGGTCTCTTACGACAAGGCCACAGCTGGCAGCGCCCTGGGCTCCGATGACAGTGGAAACCAAAGCACTACAAACAGGTCGACCATCTTCTACCAGCCCCTCTCCACTGAAAGGAAGCACGAAGACAAACTCATCCAGCAGAAGGCTCCCAGCGCAGCAGGCCCGGAGCTCTGCCTGGCCATGTCACGAAAGGAGGAGCTGTTACCCCTTTGCAAGGTAGCGCACAGCCACCGAGACACCGTGGGTAGCACACAGGCCTCCAAGCCTGTTTTCCAGGGCCCACAACCCCCGCTGAGGGATGCTAGTGAGAGGAAAACCCATTACCAACCCAAAGAGGACTGGACACCTGGATTCCAGGAGGAAAAAAATGGCAACGCACAGGTAAATGAGAGCGACACTGGTGCTCCCCACCCATGGAGTCACAGCAAGGCCAAGCAGTATGGCTTCTCTTCCTTGCAGAACATCCCAGAGAGCTCCAGGAGGCAAAGCAGCTCTGAGCTAAGGGAGACCCAAACAGGTGAGGCTTATTCCAACACCAAACTGTCCTTCCTGAACATCAGCGGCAGAGAGGAGAAGGATCACAGGGAACAGGGGCACAGACACTGGAGTGATGTGGACCCACAGGCCTTCACGAGGCAGGAGGAGGAGGGCACGAGCATGGCTCTGTTCCATGCTGCTGAGCCAAAGTGCAAAGAGCCCCCTTCTCCTCAGCTCCCAAAGACCTTGGATTGTGGGAGGAGCCGGCTCAGCTCTAGCAGCACCCAAAGCTTTCCCTACAGCAAAGCAGAGGCTGGCAAACCCCGCTGCTCGGTGCTGGAGAAGGTTAACAAGTTTGAGCAGCGGGAGCAGAGCACTCCCCGGCCCCAGAGCGCCGGCATTCCCAGCTTCGGCCAGCACTATGGGCCCAGCAGGACGAGCCAGCCTGCTGGCACGAGGTGCTCCGTGCACAGCCCTGAGGACATGAGGACCAAGCTGCCCAGTGAGCCAGGCAGGGGCTCCAGCCCGTCCGTCAGGAATGGGAAGCTGGAAGAGGCTGACTGGCACCCCGTAGAGCTGCAGATGGTGGCTTCGGTGAAGCAGGCAAGACCCAGTGAATACTACAGCCCGTGTCCTGAGAATGAGGTGCAAATAAGGGCAGGTCAGCTTCCGCGGAGCAGAAGCACGTTCCAGCTGGGAGGCGAGCCTGAGAGGGAGATCCTCTGGAAGGATAGCATCCAGGATGCGCACGGGTCGCAGCTGGACACGTCCTTTAACAGGGCCTACAGGAACAGCATTAAGGATGCTCAGTCCAGAGTGCTGAGGGCCACCTCGTTCCGGCGCATCAGCCCCCCGTTCGGGAACGCGCCCAAGAGAGTGCCCCAGAGGCCTGCCTCGGCGCACGTGGGCATGAGGAGCACGGCGGCGTCCCCACACACCCCCAAGGAGAGGCACAGCATCACGCCCACGGAAGGAGGCTTCTCCAGCCTGGACTACACCAGGACGCAGCACGTGCTGCGCATCGGGGGCCGGAAGCGGCTGACGGTGGAGCAGAAGAAGCGCTCCTACTCAGAGCCCGAGAAGATGAACGAGGTGGGCATCTCGGATGGGGAGCCATCGCCTTTCTCCTTCCAGAAGAAAAGCATCCATTTTGTCTTCCCGGAGAACACGGTGGCCGACCGGCGCAAGATCTTCGAGAAGGACGGCAAAGCTTCCTCCACAGCCAGCCTGTCCAAGCCGGAGCTCAAGCAGCTCCAGCAGAGCGCCCTGGCCGACTACATCGAGCGCAAAACGGGGCGCCGGCCGTCCTCGCAGGACACGGGGCTTCTCCGGGAGCGCTCCCACAGCTCCTACCTGCAGCTGGGCGGCCCCGACAGCCAGAGCCTTTCCTCTGCCTCCAGCATGAACTCCCTCCAGGACCAGAACCTCTACCGCCGCAGGGAGTCCGTAGAGCGGATATCCAGGATGGGACGGATGTCTTCCACCCTTCCCCCTGGGCTGGTGGACTGCTTGGACACGAGCGGAGATGAGAAGGTGCCGGGGCGCCAGGACAGCCTGGTCACCAGCAGGCCCAAACCAGAGAGGTGCCGGGATTACAGACCCAGGTCGGATGTCACCAAAGGCACTCAGACAGATCTGCTGGGCGTGCAGGGCCAGCCCCGCTACAGGAAGCAGGAGCAGATCTTTGAAGCACCCTCCACCGCCAGGAAATCTGGGAAATCGGTGTCTGTGGAAGACCTGCTCGATAGGTACGACAGTCGGCCAGTCCCTGTGCACGTACGCTCCAGGTCGTCTCCCACGGCAGAAAAGAAGCACCAGGTATGTGGGAACAGGATCATGTGCACCCACAGGTGGGGCTCTCAGAGCCAGGGAATGGGGGAGGATGTCGGGGAACAGGCTGATGTCCAGTCACGGCTAGGACTCCATTGATTAGAGACAGATTGAGCACGTGCTGAGGCAGTTTAGTGCACCTTAGTTAAAAAATCACTGGTGGAGTTCAGCTCTCTCCCTGCTGGACTGTGTCAGGGATTTCAGTGCATATGCTGGTGTGGTCTTGCTGCTCTGGACATCCTGTCTTGAGGTGTCCTGTCCTTACCTGCCAGCAGCACTGGAGAAGTACTGAACACTTTTCTGGTGGAGTGTCCCACTTAGGATAGTGATTTCCCTCAGCCCATTTTCCTGGTGCAAAGTAGAGAGGATTAGAAGCTGCTTGGAATTGCCTTGGCTTCCCCTGTGGCTGACAGTGCTGGGAAGTGCTGGGCAGAGGCAGTGCCAAATAACCATTATGTTTAGCCTCCAGCTCTGGAGAGAAACATCACAGAGAAAGCTGAACAGAGACCCTGGCCCTCCCATGTCTCCTGCTTGGTGGTTGGGAACATTGCACTGATGTCACAAATGGGGAATTTGACTGACTCTCCTGATGGTAAACAGTAGAACCAGGCTAAACTCTTAAAAGAACAACTGCCCAGGCCAGCTCTTCAGCTGAAATCTCTTCAGGCCTATTTAGGAAACTTGAACTGGTCGAGCCACATGGATTTACAGCGCTGCCGGGTCTGCTGCCCCATCCCTATTTTTCCATGCCAGGCTCCATACCTCACAGAGAGAGGCAGCAAACAGCCAAAATGTGTGGACAGGCTCCTCGCCCCAAATAGGCTGAGTGTTTGGGGAGGCTCACATACCTACAGGGCAGCTGGGATCCAGGATATCTCCTACTCATGCACTCACTGCTGGCCCAGAGCAGATTATCCACAGGAGCAAGGGAAGTGGTCCTGAGTCAAGTGACTACAGAGGAGGCTCTGGGCAGCTTCTCACAAATGGACCAAGCCGGGGTGGGGGCAAGAAGCTGCCCTCCCAAACTCCTGGTGTGCTTCATTCTACACATCCTCTCTCAGCAGCCCTCAGCTCCCACACCACATCTTTAAATAGAGTGAATTTAAAAAGCAGCTTGTGAATATCAAGTGACCGGAATGCACTTCCAGAACCACCCCTGTCTCATCCCACCATCAGTATTTTTCCACCCCAGCCAGGCACCAAGCCCATCTGTGCCATTTTGTCATGCTTGCTGATCAAAGCAGCAACAAAACCAGACATCCAGAGAGACACAAGTCACCAACATGTACTTTTCAGTGACAGGTTGGATGGCAAGCAGCCCTAGTTCATTTTTCCTTGCCCAACTCTTATCAGGCAGGAGGTACAGAGCAGTTCTTGAGATCTTTATTTCCCACTCCTGGATCCTTTTTAATTGCTCATACACTCAGCAGCCAAACCAGAGGTTCTGCCTGTTGGAAGCCAAGTTGAGGAAGAGGATGAAGAGCACTGCAGATGTGCTCACAGGATCTTAATTCAGGCACTGCAGAGAGGAGAGCCCTGGCTGTTTCCCAGAGGGATTTAGCTGTAACCACCTGTGAAAATCCTGTTCTTAAGTCCTACCTTGACTTCCAGCATATACACCAATCCATAGGGTTTGTTTGAAAGGGAAGTAAATGTTGAAGTGCTAACCTAACCTTCATTATGTTTATTTCTGATCCATCTCCAGTGCAAACCCACAACCATAAACACGGGGGTCAAAGCCAAACCAACAGGATGATTTTTTTTAATTGTTGATTAGCTTTCTTTTGGCCTTTTCAGGTTTTTTTGTGGGAAATGTTTATTTCCAGTTTAGCAGCAGACTTCTCTGCCTCACTCACTGTTCCTTTTCAGGGCCTTGTGTACAGTGCCTGATGTTCCTTTCAGGCTGCATAGGAATCACGTTGCACTGTCGCTGCAGGCATTTGTTTAGAGATAAGAAAGAGTGGATAGCCATGGGGAATGACTTGTTCTCAGGCTTTGGAAGGCATTCTCATCGTGTTTTGGTATTTTGTTTTCCTTTCTGCTGACGCTGCCTTGGAACCCCAGGAGCTGCTGAGAAGGGAGAGCAGTGAATTCAGCCCCATGGTGAGGGATCCCTTCTACGTGGTGAGCGCAGGAGCCAGGTGGGTGTATGTCCATGTCCCCTGTGTCACGGCAGGGCCTGCTGTGGCCATCCCCCTGCCAGCAGCAGCTGTCATGGTTTGTCTAGAGCTAAGACCTGCACAATCACAGCTACAAGTGTGCTGTGCCCAGCAGGCTTAGGAGGAGTTGCTACAAGCTTCTTCTTTCACTACAGACATTAATTTACGATCAGTTCCTCTTCATGTCATCGTGGAGCATGTTTGTGCAGCCAATTGCCACTTACATGAATTCTAGGATGTGTTTGATCTGCTCTTGAAACTCACATTGGATGATGCCGTAACTGAAGGATCCCTAAGAAAAAAATACCTCCACATCCTACTCTGGCAGGTTTTGTCCACCCAGGATGCCGTCCCCCCAAGAAGTCCTGCTCAACTGGAAGCTGGCCTTTGAGCTGCTTCTCTTCATCCAGGCAGGAATTTTTGCTCAGCAACAGGGGAGAGAGAAATGTTTTTAAAAACAGAAAACTGTAATCACAAAATTCGGTGTCTTAGGACTTATGTAAGTCTCCACTTAGCCCCAGATTGTTTTGAAGTTAATGAGAAGTGAAGTTGATCGCTGTATTTACATTTAAATAATAAATAGATGTTTGCCCTAAGCCCCGAGTGCCCAAACAGCTAACTCCCATTACAGTAAAAGCCATCAAGAGGGACTAAAAGCATTGTTCACAAAGGAGCTCTGTTCCTCACTAACTTGCAGTAAATGCCAGCCCTCTCTGTGGTCACAGTGGGAGTTAACACTGCTGTCTCCAAAGGTTTCTCCATGCAGCTCTGGCTCAGGGAGTGAGTGACAGCCGGAAGCAGAGGAAGGCTTCTACTCTGGCTGATCTTACTTCTTGCCATTTTTGCCCCTAAGAAGACATAAATGGTGTTTTAAAGGGACTCAATCTGCATTCAGGCACATCCTTGTAGGGTTATTTAAAACACACTAGTTTACTTTGATTTGGAGTAACTTTTTCCATGTTTTTTTCCTAAGAAACAATGCAGCTGTTTCAGTTCCTCCTGCCTCCCCTCTTCTCCTGAAGATGGCATTTCATCCTGCTGCTCAGTCACTACTTGTGCCTTCCTTTTTTTTTTTTTCTTTCCCCAGCCTATTTTCCAAGTAATGGGATTGAACACACAGACTGAAAACAAGTTTATTGGGGCACGAAATGCAAGTTTCTCATTTTCATGCTCCACTGGACAAAGATTATTGGTTATTAACAGTTTTATCATGTTTGTGCAGCATAGGCATCCCGCATGCTTTGCAAGCACGTTTCTTCTGGGAGATGGGAGGTTGCTTTCCCTTGTTGCTTGGAACTGGATTTCCCAAAAGACAGAACAGAAGGATGGAAGTCTTTTTCATTCACAGGCCATTCAGGGAGGCAAGGCAGGCAGTAGGAATTAAGTTTCTAGGTTTTCTTGGGACACAGCTGCCCCCTGTGCTGGAGACGAGATGGGACCATCCCTGCTACCTCTCATGCTTGAAGAGGGAAACAGATAGTGAGGAAAACCTTGGTCAGCAATCACTTGGTCCCACCACACGTGCTCTTCCTCTGCTCCTCAGGTGTCACACAACATTGGGAACTGCTCCACCAGTTTTAGAATCCACACTTGCTTCCCCAGTAGGAGAGATCTCTGAATTAAGAGAATCACCATCTGGCGTTCCCAACAAACACTGAGCATCTGAAAAGAATACTTACTGCTACTGTCCAGAAACCACAGACAATACCAAGAGCAGCCTGTCTGGAGAGTTTCCCCACCCCCAGGCACAGGCTGCCAAATTCTATTGTCAGTCACACCAGAATAGAGCCAGAACAACCCATGTCTTTGACAAAGTTGTTCTTAATTTGTACCGGTACATCTCAGAGCAAATTTGGGGCCCAAGTCTCTAGCATCACAGATGGGCAGTGTGGGGATTCTCTCAAGAGCAGAAAATGCACTGGCAGTAGAGCTTCATTGTGCTTTGCTTGTTTATGGTATGGCCTTGTGGTTCCAGGCCACCTTCTCTTGCATCTGCCACTGCCATTATTACTGCTCAGTTTGTTCTACAGCTAAACAGCCAGCCAGACAAATAGGCTTGGCTCTAGATTCCAAGCAGGATCCTTGCTCCAAGGGCAGAAGCTGTTTCTCAGACTCACATGTGAACACCCTAAAAGACCTGGAAGGAATAATTCCATCTGCTGGCTTTGCAGCTTTAACATCCGCTTGCAGTTGGAATGTGTTAGCTTTGGTGTTTGTCACACCTGCCTGTCTGCAGGAGCTCTTTCTTCCAACAAGATTCCAAGGCTGCAAGAGATTTTTTTCAGTTTTCTCCATAGTGAAAATAGTGCATTTTTTGGCCTTGCTTTTTTCTTGAAGACAGTTGGATCATTTTAATGACACCTTTCCAAATGGAGCAGATAACATTATGGGAATATTTGACCCATAGAGCTGAAATTCTTAAAATTACAAGCAGTTGAGAATGGAGTTTGATGGCAGATAATATCCAATAGTGTCTCTTAAAACAATTGCTACTCACCCCATCTGAAACAAACAAAACGGAAAGCAGATCAGGAAAGGAAGCCAGGCATTAGGCTTTCCTAATATTTTTTCCACTGAGTTACTGCTATGGTGCTTGCTGCATGTGTGATGTAGCACAGGCTGAAAATGATGGGAGATGGTGAGAAGAAGTGGATCTGGCTCGGGATTTCACTTCCAGTTTCAAAGCACAGCTGTACCTCACGTAGACCAGCAGGCAGTGATGCTGGCCTCTGATAGCGTTGATATTTTAAATGGATAACCTCCATCAAGGAGGTGCACAGTAAATTTTCCTGCTCATTGATGAGTTCTTAATCTCACTGTGGTCTGTCTCTTGGTATTTAGGTCTTTCAGCAAGAAAGAAAGAAGCTTCTCAGAGAAAATGGTGCTCACAAGTTGCTATCCCCGTCCCCTCCGCAGCACTGAGGTTGTCACCGGGCCTGCCACGCTGGTCGAGAATCACAAGCTCCCAGAAGTTTCCAGGCCAGATGGAAGGACTTCTGCATTTTTCCCAGCCCCAACAGAGGCAAGGAGTCAGTATCCTGAGCAAAAGCAAGGCTTTAAACCCTTGTTCCTTAACCTTACTCCTTCTGGGTCTGGCCACTCTTCCCCTAATACGCCCGCCCCAGCTCCCTCCGACTTGCAGAGCGCAGCTGACAGCCAGGCTCTGAGACAGCACCAGGCCAAACGAGAGGCTGTTCCCCCCGAGGGCAGCGGGAGCACTCAGGCACAGCCTTTGGATGCTGCCCAGGACAGATCCCCCGAGACTCCCACAGACGAGATGATGTGGAGGAGGAAAGCCGGGCTGCTGCACAGGTCCCTCCCGCCCAAGGTGGCGTGGGCTCATTCGGCCAAGGACAGCAGCTACGCGAAGGCCGTGGTGTCTCCTCCGGCGGCCGGGCACAAGCCCTCCCAGAGGTGGCAGTCCCTGCCCACGCAGAGCAGCACTTCCTCCGAGCCAGAGACTCCTTCTCTGCAGGGCATGACCCAGCTCCACATCTCGGAGTCGGGGCTGCAGCTCACGCCCCCGCCATCGCTGCAGGACGAGGAGGACGATGAGGTGTTTGTCGCGCCTTCCCAAGCGCCCTTCTCCCCGCCACCGCCATCCCGTCCTCTCCCCGAGCTGAGCTCTTGCACTTCTGCCAACGGCACAGAGGAATTCCCACCTCCTCCCCCTCCCCGTGAGGGCCATGGGGCAGCTGGAGACAAATCCTCCCGGCTCACAGAGGAGGCCGGTGCGAGGTAAGGGCGGGCTGGAGCGCGGCGGCTCGGTCAGTGCAGGGCCATATACAGTAAGATATGCAGGGCTGGGACAGGTGGGGCTCATCCCTCGGGCCCTGAGACCCCCAGCTGCTGGCTGAGCAGGGGGCTTGCATCTTGTCAGGGGACAGGGAGAGACTCTGCCAAGAGCGGCCTCAAGGATCCACCAGCAGGTGCAGTGACAGGTGCTCCCCAAACCTCCAGGACACGGGACTATGGCAGAAAGCTCCTGGGCTGGTTCTTCCTGCAAATTTCAGTGCAGTTGCTTCTGACTCCCTCCAGCACAGAGCTGGAATGGCTGCTGGCTCCTTCCAGGTACTGGATTTTGAGACAGCTGTGGAAATCCATGATGGCTTTTTCCAAACCAAAGTTAATATTTCCCAGAATATAATTTGGACCTGGCACAAAATAATGCTGTTACAAAACAGTGACTGTGTGCCAAGAAATGACAATGCAAATATGTCACAGTCAGGCTGTAAAGGGAAATTCTCGTGAGGCATAGGAAAACCCAGGTGGTTGAACTCAGCACAGCTTCCCTCACTCCCGGGGAGCTGCTCTGATATCCATCTGGGAAGAATCTGGCTGGGGCTGTAGTAGTGATTGGCTTTTCCAACACAGCAAGGACAAATGAGTAGAGGCTGCTCAGGATGGCACTCCCAGGTGGGGAGGCTCAATGTCACCAGCCTGCCAGCAGAAAAGTGACTTGGTGTTCACTAATTCTTTCTGTGTTGGAAGGACAATCCAGCAATGTCCAGACCAAAGGCACAGAACAATTCTGGTGCCAGTGGCTTCACGCTGTGGATCCTCCATAGTGGAATGAGAAGTGAGACACAAAAACAAGTGAGAGAGAAGGAAAACTCACTTCTTGTGGGCCCTTACCTTGTGTTCACAATGGTCCTGAGTGGTAGATTTCTCTTCATCTCACAGAATGTTTCTGTCCATAGCAGCTGCAAAGGCTTTCCCAAAGCCCTGGCCAAGAGAGAGATAACAGGGTCGGGCACCAGCACCGGAGGAAATAATTCATCAACCCCATTAAAGAGGACTAGCTCTCCATCTGCTGTGGATCAGCAGCACCAGTCCCCTGCTTCTTCTGAAGGTCCTCAGAGCAATGACAGACAGCCCATAACTCAGCCTGAAAGTAACTCCAGAGAGCCAGCATTGGAAAATGCCAGCCTGGACTCCAGGATAACCAGCACAGCACCCCCAGTGAAGGCAAAGAACAAGACCCCAGAGGATATTAAGTCAGAGGCTCTGGCAAAAGAAATTGTCCATAAAGACAGGTCTCTGGCTGATATCTTGGATCCAGATTCCAAAATGAAGACAACCATGGACCTGATGGAAGGGATTTTCCCCAGTGGAACCAGCGTGCTGAAAGAGAACAACATGAAGAGGAAGATGTCGCAGACACAAGCCAGCAGGACAGCAGTGGCGGGTGACACGTAAGCACTGCTGGGCAGAGCTCCCTGCTCCCTTGCTTCTAAGGACACCCTGTGCCAAATTTTTCTGCATGCCTGTAGGTGAGAGTGAGTTTTGCAGTTCAGAGGTGTGAGGCCTGGCAGGGCATTTCCAAACAGCCTTTCCTATGAGCTGGGCTCTGTTTGGGCTCTGAGGTCACCTCTCTGGACTGTGTAGTAAACAATGCTGAGCTTGGGCGCAGAGCAGGAAATGAAACATTCCTGGAGATATAATTGGATTTTGCTATCTGAACCTTAGTAATCTGAAGCAGTTCAGTCTAAAGCAGAGAAACAGAGATACCGAAGTAAAATCAGGATGAACATAATGGCAGGCACAGAGATAGCAAGAGACCAAATTCTGGAAGGAGGGACGAGGGGTCCTTCTTATTACAAGATCAGCCCAAGTTCCCCCAGTGTTGGTTTTTTAAGACGGAGACTTCCAAGTGGCAGCTGGAGAACTGTCCAGAAGTCAGATGTACTGCATGATGCCAGGTAAGGTCAGACTGGCCACCTCCAGCCGAGCTGTGCTGGCTGACCTTCAGCATGGGAAATCAAATCCTATGCAGGGCTGTGTCCTTTAAGCCCAGTGGCCGTGCTGTGCTGGGACAGCAGCTGACATGCACCCCCCTGAGGGCAAGAATCTGCCTTGTCCTGGTGGGTAATCACACTGGGGAGCTACCAAAGAGGGAGTCCTGGAAAACCATGGACCTTATCACTTGGACAAGTCAGGCTCAGACTGAGCTCTTCCTTTTTCTTCCCTGTGGTGTAGGAGAGAGGAAAAGGAAGCTCCTGTCACCCTCATCACCTGTCCTGCTTACTACAGCGTTTCAGCACCCAAAGCAGAACTGCTGAATAAAATCAAGGACTTGCCAGAAGAAGTTGGTGAGGAAGAAGAGCTGCTGGACATCAATGAGAAAAAGGTAAATACGGCACACAGCACTGTTCTTTTGGTGCTCACATTCCTGAAATAATAATGAGCCCCAAAGTGAAGTGCATTTCTATTTCATGTCAGCTTTTGGCAGCACCCAAAATTGCATGGGAGCAACTGTGAAGCTTCGTTAGAGTGACCCAGGTTGTATAAGAGTGTTAATCTGAATTACTCACTGCCGATTGAGTACCAATCTTGCACCACCCTGAGGCGGGCCTGGAGCATACCAAATGCTGAGTGTACAGACTGTCAGGAGCAGTCCCTGTTCTGCAGCAAGGAAGGACAAGGGAGAGGTGAAGCAAGTTGTGCAAGGCCAGCTAGGGTTGGAAACAAGGACAGAGTCCAGCTAGTGTCTGCAGAGTGTAGGAGATGCTTTCCCAGGACTTTCCTCTTCAGTGAAGTCAGTTTACCGAAGTCTAAACCATGCCACACTGTCATGGGCAGAGTAACACAGCCCAGATTACATTTTCTGTTCACCACCTCTTCTTTCTATGGCCCTACACAGATTCTGGGTCACAAATACTCACTAATCAAAAGCATTTGCCCAGGGCCTTTGCCTGCTTCTTTCATCATCTGGCCCAAGACACTGCTTGTAGGCACCCAGCTCCAAAGGGAATGGCAGCCCTGCCACATCCATAGCATTACTTGGATTCCCTTCAAAATCTGCCTGCTCATACCAAGGTGAAAGGTGTGGAGTGACTGAACAAGACAAGGGTGCTGCACCACGAGCCTGCCACGGAGGGCAAGTCCCAGGCCTCAAAGGTTACATTTGCATGGAAAGCCAGAAAGAGATGGGAATGATTAGGCCCAGACAGTACAGTCTGGCATCTTTGCTCATGGTTGTGTGTGCAGAAACATTTGCACAGGCTTACCTGACAAGGGGCTCCTGAGGGTTACCTGAGAAGGCAGCTCCTCTGGGAGATCATTTGGATAAACCAAGTTCATTTCCACTGCAAGTATGGAAAGGAAAGGGAAGGGAAAGGGAAGGGAAAGGGAAGGGAAAGGGAAGGGGAAGGGAAAGGGAAAGGGAAGGAAAGAAGCTCTGTTGGCTGGTATTTGGGATTGCAGGAGAGTCACTGATTAATAAACACACCCCTAAGCCACAGGCCCCTCCAGCTCCCAGGCCTTCAGAACAAAGGTATCTCACTCTCAGGAGCTCCGTAGCCTCCTGCTGCAGTTGGAGGGCAAATCTCCTGGAGCAGGGAAGAACAGTTCCCAGCAGTTAATCTGCTTGAAAACTTGCTGAGGTTAATGCCAGACTTTGAGACCAACAACCCACAGAGTCCTGCCATAGAGATTTCTCCATACCACTGAACACTGGATCCTTCCATTGGCTCCTTTTGGGATTTGGTCCAGCAATCAACTTCTGAGGATCTTTTCTTTGGAAGGGAGCATTAGAATAGTAGCCCCAGGGAAGGGCAAGGGCTGGGTTTTGTCTCTGGGTGTTTCTCAGGGAAGAATACCCATAAAGGTGTTTTTGTTGACCCTTAGGAGGTGGGATTTAATGCCACCTTGGCTCCCTCTCTCCTGAGCTACCTGAGCTCTCCTGAGCTAGGCAGTGGAGGTCATTCCAGGGAGTGGATATCATTTTCAGGGAATATTACTGGCCTTTTGCTCAGCCTTGGCATGTGTGTGGAGCTGAGAGCAGGCTGCCGCGCAATGCAGGTCCAAGTGTTCCGTCTAGTGGTGCCTGGCCGTACAGAGCCATGTGCTCCCTGCTGCCAAAGCAGCCTGGGAACCCCACTGCCAGCCCACTCTGGCCACCAGGGCCAGCTCAGTGATCCCGGCCTGACCACTGCTGGAAAATCCTCCCTCCTCTGAAGCAGGACTGCCTCCTGCCTGGAATGACACTAAGTAAATCTTCGGTGTGAACGCTTCCTCGATGCCTCTGTGTGCGAGGCACTTGTTTGGTGCAGTTCCAGGTGTTTCAGGTGGGCTGAGGAGCACATCAGAGACATGGCTGCAGCTCTTTTCACTCAGAGGTTTTAAAGAACATTCTTCTGGGGGTAGCTGGGTATAAGAATAGGTGCACCAAATCAGAGATCTTTCTTATAAATGTTCACTGAACAAAGATATCCTCATGCAACCTGATGGGCTACTTGGGCTATCTCTGAGGGAGGGAATTTCAGTATTTTCTCTATTTCCTCCCTTCTTTGTCAGCTGTTGCTGACCTGACCCTGCTCCTCAGGAACTGCAGCCTTATCCTCTTGTTGTCATCACCCATACGAGCAGGGTGATGCTGGTAACAACCACTGTGGCAATGCTTCCCCTCCGACAGGCGGAGCTCATCGGGAGCTTGACCCACAAACTGGAAGTCCTGAAGGAAGCCAAGGAGGGCCTGCTTGAAGACATTAAGATGAATAATGCTCTGGGAGAGGAGGTGGAGCTGTTGATCAGCACGCTGTGCAAACCCAACGAGTTTGACAAGTACAAGATGTTCATTGGCGATCTGGATAAGGTGGTGAACCTCCTGCTCTCGCTCTCGGGACGCCTGGCCCGCGTGGAGAACGTCTTGAGCAGCCTGGGGGACAGCGCCAACAGCGAGGAGCGGGTAGGTATCCTATCATCGTCTGGACACAGCCCTGGGCTGCTCGGGGTGTGGGGCACAGCGCCACCAGCACGGCATTGCAGCGACCTCCAGGGGCTGCCGGGATGGAGCACAGGGCTCTCGGCACCGGCGGCAGCTCGGGCATTGTCCCTGCCAGTCTTAATCCCCGGCTGCATAAATGGCTGGGATCCTGCAGCCTTTCCCTGGACGCAGAGCAGCTGCGTTGGGGACTGCCACATTTTAACATTTTTGCGGTGGTTTTGAAACCAGGTTTTCCTGGTAGTTGTTGCTTTCAGGTGAAGTTCCCTGACTTTCTTGGAGCATTTTCTCTCTCCCATTGGCAAGGTCGTTCAGCATCCAGTTCAGGGGGGTTCACATCCACTCCCTAATGAGGAATTAATCCTCCTCTGCCAGGCTTTTGACCTCGCGTCTGGGAGCTTAGCAGCCATCCCCAGAGGTGGCAGGCGTGGTGCTGGGAGGAAGGAAAGGGGGATCAGGGCCTGTGGTGCTGCTGGTACTGAAGGGCTCTCTCTGGTGTGCAGAGTTCCCTGAACGAGAAGCGGAAGCTGCTGGCTGGCCAGCACGAAGACGCCCGAGAGCTGAAGGAAAACCTTGACCGTCGGGAACGGGTGGTCTTGGACATCCTGGGCAACTATCTCTCTGAGGAGCAGCTCCAGGACTACCAGCACTTTGTGAAGATGAAGTCTGCGCTCCTCATAGAGCAGCGAGAGCTCGACGACAAAATCAAACTGGGCCAGGAGCAGCTCAAGTGCCTGATGGAAAGTCTCCCCAGGGACTTCACGCCCAGGGATGCAGCAGCCGCAGCTGCCCTGGCTGCAGCACTTGCTACCTCCTCCGGGGTGGGTTGTAAAACACCTGCAGCAGTCTGTTCCTCACTCTAACCTGTCCCAGGTGGAGCTGGATACAGCCGTGCCCGAGTCCCTTTAATCCCAGGACATGGCAGATGGTCCTCTTCAAAGACAATGGACAGAAACAGGTCTTAACCAAGATTTTAATGAAGGAAAAAAAAAAAAAAGCAGTAATAAAGGTTTTATTTTCCTTTCCTTCCACCTCTGCTTCCTGGAAACTTAAATCATTGTGGAGGGAAATTTCCTCCTGCCAGAGATGAGGAAGATTCTCACAGGAATTAAACACATGATGTTTAATAAAAAACATTACCTCCTCCCTTCCCTCCCTTTTCTGCCTACCTGACACCTCATTAAATAATGAAGGATCTAAGAATGAAGCCTTAAAAATAAAACCAACCCATTTGACTGAACGTTATTGATATTTATATTTTTTCAAGAACAAGACAGAATGTGTAAGTTTTTGTACATACTCTAATCAGTTCTACTTTGTTCTGTATGTAGAAAAGACATTTAATTTTGTATTTTGTGAAGACCTTAACAAAAAGAGGGAACCCCAAAGATAGTCATGCAGTAGCTTGAAACATCTCATTGTGGTTTTGTTGCTGTTGTTGTGGTTGTTTTTTAATATAATAAAGGGCTACCAGAAGCAGCTTCACCCTGTTTCAACACGTGCTGAAGATACCATTAAGTGGCCATACAAAGGAAATTTTAGCCATGAAGATAAGAAATTTTTCCTCTTCTGGATCCTGCGATCCTCTGAGTCTGGAGTTCAAACATCTTTTATGGCAACCTGCATCTCAGGAGTCCAAGTTACCATGAAGCAAGGAATTCACTGTAGGAATGTGAGGGAAATTCTGCCTTTATTTTGAATAGTCATGGCTGTAGTCCGTGTTTCTGTTGCAGCCTGAGAGACTTCGCTGAGGTGTGACAGGAATCTCTACTGACGTGATTTATAGGCCCCTCCTTGAGTAGAGTTTCAGGGAAACAGTGGGGGGAGCTGTTTCAATCCAATCAACACATCTCATTTGCCCTAAAAGAATCCTATTCACTGCTGCCATTTAATTTATTAGATTTAAAAACATCTTCAATTCAGATTCTTTTTTTTTTTTTTTTTTTAATGCAGCCACCCTTTCATCTTATACTTACCAAAACAGCTCACAAAGACATGGTAGATCCAGGAGGTGTTTGTGCATTTTTTCTGTATTTTCCATTTAGTGAGTTCTTTCCTGCAAAATACAAATCCTGCCGTTTATCCCCAGGTCAGGAAGAGGCTCCATCCAAACAGGATCTGCCTGTTTACTCCAGGAACCCACATGGCTTCAGGGGAGCACCTCCAGCAAGTCTGGGGTGGATAAGGCAAGTCCTGTGTGTGTTCCCACAGTACACAGAAACATCAGCTAATGAGGCAAGTGATAGTCATTGATATTTTTATAACAGCTTGTATTTTCAAGTGAGAAATTAGTTAAAGCCACAATTTTTGTGGCAAGTGCAGATAAACTCTCTTTGCACAGTTTTGTTCAAAAATCAACCTCCTAACTGCAAAGTTTACTGAGTTTGGTAGAAGTACACCTTGATATGTATCTAAAGGTAATTAAACATGAGGCAAGGCTGAAGATTTACTTCGCAGGAAATATTTTACCTCTGGCTAAAAGGGGAGTGCATTCATTGCTCTTTATCCCACCTTGCTTTTCTCTTGTGGCCATGAAGCTAGGGGTTAATGGAAACTCAGAATTTCCCACTGATTACATGATTTCATGGGACAAGAATACCAGGGATAGAATTTTACCCTTACTGTCCAGTCCTTGTAAGCTTACTGACGGAAATCTGTATTTTGGGTCTGGCTACATGAGATTTTTAAAACTGAACCTGTATTGCAGTATCTGCTGTAGAGAAAGCCAAATACAGTGAGCCTGATAGGCTGTGCAACCCCTTCCACAAAACTCATCTCAGGGAAGGGGTTTTCTGCAGCCTGGCAATTTTTGCTCAAAATGAGCCTTATTTGTTATAACAGAAACATCTGGTTTGGATGTTAGTGTGGAATTCCCTACATCCCACCCTGCTACAGGGATGTTTGCCAGCCTGGGTGGCCTCTGTTTGTAGGTAGCAATGGGTGGGACTCCTTCCCATGTCATTTTGTGGTACCTGGGTCAAGCACCTTCTCCAGAGCTGTCTCCAGGTAAGTCATGGACTGCTGATGTGTGACAGCCACCTCCAGCTGGCTACAGGCACAGTGGGAAAGCACAGATCTCCCTTGGGTGACTTGAGGAAAACCCCAGTAAGGACAAAGCACTTACACTTGTGACACGTGGTACCAGTTCCAAGTAAAATCTTGTACAAAACCAAAACCATTATGTTACGTTTTCACGTTAGTTAGGAACAGCCATTTTCCTGGGTCAGCTTCCCTTAAATGTGTATCCTCAGTCAAAGCAGGCCAGCTCTCAGTAAGGCCTCACAAGTGCCAGGAAAATCTACTCATCCAACTTAAAATTGGCCTCTTTTTATCAGAGCCCTTGGGCAACTGACGGTCACAAGGAATTCACATCAGATGCTTTCCTCAAGACTAAACCTAGTAAAGAGTGTTTACATACCAAGGTCTGTTGGTTGTAAGTTTGCACACAAGGTCTTTTGTGAAGGTTACCTACAAAATTGGTCAAAGCCAGAGCACGGCAGCAGTTTCTGTGACAGTTTATCCATCATCTTTACAACTCGGCTGCTGTGATTGTTTAGGCTGGTAATTAAGAGAAGCAAGAAAAGCAGACTGGATAGCACTCCATACTCACTCCACATAAATCCTGTCCTTTGCAGAACAGGGAACAGAACAAGCTTTTTATCCAAGAGCTCCTGCTTTAAATCAGAGCAAACTGAGACACACCTGAAGACCCCATCCCAGCTTTCCCCATGCCTCATTGAACCACCCCCCGAGGCAGTGTTTACACAGGAGCCGTTTATCCCTCTGTACCCCTGCCGAGGAGATGTGTCCCGACTGTGGCACAGTGTCAGGCTTGGCTGCGTTCCCACAGGAGTGCTGCTCGTGCCTCAGCCCACGAACCAAGCGCCGTGCAGCTCTGCTGTGTTACGGGGTTTTTCTGTCCATGTGTTGCTGAACAATCAGCCTTTGTGTTGTGCAACTGGATGTGTGTCTGTGGCCAGCCTTTGTGCAGCCTGCTGCAGTGCCAAAACTCATTGCAAAAATCTGCTTTTTTCTTGCCTGTTTCAAGATGTCGGGGAGATGGAGCCAGCCAGGCTCAGCCCCCTCAGACAAGCTTGAGAGGGGTGCAAGTGTAGCTCTGCCTGCTTTGGGATTGGGAAAAAGGGTTTGTTTTCCCCTACATCATATAGAAAACAGTGTATATGTGAGCCAGGCAGCCTTTTCTCCTGTGGTTTGCAGCCTGACTCCGTGGCCTTCTGCTAGGGCTGCACTGAGAAGCGGGAGGACTTCAAGTGAGAAAATCCAGCCTTGCTTCTTAAATTCTTCTTTATTTTAGTAGTAAATGAACTTGGAGAACTGTAATGCAAAAGAAGAAAAAAAAAAGCAAAAACAAAACAAGGGCACAGTTCAGCTGGGGAGGATAAGAGCTGGTGAAAGCGTGATGGAGGTACTGCTCACGAGGTACTTGGGCTTTTGCTGAGGAAAAACACAACTGATTAAGAATAAAAAAGGAAAAAATCAACTCAGGATGAAATTGGAATATGAGAAACCGTGACAGGAGGTTTTGGGAGAGAAAAGGAGCCCTCAGCACAAGTTTCTCATGGCTCTTCCCGCCAAATTTTCGGCGGGAACCATCTCACCTCACAGAGAGCCCCCCCCCCCCCCCGCCATCTTAGGGGGCTGCTCTTGGTGAGGGGCTCTAGGCACCCAGCCCTCACCAACACCTCCAAAACCCCCCAGAAACCTCCCCAAAGCCCCCAGAAAGCCCAGCAGGGCTCCCTGCCCGCCCTCCCGCTGTGTTTGCATGGCCAACACCTGTGTGGCAATCAGGGCTCACTGGGGCAGCCGGGCAGGACGGGCCCTGAGGGACCCTGAGGCACAGCAGCAGGAGGACGAACAGCTCCGCCTGAGGCCTGCTGAGAAAAGGTGAGGAAAACCGTGGGGGTTTTTTTTCTCTTCATGGGGCAGATTGGTAGCACGCAGGATTGGGGGGTTCAGGGGGAAAACATTGCTGTTGTTCGGAAAGCAGAAATGTTCGGTTTCCCAAAGGAGGGAGTGTGCTGGCCTGTGGGGATGGGAGGGTGCCCACACCACGGGGGCCTCTACAGGGTAGGAGCTGCCCTGGTCACACAGCCCGGACAGGACAGGTACAGGGGCAGTGCCCGTCTGACCCACAAGGATATCCCACCCCAGCAGCATCCAACGGTGTGCCCAGCCCTCTGTGCCACGCTGGGGAAGGGGAATGGTGTGGTTATGGTTTGCTCTGTGCTGCCCCAGAGCAGTTATGGGGTAACCCAGCACGAGGTTTGAGGCTTACTTTGTGAAGTGAGTGGTGAAGCTCCTTTGGTTTGTGGAGCTGGGGCTGAGGGAGGAACATGGCAGGCACCTCCCACAGAACCTCCTCATTCTGTATGTGGCTTGTTGGTCCATTTCCTATGTGTATTGTTCAAAAGAGATTGTCAGGCGATGTTTTGTTTGTGAATTCCATGGGAAGCAACCTAGGGCTGCTCCTCAGCTTCCCTAGAACCCAGATCCTGGGTACACAGTGTCCTCTGACTGCCTTTTGAGGCTGTGACAATCAGTGGCAAATGCAGACTCGTGTAGCCACACTTGGATGGCCTATTTCTGTCGAGTGAAGTTAATGTGAACTGCTCAGGGAGAGGTTATTTTCTGAGAAGACAAAGCTGCTGGTCTGTCGTAGCCCTCATTGCTCTTTTAAGCAGTGCATGAGATTTTAATTCTTGTCTAATCTATTGCTGCCAAACTCATATTTTTTTACAGTTGGTTTTTTGTTCTCATCTTTTAAGGTGTGAGGTGAAGGCACCTATCACTTGATTTGTGTTGGTAAAATCATTTAGGTTAGAAAAGACCCTTCAGGTCGAGTGCAGCTGTGAACCTGACACCACAGAATCCACCACTGTGCCCCAAGGGCCACATCTCCACCTTTTCTAAGTACCTGTAGGCATGGTGACTCTGCCACTTCCCTGGGCAGCCTGCTCCATTGAAAAAAGTTGGTCTCACACCCAACTAAGTGTCTGTGTAATACCACAGCCTCACAGCTGTTTTGTGGGGAGGTTTGAGCTCCCATTTTCCCTGGCTGTGATGCTATGAAGAAACAAAATGGTGACTGCACACTGTGCAGGATTTAAATTCAAAAGAGAAAGAAGACCTGCAGCCTTTGGCCAGGTTGTGGTGCTTTCTGTTCTTCCCCACAGCAATCGGGGCTCAGGGTTCTCCCAGAAACCTTGACATGGATTCCCTGTGTGGTTCAGGAGAGCACACTTGACAGGGACAAGCATCACTTTGCCCTTCACTGTGACCCTCTCCTGAGCAGCAGGCCATGGAGTTCTGGCTTTCCCAATGGCTCTAGCAGGGGCCAAAGCCTTGTCACTGCTCCAGGGACCAGCCAGGGCACTCTGCATTTACTGGTGTCACTTAGAGGAGCAGGATTATTTATAGCTCCTGGACATGGGAGAAGAGACTCAAGCAGCAGGAAATGCTGGCAAAGGGGGATGCTTCCTTCCTACCCTTTCTCCTGAGTGGTGACTGCCTGTGCTAAAAAGCAGGATAAGGCTAATTAATTATTGTGGCAAGTCCAAGAGGGGTTGGCCCCCAGGAAGGTGCTGTTTGTACCGCAGTCAGGAACACTTGTGGCTAACCTGCCTGGCAATCAGGACTGCCAGCTTAAGGGCAAAAAATGGGATTAGCTTTATTCTTGACAGTTCTGAGACACTCAGACCTCACCTGACCAGGGCAGCCTGGAAAAGAGACACACACAGAGCTGTAAGCTCTCCTACAAGGCTACATCAGGGCCTTGCACTTTTTCAGTGTCACACACCTGATTGAACTTACCTTCAGCCAAGTTACGTGACAGAGCAAGAAACAAGACCAAAACTGTTCTCTTTTTCCCAACACCCTACCCCACGTAGCCTGCAAACCACAAAAATCCTAAGTCTTACTTGACAAGGCAAAGCACCAGCAAGACTTGTCTTTAGCTTTCCCTAATAAACACACCCAAGCCTCTAAACCCTTAGCTTCCCATCTCATAAATGATGGGGTGGCTGCAGGACAGGAACAAACCCTTCCATTATCCCTGCTCCTGCCCTGCAGTGCTGCTGATGTGAAGGCAGCCCCTCAGCCTCCCCATAATACTCCACTGTTGGGACACATAGGGGTTTGACAGGAAGGTCTCACAGATGGGTATGTTTAGCAGAAAGGTCTCTGAAGAAGGAATAGAAATGAAAGCAAGTTGTGATCTAGAAGAGAAGAATTGCTGAGCCAGTCTTACTGGATAACTAAGAAGGCAAAGGGTACGTTAGTATGTGAGTTGGAAGGGTGTTTTATGGCTCAAAGCAAAGGATAAATCCACCTCAAACTGAAGATGATTTTACCAAGCAAAAAGATTTCACAGGAAACAAGAATGCTGATATTGCAAGTAGAAACAAGATCTCAGAATTTTCCACTGCAAGAAAACTGAAAAAACAACTTCTAGCTTAAACTGCAACATAGTAACGTTTTGTGATTGGAATGTTAGTAGTTATGGTAGGCTGTAGGTAATAGTAGAGGTATTGACTGGTTGTTAGATACTAAAAGAAAAGTGTATAATGCATTGTAACCAGAACTAGAGTTGTCTTCAGACAAGCCTTCAGCTGCGGCTGACAGCTGTAGGTTAGGCTCTTGTCGCCCAGGACCCGTGAATTGCTGCACGGTCTGGATAGAATAGGCAGCATCCCTGTTCCAGCTCCTACGCTCCCCAGAGGGGTGTTGCCCTGCCCAGGCAGCTGGCCCAGCCGCGGAAGCAGCGGCTGTGCCGAGATGAGCCGGCAGGGATCCCATCGCAGCCCCCCAGCAGCTGGGTTTGGCTAAGGAGGCCTCACCTGCACAGGCTGTTAGCGGCTGAGCCGCCCTGTCCAGGCTCCCAGTTCCGCACGGCATGCAGGACTTCCTCACTTCCCATCGGGTCCTCAAGTGCACAGCGGTCCCAGCTCCAGCCCTGTCTTGGGTCAGCACGACCAGCAGGCTGTGGGGAAAGAGCAGTAGCAGACACGCTCCAAGGCATTGCATGAGCACGGAGCTTGTAAGCACAAGAGACTTACGAGGCGCTTTTCCTTCCTCATCTGCCTAACTGCAGTGAGTTGTGTTCAGCGTACTCAGGATTAAACGCCCAGGTAACTCTGTTGTGTAGAGCCCTTTAGCAGGGAAGCATTCCAGACACTGACCCACAGACAGCCACCGGGTTTGTCACGCATACCTGACGTGTTGCTCAGCCCCTGACTTTATGGTTCCTGATCTTCTGGCAGTGTCAACACCTCAAGTCTTTAGCACCAAGGACAGCCTGGATTCTCTCAAGTCAGTCCTAAGGTTTCTGTCAGGCTGCACCTTTCATTCCACTTTTTTTCCCCAGCAAGTGCAGGTAGCCCAGCCTGTCTACTCTTCAGCTACACCAGTGCCAGCCTTTAATGCACACAACTGCTGAGCAGGTTTTGGGAAAGCAGAGGTCTTGGCAAGAGCAGAAGCCGTGACCCTGTGTTACCTGTCAGTCCCCCATCCCCAGCAGGGAGCAGCATTTAGTGGTCAGAGGTGGCACAATGAGCACCCAACATGCACTTGTTCCTGGCTGGGACTAGTCCTACACTGCAGAAACCAGACAGGGAGTGCTCAGCAGGGTGAACGGAGCAACTACTGCTCAGGCAGCTTCACTCACAGACAGTCAGGCTTTGCCACGCTCGTGCCTAGCTCAGTACCACTGCAAGGCTGCAGTGGAAGGAGGAAAATGGCTGGATGCCCATGCCCTCCTTGCCCACCCCCATAGCACACAGAGGAGCAAGCAGATTAGAGCAGGAAACAGCAGAGGAAGCAGCCATTGCAAGTTTTGGTTTATTTCACTGCACAAGGGTCAGAAAACAAAACAAGCCAAGCTATAGCTGTTAGCTGAACTTAATGGCTTTGACTTTGAAGTCACCCTCCACTGCCAGGTATTCAATTTTCTCCATGCCCAGGCGATTTGGGAACTTGAACTCTGCCTCGGGCAGCTTCACCGTTGCCTCAGTTTCATCGAAGGAGATGCATATCTGTAGAGAGCCATGAGAGGGAAGGAAGGAAGGAAGGAAAGAATGAAGGCTGACACATCACAGCTCCCAGGCTTTGCTCCCTCCCCAGTGCCTCCAGTCTGGGTGCAGGACAGGCGAGGTGGCTGCTGCTGCCAAGGCCATGCTCAGCAGCTCAGCCTCCCCCCTGCCTAGCAGAGGCATAGAAGGGAGAAAGCTTCTGCAGCTGTGGGATGAGACAGAGCCAGGCTCAGTCCCAGCTCAGTGCTGTCACTGCTCCAAGGTGCAAGGCCTCCAACAGGAGCCCAGAGTGGGGCACTCAGCACACATGAGCTGCTGGGCATTGACTCGGACAGCACAGCTTCAGACACTTCCTTGGTTTTAGCTGCCAGCCTCTTCCCCTGTGGCTCACTCCCCTTTCCATGCTTGCTCCTTCTGCACCGGGGAGGCACAGGGCAGCATTAAAAAGCTGTGCCCTTGGCCCCTCAGTGCCAGGGCCTTTTACACACCCCTGTGGCCTCACCTCAACCTTGTCGCCCTGCTGGAAGGGAAAGTCAGCCTTCCTGTCCTCCTCTCCCCACGTGCCATCCTCCTTGGAATTGCACACGATGGTGTTAACATCGCCGTGACAGTCAAAGCGAGGGTTGAAATGCAGCATGAGGGTGTGGCTGTCCTTCCCGACGTTCACAGCAAACCTGGGGAAACAGAACCAGTGCACAGAGGGTGCCAGTGCAGCAGCTCCAGCTGCCAGTGCTGGCAAGCTGAGCACAGCAGGAGCTCAGGCTTCCCCCAGTGCCCCAAAAATCCATTCACCACCTCACTCACCCTTTGGCATCAGACTCGATCTTCCCTTTCACCTTGATGCACTCACCAGGCTCAACATCCAGCTGAGTAACAACCAGTCCCTGCAGGGCCAAACCACAGTTAGTCTATCCCAAGGCAGGGCTTCCAAAGGGCACAAAGCAGCTCTGGCAGACCCAAACATGAGTTTTGTGCTAGAGGAAGGGTTGAGTCAGTCCACCTGCCTGTCCCACAGGCATCTCCCACTCCCCTAAGCAGTATCAGGTGACAAGGAGCTGTGGTGGGTTGGCCCTGGCTGGATGCCAGGCACTCACCAAAGCCGCTCTGTCACAACTGGATTTGGGGGGGAGAAAATACAACAAAAGGCTCATGAGTTGAAACAAAGACGGGAACAAGTCAGTCCCTCACTACTTACTGTCACAGGCAAAATAGTCAACTTGGCGAGATTAATTGAATTTATTACCGATTAAAATCAGAACAGGATAATGAGAAGTACAATAGGCCTTAAAAATGTCTTCCCCTCAGTCCTTCCCAGCCTCTGCCTCTTCCCCTTCAGTGGCACAGGGAGACAGGGAAGCGGGGTTACAGTCACTTCATCACAGGGTGTTTCTGCCACTGCTCCCGGAGTTTTCCCCTGCTCTATGTGGGTCCCTCCCAAAGTCCTCCGTGTGAGCTACAGCTCTTCAGCAGCTGCTCCAAGATGGGTCCCTTTCCCCGGGGTCACAGCCTTTTTTGGGCATCCCTCCACTCTGCAGAGAATCCTCCCTGGGCTGCAAGTGGCTTTGTGCCTGCCTGTTGACATGCGTGGGCTGCAGAGGGACAGCTGCCTGGCCATGGCCTTCACCACGGGCTGTTATCACAGAGGCATTCCTGCCGTCGCTGATGACTCTGCCTTGGCCATCCCTGTGCGTCCGTCCTGGACCCTGCTGGCCTTGGCTCTGCCCGACACAAGAAGGGGGACCTTCTTGGAGCCTCTCACAGAAGCCGCCCTGGTAGCCCGCCCTCCCCCCGCTCCGTTACCAAAACCTGGCCACACAAGCCCAGTGCAGAGGCAACTCACCGGCTGCTGCAGCAGCAGTGTACGGAGCTACAGTATTGTAGTGCAGACAGTCCCGCTACACTTACTGAGCTACTTCACACGTGTGCCGGTCAGGGAGGGAGGCAAACTGCAAATCACTTTGCTTGGGCACTGCCCCCCAGCCCCCTGGCGCTGTCCTTGCCCTCCTGCCTGCTCCCTGCTCTGCCCACACACAGCCCGCTGAGCTCAGGGTTCCTCGAGTCACTCAACTGCTTATCCCCCCGGCACTAACTCTGCCTCCTGGCTCTGGAATGCAGCCGCTGAGCCCGGGGTCTTTCGAGGAAAGGAAACCTGCGGGGGTTAGAATACACTGCCAGCTTGCTTTCCTCTCCTGTTGCACTAAGAGTTAACCCACTCCTGCACCCAAAAGGCATTTTTCCGGAATAAAAACCACACAGATTAAGGGGGGAAATTTATAAAGAGTCTGGAAACTGTAGGGTTGCAAATGGGCCCAAACCTTTAGAGTACTTGAGAATATAAACATTGCTCAGCTTCCCCACGTAGGTAACATGCTAGAGAAGAGAAGAAACACACCTGGACATCCCTAACTATTCCTCCCATAGCCATGTATCAACCTCGCATTTCCTCTCGGCTAATCCTCTTCTCCTACCTCTGGCACCACTCCCAAACCCCACGGGCAGCCCAGCCGTAGTCCCAGCGCTGCAGGGCACATCACGGCGGCTCGCAGGCGGCACTCACTTTCTCCATGCTGCAGACACCAGCCCCGAGCCCCTTCTCCGAGCAGCAGTGACGCAGCGCCGAGCTCCAGCAGCTTAACTCGCTCGGGCAGCACCATCACATGATCGGGGGGAGGTGAAGAAGGGCATTGTTTGATTGATCGCGGCTGCTGGGGCCGGAGCTTCCCAGCCATTGACACCTCTGGTGACACTGTTCTTTGCAGATGGTTTGTCTGCGATGTTAAGGACTGGTGATTGCTCCTGCGTGATCTTAGAAATCCTTACTGTGAGCTCTCCTAGCTGCTCTGCAGCGTCTCTTGGCTCCGGTCCCAGGAGCCGGAGTGGTGCTCTGTGCTGGGGGCGAGGTGGCTGCTTTTTGTTGAGCGGTCCGTGTCTAAAACCAGGGATGGGAGTCCTCGTGCTCTTGCTGCCGAGTGGCCGCCTCTGTGGGTAGGGGTGGGTGTGCTCTCCCAGCCCAGGCTGGTGCCTGTGAGGAGCCTGGACTGGCGGGAGACTCTGGCTACAAAGCCTCGCTGCTTGCAGTTAAATGAAATTAAAAATGGAATGAAAGCCGAGGGCTTGGTACAGCCCATGTCAGCATTTCAGCAGTGCCTAAAAGGTTAAGGTTGGTGGTGTGGAGCTCTAAGTAGATGTGAGAATCCAAGCTGAGGCTTTTGAAAAGTAACACGGCCTCGCTGGTTCCATTCCAGTCGCAAAAGCTCCGGTGGGAAAAGAGAAATGCTTTGGTAGGGGAGGAAGAGGCCGGGCAGGGTTTTGTGCAGGAGAGGAGGCTGCTATCCCAGAGATTGCCCAGCGCCCGCCATTCCCGGTTCCTGTGCCCCAGGAAGCACCGGCCGTGACTGCCCCGAGGCTCTGTGCAGGGCAGGGAGGTGAAGGGGGAGCGGCTGCAGCGGGGCCGTGTCGCTGCATTGGTTTATACCTCTGCGTGTGCTTTTGCAGGGTCCTCGGGCCTCTGTGCCTCAGTTTCCCTGAGGCCTGAAGTGGCGCTGAGGACACGCAGCTTCCCAATCCTGCCTGTAAAGCCGCAGAGAGAGCCGCTGTGTAAGCGCGGTGGGCTCCTTGTGGCTGAGCCGTGGCCAGCCCGGACGCCTCACAACACGGTGTGGGAACCCGTGGCTGGCTGGTGGTGGGAAACACGCTGCCCTGCTGGAACTTCATTGGAGCTGTTGCAGGAACAGCATCCTGACTCCTGATGCCATCCTTTGCCCCAGATATCCCCCACACCTAAATCAGAACATTCCCGTGACATTTCAGCCAAGCTGATCTGCATTTGAGCTAAAAAGTCACAAGCTCAGATTGCAGCCCTGTGACTGGGGTGCATAAAAGAGGACAAAATGCTGACTGAAAGTGCTGTAGGGAAAATCCTGCACATGCTCTCACCTGCAGCTAACTCCCTGACCATCCTATGCACACGCAACAGCCGTGCAGAAGTCAGGAGTTAGCTGTGGGAGCAGAGATCATGCAGGTAGCAAATGCCACTGAGAGCAAACCCCCTCCACGGAGAGTTTGGAGCAATCCCAAGTAATTCCACCTTAAGTTAGCCCCCTTCTCCAGCGGCGTTAGCCAGCATCACGTGTTAGGGACGGGCTTTATCCGCCTGAGCTCCTCGCCTGAGTTACTGTGCAGTTGTTCCCC
Source organism: Cinclus cinclus (assembly GCF_963662255.1). NCBI lineage: Eukaryota > Metazoa > Chordata > Aves > Passeriformes > Cinclidae > Cinclus > Cinclus cinclus. Next base: position 72,846,665 of record NC_085050.1, on the reverse strand, counting down.
GGTCGCTGGCACGTGTGAGGGGTTGATCAAATTCCGTTTGGTCGGTTGGGTTTGTGTATTTGTTTTCCTTTCAGCTCTGTGAAATCCCTGGAGACTTCTGTCCTCCTTTCAGTGCTGGACTCTCTGACTCCCGATATGCACGTTCTGTGTGAGCTGCTCTTCTGGCCTGAAGTTTCCTCCTCCGTCCTTCAGACAGTCTATTACCTTTCTAATACCACAGGGAGACTGGCCTGTTTGTTGTCCTTGAGTGCTCCGCACTGGTTGGTTTGGCAGCAAAACCTTTGGTCTTTTGATTTAAAGCACTCCTTGTCGTGAGCTCTGTGCAATCAGCAAGGTGTTTCTTGTGGGGCTACAGTGTTTAATCCCAGGGATTAAGTGGAAGAAAGATACGGGACACATGGGTGTCTTTCCCCTTGAGAGGGCTGGTAAAAGAAGGCACCACTGGCCAACCCCAGCCGTCAGGGATGATCCCAGCCTCCCTGCACAACGTGAGGCAAAGTACACCTTGGAACTCCCGCAGGGATGGAACTCACGCACCCACAGTCCCCGTGCACCCACAGCAGGCAGGCAGAGGGTTGGGCTGTGTTTCAAAGGCCTGGGAGAGAAAGGGAGAGGCACTGCTCTATGCAAGCCCCTCTCATTCCCCAGCTCCAGCAGGGGATGTTCTGAGAAAAAATCCTGGGCAGAAGAGCCCAAGTGAGCCCTGCCTGGGTTGTTACAAGGGCCTTGAGGGAGAGTATCAGGGCACACACAGTGCAAGTGTTCCCATTTCTGGTGTCACCTGCTTTTGGAGGAGAGTGTTGCACCCACGTGGCAGCTCTGGCAGAAGCTGGGAGAAGAGAGTCATCTCCTGCTCATCCAAAGGTGATGCACAGAAGAATTTTCAGCTCTGGGGAAAAGGAAGGCTGGTCTCCCAGTGCTTGACCTTGCAGGCTTGCTTGTGGGTACAGGGTCCTGTCCAGCACCAGGTCTCCAGCCCAAAGTCTTAATTCATCTCTTGGTTTGCACATGCTGATGGCAGACAACTGGCCAGCCTGATTTCCTTATAACTCCCTAGTAATGTCCCAGATTTGCTTGGGAAGCAAAGGGTGCAGCAAGATGAGTGCTACTCTTCTTAATCTGTGGTGAGAAAATATAGGTCCTAGCCACTGGCCAAGTCACATCCCTGGCTAATCAGTGCTGTCCTTAGAAATGGTTTTCCCCTGGTTTGGGAAGGGCTGAGGACACACCCTGCTGCTGGCTCCCCCAAGGACCAGGGTGTGACCCGGGGTGCAGAGGCTGCTGGCTGCTCAGTGCCCGTGCCTGGTTTGTGTGCGCTGAGCCCGTACACACTGCTGGATGTTGGTGCCACACATCCCGGGTCACTCATGGCTACAGCTGAGAAAGAGCCCTCACTTCTTGCACTAAGAGCCAGCAGAAGCTTTCTCCTGCCTTGGAGAAGGCATCCAGCCCCGGGGCCAGCACAGCAATTCTGTGCATGCCCCACCCTGGGAGGGCAGCACTGCTTCAGCCACTGCCCCTCCATCGCTGACACTGACCAAGCAGGGAGAGCTGCTCCAATCCGAGCACGGTGCTGGTAAAATAAGGACAGGAGAAACCCCTCACCCTTTCCTAGTGTGGGAGAAAGCTTTCGGTTTGCTTGAAGGCAGGGTTTGTTTTTTCACTTTGAGTGGGGAAGATTTGTTCTTGTCTCTGTAAGCTCGTTCTCAGTTCATCAGACAAAGGCTGCATCTTTCTCTCGGGGCTTTAGGGAATATTTGTGTCTGTACTGTGGGGATGGGGTTCTGTTCTGAGCAACAGCCCCTGGTTACTCTTACAACCCAAATATTATTCTATTGCGGCATAACAGATATATACATTGTATTTCTATATACACTGATGGGCTGTTTTCTCTCTCTTGGGATATCTGGGGACTTGAACTTAAGCAATCCTCTGCTTCTACTGTTGAAGAGTCTGGTTTTCTCTGTTGCTACCACAGCACATAAGTTTGTCTCATCTGAGAAATTTCTGTGTTTTTGCTTGGGTAGTCATGACCCGAAGAAGAGTTTAGTTGCACACAGTTTCCCTGGACCCTTCTGCAGAGCTGGCTAAAACAATCTTCTCACGACCATGCTATCTCCCAGCCCTGTGGTATCCTTGGGAGAAACTCCAAGGCTCGGCTGGATACCACAGAGGAACAGAGCCAGACTCTCAGGAAGAAGTGCTCTTGAAAGACAAAGTGATTCAAGGATCCACAGTCCAGTAGGCAGGAGGGAGAGAGGCACTCCCAGAGCCTGCTGGCACCCAGGCTCCCAAAGCACTTCCTCCCAGGGAATTTGTGCCAGGAAGGTCCAGTGTGCACTGGATACCAGCTGGGGTTGCAGGGCCACATGTCACTACAGCGCTTTTATCCCTGAGGGCTTCCTGATTTCAGCTTTCCCTACATTAAAAGGGAAGCACCTCTATTCCAGGTTAATTATAAATTAAGTTAATTATAAAGAACTTCTTGTACTGTCACAAAGTGATGAAAGGAGTTTGTTGATTGTGTCACTGGAATTTAAAGTATGTCTCCTCATTTTATTTCCCTCATTAACACTGACCCAAGCTGATAATCCATGTGGTTGTGTCATCTCTCAGTGGGTTATATTTAACTAGAGCAAATTGTTAACTACCCAGGAGAACTGGGCCTTTGTTTTGTTGGACTCACTTCACTTTGGCACATGCCTCCTTAACCTTGTAAGTTTGCAGGCAGCAAACGCCTCACCTCAGAGTTTACTGTCTCATCTGAAAGGAGCTGTTTGCATTTGTTCCTCACTGGATGTCCCTGCTACCCTAAAGTTAACAATCTAGGTCCATCTTTCCCTCCCCTTTGCGGGTCACCAGGGATCTCAGTCAAGCAGCTGTTGCAGTGGGAACTCCTAGCAGGGCCCAGGGGTTAGTGACCCTTCAAGTTTCCTGGAGGTCTGTCACCTCGGGCAGCTCCAAGAACTTGTTTTTCTTAGCAGCACATCTGTTTACTTTACCTCTGTGACCACACTGCAAATTTGAGCAGCAGGGAACAGACCCTGGAACACTTTTCACCAGGATGTTGGGGCAGGATAAGCAGCACTTCCCAAACCTTACGTGTTCCTGTGGTCTAGCCCCAGACAATCTGGGTTTGGTTTGCACCTCGTGGTCAGCTGCAAGGGGACTTGTTTCGGGGCTGAAGATGGGGACCTAGGCATTTTCCTCTCCTTAACCCGCTGAATAAAACCCGTAGAGGCTTTTAAGGTGTCCACATGGAGGACAGGAGGTGAGGAGAGATAAAAGTGAGTGTGCCTGCATTGCCCTCCACAGGGTAATTCCAGCAGTAGAGCTGGAATCTGGACCCCATGCAAGTGAAGCAAGGTGTCAGTGAAAAAGTGATCCTCACTGGAGCAAGCCTTCTGAGGGGCTTTCATCTTGAACTGAGGTGGCTGCTCCAGGCTGGGGTTCTAGCCTTTGTTTTGTTTCCTCTTCATAAATCAGCTGTTATTACATACTGCCACCCATAAAGTCAAAGCTCCCGGGGTTTTGCCAAGTAACCTGGGATGCTCTTCTGAAAGATTTGCCCCATTCCAGGCCTCAGGACTGGATCTGTGTTGTCGTAGTAGACACATCCAGGACATAGTAGACACGTCTGTTGGTCCTTTAATATTATCTCCTTAGGACTGTAAAGCTTTATTTTCCTTATATCACTCTCATTCTGTAAAACCTGCAAGGCAGAGGTTTCCCTTGGACTGAAAGACAGTGAAGCAGTTTCTTGTTTTGTGGCTTTGCTCTACTTAAAGGAGGAAAACCCCTCGCAGTGACTTTGGGCAGGGTGGGACCAGAGTCCACAAAAGCATTTCAGCAACCTTAGGTTAGACTGCTTTATCAGAGCTCTTTTCTAGCCTGACATAGCACATACAGCATGCCAGGGTGGCTTAGAAACTCGAGCCATCTGGAGTTCTTTCCCACAAAAACATGTGTGTGCCAGAATTGGTCTCCTTTGAGCCACCCACAGTGAGAAGGGATTGTATTTAGGCCGGCTCAAGTTTCTTGAATTCAATTTTCGGCAAGAGAAAATGGTCGGCAAGTATTTGAAAAATGCCTTGGAAAGAACACACTGATTAAAAATGTAACCATCTTTGAAGAACATTAACAGGATCCCTTCTGAGCCACCAGACACTGAAGAGCCATCAAAATGATATCTGAGGTGAAGTTCCTTCCTCTTCCTGCTACCTTCTCCCCGAGAGGTTTGTCAGCCGGATTTAGGGTTTACCTGAAATGATTCATGAGTCACGACGACTCCCTTAGCCGACAAAACAGCTCTGACTTCTCTGGCTGTTGAGGTGCAATAAATGAAGAGACACTCAGGTTTAAGACTGAAGTGCTTTATACAGCAACTGTAAAAGAGTATCAGGTGCAGGCAGGTCATTTGATTGTCTCCCATTATTCATCAGGGGCCATTTCACAGGGTGGCATCTCATCTGATAGGTCGTGGTGATCTTGGCTGGATTCACGAAAGGATTCTGGCCACAGCGTGGTGAAGCAAGGCAGCGGTTCAGAGCCCTGAGCACTGCAGCATGCAAGGAAAAGGGAGAGCAGATGGGATTTGTCACCCCCGCAGGAAGGGCTGGGAGAGTGTGAGTGATGGCAAAGGCCCAGCCGTGCCTCAGTCCCATGGGAGAGCACAAACCCAAGCGGCTGCCCTAATGCAGCAGCCGGCAGAGGTGGCAGCTCCACTGAGACTCTGCCCTCCCACGGCAAGTGAGAGTCTGCCCAGCGTGAGCTCAGCCCCAGGGAGGGAGCAGCCTGGCAGCTGGGCTGCACGCATCCCACAGCACCTGGGGACACGTCGGCCCGAGGACGGGCAACGAGCATGGCATGCCTGCAGAAGTCCGCAAGATCCCAAAATCCAAGGGAGCGCCGCTGCGCCGGCCCTCCCCTTGGGCCACAGGCAGGGGCTGGGCTTTGCAGATGTCATGCCTGATTTCATGGACATACAGATCCACGGCTGACTGCTGCTCGTCTCCACCAGCTGAAAAGTCACTCAGCATTAAATCTACAGGCAGCCACTGTAAGGAACAGCAATCCTGGGCTTCTTGTGAGGCAGCAGTGAGAAACCATGGAGAGGGCAGAGTTGCAAGATCTTTGATTGAATCATCTACTCTCTACTCATCAAGGAGAGAGGCAAAGAATCCAAATCACATGCAAATAACTCCAGAGCTCAAGCATCTGCATTCCCCCTGAGCATGCCACTCACCATGTGACTAAACCAGTTCTAGTGTTTATGCAAAGAAAAATGTGCAACTTCCCTTGGCTATGCCCATCTGTGCATCTTAACCTGCAGGCGAGACTGCCAGGCTTAGTGACCTCCTGGAGATGGTGTTTATTAAAGCCACTTGCCTGGAAGCCTCCCTGCTTTGGCAAGAGCATTTCATTCCTCCTTTTTCCCTTTAGAACACTCCCGCCACATCCAGTCAAGGAGACGCACGACTCTGTCTGGTGCCATGCCTTGGCTCATTTTTGTGCAGATGTGTTTGGATTTCTACGTACCCTGTGCTGTGGAAGAGCATTTGTCATGCCCCCTCTGCAGGAGCCTGTCTTTACCTGAGGGGTTTCTGAGGGGTTATGTCAGCTTCTTGCACTCCCTGTGAGCTCAGATCTCCTTCCTCCTGCCCTGGTACATTCCTTGCCTTTGCCTGTGGACTGCAGTGACCAGGACTCAGCTGCGGAGAACCCATACAGGTTAGCAGCCTTGTGGCTTATACAGCTCTAGCAGAAGGTATGTTAAAACAACAGTGAGGCTTTACATTTTTTGCCACTGATGATAGGAGTCAAACAGAGCTGGAAACTCAGGGTAGGTAATTTAACACAAGGAAGGAAAAGAATGAGATTATTTTTTAATGCATTGTAGTGTTCCACACACGTTTTCTTATGTAAGAGTTAATCCCCTTCCAGTGTTTGCATTTCACACTCTCCAGTAATATTCAGCATGTGCCCAGCAGAGGTCTTCCTGCCTTCGGGGTGACTCGATGCCACTTGGCACAAGGCACTGGCAAGGGACCCAGCCTGGCTCAGACACAGAAGGCAGTGCAGCCTTGGGGGTCAAGGCAGGGTCACAGCACAGAGTCCCACCTTGGTTCCCCAGGCCGTGGATGAGGGCAGAGCCTGGGACACTGGTGTGGCCAGACAGGGATTTGAAGCAATCAATCCACAGAGATAGGCAGGCTTTCCCTTGGGTGAGGAGAGCTGCAGGAGTGGGAGCCAGCAGCGGTGCAGGGGAGGGATTGCTGCTGTCCCCAAGCTCGGCACAGCCTGCACCAAAGCCCTGCAGGCTGCAAGTGAGCAGCAGCCTCTGCTTCTCCCTTAGCCCCGCTGTCTGCCCTGGCCACCAGCAGGCTTGAGGACAAACGCTGCCCTCATCCTTATCAGCTCCCTGTTTGGTTCTAGGGTCACTTTAGATACCATCACCCGACAGTGTGAGAGCCACTGGGGAGATAAGGAGGGTGCAGTGTTTGTGAATGGGATGGAGGGAGCACAGCTCTTCATCCCTGTAGCAACAGCACTCCCCGTTAAGGCCTGGGAAGTACTTCTTGTCCTCTCCCAGAGTGAGACTCACTCAGACCTTCCCATTTCCCTTACACATTCTGTGCTATTTACCGGTGGCAGGCACCTCCCACGTGGACTTTGGACAGCCTGCAATAACACCTGCCCTGTGCTTGGCTCTGCAAGGCTATTTGTTCCCTGTGGAATTACTATGGGACTCCAGGTCTGTGGCATGCACCAATTCAAATTCTTCTAATTCCTAGTGCCACTAAAATATTCTGGACTTCATTAAGGTCTATAGAATACCGCTTCTGGTATCAAATTTATCAGAACATTCCTTCACTCTAGAGCTGTGACTCAGGAAGGCCAAAAGAAAATATTTAAACTGAGAGCTCTCCTTACAGAGGCCCCGCAGCAAGGGGAAAGCTGCTGGGACACATCTTGAAGGATTTTGCTCCCTGCTTGCCATGGCAGTGTTAGAAATGCAAACTGAGGCCAGCCCACACAGACAGACGTGCCTTCATGGATGACCTTGCCTATGGTTTTGATGGGCGTTTCCTTCACAAGAGAAACTGGGACTTCCTAAACAATTAATTTGAAATAGCTTGTGGCTTTTGAGCACATAGAGCGTGGCTGCCCATGAAACACTATCACACAGCAACAAAAGCACCCAAAATCTTGATCAGACCTGTTTGCCATGAGCAGTTTTGTGCTTTCCTCCAGTACCATCGGAGCTAAAAAACCTTAAGAGTGTAGAGATATATTTCACAAACAGATTGGGGCTGCTTTTATTTTATTTTATGACAGGCTGTACGGTAAGGAAGTCCTGACAGGTATGAGGAGCATAAGTGCCTTTGCTGAAATCCAATCCTAATTTGAAATACTATGAGCCTTAGGCTTATTTAAACCATCCAAAAAGTAGCTTGCTCCACCAGGTCGAATGAACAGCTCTAAGGAAAAAAAACAACCTCCACAAGATCACCCATCTGTGTCTTCACAGACAAGTATTGCACTATGTGCTCAGTTAGGTATTTAACACAGTAGAGCCCCTGTACCAAGCTTTTCCTGGTATCCTAAAATACTTTTAATTAATGGTAAAACACATTTTCTGTGCTTAAATAGACTCATGATGGGGATGAGGGGTGTTCATTTAACTAAACGAAGAATTAGTGCTTAGTCCTTTTAGTGCTTTCCAGTGTGACTGATTTTCCAAAGACAATATTTGTTTTTCCCTGAAAGGCTAACAGTTCTCATTTACTCGGGAAATTTGGGCTGTGCTGTTAACTGCGGGGAAGGTTCTTGTTCTAAACCCCACTCTGCTAACCTGCCATCTGCTGCTGCTTGCAGTAAATGTAGGCATGAGAAATTCTAGCTCTAGCAGGATTTAGTAGCAATTGGGATTGTTTCATTACTTGCTAAAAGAATGCAAGACTTTCTTCTCACTGTGGAGTTGCATACAAACTATTTAATTCAAATTGCATTTGTCACAGTAGGGAAAAAAGTGTATTTTGTGTGATGGGCTCTTCAATTTTTTTTTTTTTAATTCTACATGTTTTATTTGTGTGCTTCATAAAGTGCTGTGATATAAAGGGTCCCCTGGCCACTAGCTTCGGTTTGCAATGTTCTGCGCTCCTGCTCACCTGCTTTGCCCAAGAACACTAAAGTAATTGCACAAAAACCTCTTATGTTGTTTGAGGTGGGTTCCCACCGCTGCTCCAGCCTTCGGTCCTCGTGCAGAGGCATGAATCCAGCCGACCATCCAGCCGAACATCCATCCGTGCCGTGCCCTGCCGTGCCGTGCCGTGCCGTGCCCTGCCGCCTGCTTTTAGCCACGGGAGGAGTGGGTGTGAAGAGGTGTGCCCCGGGAGCAGGGGCGGCTGATGAGGGGTTACCTTTGGCAGAGCGTCCTAAGGCTCAGGTTTGACAGCCTGTGCTGGGCAAAGGCCAGCACATGGAAACACCCTCCCCCTCTGCAGGGCTGGGCTTTGGAGTACGGAGCAGCTGATCGGAGATAAGCGTGGCACAGGAGAGGGGTGGACTTGGTCAGCAGCAGCCGCCAAGTGGGAGGTGTGTTTTAAACGCAGCGAGAGGAGAGGGCAGAGTCCTGCTGTGCGTTAGTCCATGGCGTGTCCTGCGGTCCAGGGCCGTGCAAAGTCAGATACCTGGACTGGGCGTGAGGCGAGGAGCCACGTCCAGCTGCAATGAGGAAACAGCAGCGTGCACAGGTGTGGAAGGGGCCGGGCGGGCTGACAAGTAACTAAGGAGATCAGGAGGACTTGGAGGTGCTCAGGCTGCATGTGTCTATATCCAGCGGTGGATTAATGACTGAATCTGTGGTGCACCAGGACAGCAGTGTGATTCCTCCAGACATGGCTGAGGGGGCCCTGCCTCCCACCATGAGCTGGAGATGGATTTCAGCCTGCCCACTGCTTATTTCACCAGCAGAAAACCTGGGAGGATGAGGCTTTCTGGGAGTTAAGAGTGGTAGTTCCCCCAAGCAACTGTGTGGTGTAGGAGCTATGCAGTATTGGCAGTGTAAGCAGTCCTAGTACCACTAAGGTGATAAACCAGAGTGAATGCACTCTGAATCCAGAATGGAAAGTTTTGAGCTTCCTAACAGTTGCTCTGTAATTTTAAAGTTGGAGAAACCAGCTTATCTGTGTCATCGCAATAGGCAAGCAAACAGCGATCACCAAATTAGGCCACACTTACTTAGTTCAGCAGTCTGCCAACACTGCTGGGGAGAGAAAAGGGCTCTGAAAAAGATGACAGGCGAGATCTGAAACAGTGTGCGGGGAAAAAAGAAGTGCCACTTAGGTTTGCGTCATGGAGAAAGGTCAGGGAAAGGCTGTAAGGTGAGAATCCCAAGGTAGCACTGTCTTAGCAGCAAGGAAGGTACAAAGGGGGAAACCTTGTTCTTTGGAAGCTGTCTTTGGAGAAAAAAAATATGCTCCCCCCACAGCTTTAGTCAGCTCAGAAACTTCTTTCATTTGGGGTTCCTTCTGAGAACCTCCCTGCACAGCAAGGCTCTGGTGGCATCCCTGGCATCCCCTGTCAAAAGGGTTGCTTTGAGGAGCTCGTAGCCAAGGCTTGTGGAAGGCTTTAGGGAGCACTTTCCCAAGGGATCCTGGTGCATGATGTGAATAATGACAATGGCTCTAAATGTGGTGGAAAAGGCTTCATTGTTTTACCAGGCAGCAGCCACTTGGTGTGATTTAGACTATAAACCCCAGCTGGATTGAAGAGGAAAGGGGGGATACACAGGATCCCTCCTGCTGGGGGAGTGTGGTCCTGGAGGACCCTCCATGTTCTCGTGCTGATGCCTCAGAGGCCACTTGACAGCTGAATTTCTTAGGAGTTCAAGTTTGTGTTGTCTCAGAGAGGAATGATCATTGACAGGACACTGCTTACTGTTTACTGAACTCTTTCCCCTGTAAGAGGAGAAAAACGGGCTGGGAAAAGGCCACAAACTTCCGTGGCCCAAGAGGCGGGCAGAGTAGCTTCCCTTGTGCAGGAAAGAGTTCCTCCCTCAAATAAACCCCGAGCAAAGCAGAGACCTCAATTAGTGCTTGAGCAAGGACTCGAGGCATTCCTTGGCACGCGCGTTATGCAAGGGTCAGGTTCTGCTGCCCTCATTCCTGTTCCTCCCCGAAACTGCAGGCATTCACACACATGCTTCAAATGCATGAGCGCTCCTACCTACTGCCCTGGTGTGCCCCAAAACCTCCCACTGCAGCTGAGACGGCAGTCCCAGTTTCACTGCTCCTACACCTGGGGTCACCCAGCAGCAGCAGCAGCATTGACCCGGCAGCATTGGATCCCTGTCTCATGGATCTTAGCTCTCTTCCTGCCTCCATAGAGGATCCATGGGAGAGACAGATTAGGTGCCACATTAACTTTTTGCAATTTTGGACACTTTAGAAGCTCATTAGTGCTAAATCAGAGAGCAGAGTGCATTATAGGACCCACACAGTCCAGTGAGATTCTTAAAGACAGTTTGTTTTCTGTAAACTCTGAGGAATTACTCCACTGGACATCTCTTGACTGCATTTGGCCCCCAGTTCCACCTGTCCCCATCACATAAACACCTAACAGGCAATTTAGGGCTGGTGTCTCTGGGAAAATACAGCTCTGGTTATGAAACTGCCTTCCCTCTGCAAGGCTGGGTCCCGTACTACAGCCCAGCTCCTTTTCTGCCCAACGCACGATCCTGCCGCAATGCTTTCCGTCCCGAGGCGTGGGAACAGGGCTCTAGCCACAGTACCACTTCCTAATCCTGTGGTGTGAGGAGAGCAACTGGAGGTGCAGGAATGAGGGAGCAGCAGGGATACTGCTGGGCAGCCCCGGGCAGCTGTGCAGGGGAGCAGGGCTGTGGTGCTGCCCTGCATTCCTTTCAGCATGGGCTGGTGGGCAAGGTGGCCTGGGAAACGCCCTTCCCTACTGGGCCTCTCCCGCTGCCGCCCTCTGCCACAGCCAGTCGCTCTCTGAGGGCTCTGGCTGGAAGGCTGGGTCTTGATCAGCTGCATTTTTAAAAGAGGGACTCATCCTTAATCTGCTGGGATTAAAAAGGGATGTAGTTTTACTGCTCTGCAGAATTCAGGCAGTGTAAACAAGTGTTTTGCAAACCCCAGGAACAACAACAATCTGTCACTGTCAGCAAAAGCAAGTGCTCTACCCTGGTTGGGGCCAGACTTGAGCCTCATCCCAAAGACATGGTCCCACTAATGCTGGTGATCGTGGCTGCACCCAGCAGCTGATAGAGGCCCTGTGGGCTGCAGAGAACTTGCCTCCCGAGGGTTCTTCCTGCTTCCAGCAGAGTTGCTGCATCCTTTTGATGGTAGAAAAGCAAGGAATAGGAGGGGTGGCAGAGAGGCTCAGACAACAGTTCATTGGAATAATTTAAAAGTACATTCTTTGCTAGGTTCAGTCTGTTTCACAGCTTTTGTTCTGCTTGCATGGGTTCCTCTCACAGGGTGGCCACCACGGCCCCATCTCCTCTGGCTGGGGATGCCAGGGAGCTGGCTCAGTCACTGTCACTGCCAGATTGGTGGGACACTGTCCCACGGCCGAGCTGCACCCTGAGGCAGGCAGGCAGAGCTGCCCTGCCGGTGGACGGCGAGCCCTTGCTGACAGAGGATATGCTGCGGGCCAGGGGCTGTGTGGGGAACATGATTGTGCCACGGGGTGCCTCCAGGAGCTGCCAGATCTCCCCCGAGGTGGAGCTGCCTAGGTACTCCCACGGCCGGCGCCCGCTGCCGTCCCGCACCTGCACCTGGCAGCCCAGCTGCAGCACCAGCACCTTGATGACAAGCTGGTGGCCGTGTATGGCAGCCAGGTGCAGCGGCGTGTACCCGCAGCCCGAGCGGGCGTCCACATCCAGGGCCAGCCCGGCCTGCCGCGCCGCCGCTGCCAGCTCCTGCAGGCCCGGCCCGTCGCCGTGCTTGGCCAGCCAGTGAAGGACCGTGAAGCCTGAGATGAAGTCCCTCTGCAGGGCCAGTTCAGGCTCTTCCAGAAAGAGTCCTCGCACCTGAGCCCAGCAGCCCGCTGACATTGCCACCAGCCAGGCGTGCTCCCGCTGCCCCAGCGGCACCAGGGGCCCCCGGCTTGCGGTGTTCCTGGGGGAGCTCTTGGAGAGCAGGGAGCGGGGCTGCCACCCGCAGTCATCGTGCAGCGAGGGAGGGGTGCCCTGCGCCTCCGACAAAGCAAGCTGGCGCCTGATGCTCCGAAAAACAGGCAGCGGGGCTGGGGGCTGGCTCTCTGGGGCTTGGGGCGCTGCGGGGCCCTGTGGTGGCAGCAAGGACTGGGATGGGGGTGACCTGGCGAGGTGCGGCCGCGGGGAGCGGGATGGGCATGGGAGAGTGGCAGACTGTGGCAGGGATTGGGGTGGGGGTGACTTGGTATGGGGCAGGATCCCAGGACTTGCCGCCAGTGTCAGGCTTTGAGATGGGTACAGTCGCAGGACTTGAGGCTGGGTTGGCTCCTTGGGGACCAGCCCCCTGGATCCCCTCGGCAAGTCTGGGGATGGCCTGGTGGGGAGCTGCTGAAAGGACCTGGACTGCGACGGGAGCAGCCTGGTGGAAGCGAGCACCTCGGGGCCTGATAAAAGCAGTGGCGATGAGGAGGGGCTGGCAGGGAGTGCCTGCAGGGACCGGGACAAGGGTAGCACCTCCGGGACGGACAGCAACGGCAAAGATCGGGATGGGGGCAGGTGGCGGGGGGACAACACCCTGGGGCCCGATGGCAGCGGCGGGGACTGGATGGGTCCGGCGGGGGGTCGCCCCCCCGGGCTTGCTGAGGACCGTGGGGCCTTGAGCAAGGGCATCCCGGTCGCGGGCTGCGGCAACCTGTAGGGAGGCGGCATCTCCGGGCCCGGTGGCAGCGGTGGCGTCCGGGAGCGGGACGCTGCGGCAGAGGACAGCCCGGGGGCAGGCGGCGGCGGGGACAGGGACCGGGGCGTCACAGCGGGGGACAGAGCCCCGGGACCCGACGGCAGCGCCGGGGGCCGGGGGAGCGCTGTGCCGCCGGGGCGAAAAGCCCAGGGGCCCGCGGACAGCGGCTGAGTCCGGTACGGGGGCGGCTGCGGCGGAGGCGGCGGGAAGCGGCAGCGGGGCGGCCGGGGGGCGGCCGCGGTCCCGGGACCGGGCGCGGGGAGGGCGGCGGCGGCAGCGCGGCGCGCCCGGCGGCACTCGCAGCACGGCCCGCCGCGGCCCCGGGCAGAGCAGCCCCCCGCCCCGCCGGGCCGCCCCTGCTCCGCCGCCTCCCCGCGGGGGCCGCGCCGCCCGTCGGGGTCGCGTCGGGGCGGCGGCTGCGGCTCCTTCTTTTCCTCCTCCTGCTCCCGCTGTTCCTCCGGCGGCGGCAGCTCCTCATCGAGGAGGTCGCGGTACCTGCGGCGGAGGACGATGTCCTTGGAGGCGCCGGGGGCGGCGGCGGGGTGGACGGTGGCCAGGGAGTTGACGAGGCTCTTGAAGTACTCGCGGCGCTCCCGCCGCTGCTGCTCCGTCAGCGCCGGGTCGCGGAGGAACCGCTGGAAGTGGCGGAGCAGCGCCGTGTTGGGGGCTCGCCCCCCGGCCGCCCAGAGGAAGTCCAGCACAGCCTCCTGGCTCAGCTCCCGCGCCATGCTCCGGGCCGGCCGGCTGTCAGTGCTCGGTGCTCGGTGCTTGGCGCTGCACCCAGGTGCGGCGGGGAAACCCGCCTCCTGCCGCGCCGGGCCTCTCCGCCTCCTCCTCCTCCTCCTCCGCGGCCGGGCCGCCACCCCACGGTCGCCTTTGCCCAGGGTGGCGGCTCGTGGAGGTTCGAGCTGGGGTGACAGCGCTGAGGAGAGGTGACATAGAAGGAGAGAAGCCGGCTAGGGGGGCGGGAGGAGCTGAGAAGTGCGAGAGTCCTTTGCTGGCGGGCAGAGAGACCAAAGAGCTGCTTATCAGTCATTGTGTCCGTGAAGGGACAGCAGATGATAGGCACGGATTGAAATGCAGGAAACTCCAAATTAGTGTGCGAGGAAAAACTACTTTACAGTGAAGACGGTCTGCCATGGGAACAGATTGGCTGGAGAGGGTAGGTCTGCATCCTCAGAGACATTCAACGCTCCATGAGACCCCTAAACACTACTGGTGCCTCCCAACCTGAACTGCCCAGCGTCTTAGGAAAACTGACAACAAAGATTCACTGGTGTGCTGTGGTTTGGGGTGGCTGTTATTACAAGTGTGTGGGATTATACCCATGTACGACGGCCACACACAAATATTGGGAGTGTCTGCAGTCGAATCCTATCTCACCCCATCTCATCTACAACTAAAACCTTGTGCTGTTGTGGGGATCTCACTTAGTTCTGTACTGCCCATGCTGTCACCACAAGTGTGTACGTAGCAGCTGAGAGGGACGGGTAAGGTCAGCGCTGCCATGGGCAGTGTGCCCTGTGCACACCAAACCAATGACAGCCCCGGTCCCAAGCAGTCCAGGGACTGAAGAGTGGGGAGAAAGTGTGGGAGAGAAGGTGTGCTGGATTTTCTGTCTTGCAGTCAGAGAATGGAGGCACTGAGCTCGGTGTAGGCTCCCTGGCTTTAAAGAGGTCTGGATCAGGCCCTAAGTCACACTTGAGAAACCGTCTCTTCTGCAGGCTCCTGGCTATCCATAAATATTTTTAGCTGCCTGTCATGTAAGTGTGCGCAGCCCTCACCAACCACGGAGGGAGATTGCAATAGGTGCCTGTGTGCACAAGCTACATCCCATCCGCAGTGCTTATCTGGGTAGGGTGCAGGGACTGGGGAGAGCGTAAGGCTCACCTTAGCATTTTATCACTTTGCACATTCCTTTGGTGCTGCTCTCCAAGGCATGAATACATTTATCCCTCCTCCTCTGATGAGCCCTGGATTGCAGTCACAACAGCGTTTGTCAGCAGAAGCGACTGAGAGGAAATGAATGGGGGGAGCATAATGGTTGTAAATGTGATCACGAATAAGAAAGGAGGGTATATTGTGACGATAAAAAATCCAAATAACAGTGGCAAACACTACTATGGAAAGTGTTGCCTTGGCTTAAGCAGGAGGTTTTCCGTGGTATCCCGTTGGCTGTGACCCATTTGGTTGTGACAGGCTGTTGATGCACAGGACAAAATCTGTGCAGAGCTCCCTTTGCTTCAGGGGCACACTGCCCTTATAGCCCGGGCTGAAAAACACCTTTTGGGTTTAAGGGGGTGTAATGCTGCAGGCAGGCAAGGAGAAGCACAGCCCCGCTCCCTGGACTTGCTTCGTCACCCACTTCATGCTGAGAGGTTAAAGAGACTCTTGTTTCTCCTTATCATCCAGTGATTTACCCTGTCTGCAAGTTGGTTACTTTTGGTTGTGGGCAGGGCTCTTCAGAAAGGCTGAATTTACCCCAGTCTCACCCTCTTTGGGTGAGGTCTTGTGATTTTTTGGGTGAAATTTGGGTGAGCCCTGAGTAGAACTAATCACAACATAGAGGCAGGATCAAGCACTACAACATGAAAGAAAAAAAAATAAAGCCTGCCACTTAGTCTTGTAGGTTTCTGTTGTTGTCCCTGAAGATGTTACCTTTAGGGAGTTCTGTACCCATGTTTGTCTTTAAATAAGAGGGAAGTTACCAAAATTCTGTGTCTGCTTGTGTGTCTTCTCATCCCATTTAACTAGCAAATTGCCTTGTCATGACACAAAAGAACATCACAGCCCTTTTTTTTTTTTTTTTTTTTTTTTTTTTCCCCCAACCTGCAAAATGATGCCCAACTGCTTTGGAAACATTGAAACAGTTCTCGTGGGGTCTCTAGAATGAGGGGCTGGGTGTTGATTTGTCAGCAACAAGCGTGAAACTTGAAGCAAGGAGGCGCTGAGCAACACTAGGAGTTGCAAAGAAGTGTTCCAGCTGAGGTCCGGGAAGATTGCAGAACATTTCTTTGTGCTGATGTTTTCCTCCCCCTGCTCTTTCAGCGTGGACAGCCATACCCAGGAAGGTGCATGTGCCTGACTATCACGGAGGAAACTCGGCCGCAGCTCTCCCCGCTCCGGGCCAAGGAAGGACACGGTGAGTCACATCAAGGTTTTGTGAGCGCAGGAGATTTTCGTGTTGGTTAGGTTATGCTGATGCAGGAGTATCATGCATCTCTAATCCAGACGAGGGGAAGCTCTGTCTGCCTCACCCACAGGTGCCACAAGGGCAACTCTTTAGTTAGGATCACCAGGTTTCCACTAGAGGCTGCACTGGCCCGGGCGCATTTCCCAGCACAGGTTCTGCTCACCTGGAGCTGTGCACGCAGCCGGGATTTGCTACAAGAGCAATAATGAGTCTAATACCAGAGCCTGCCTCTGATATTGGCATCGACGCCTAACATGTTGGAGTGCTAAAAGCACTGCACCAACTACGCTTGCATAATGCTCCTGGTAGACACCCTTGGATGTCTGTTGGTGTGGCAGCTTTGCCGGTGAGGGCTGCCCCTGTGCCCAGCTGAGGGCACTGCCCAGCTACAGATCCTCAGCTGCGGTGGGGAGCAGGGGCAGGTGTGGGGGACCACTGTCCAAAACCAGCTCCTGAGTTCTTAAAAAAGCTGCGGGAAGGAGGCACCTGAACTCTGTAGCCTTCTTCAAACATCTCTGTGTTACGAAGTAGCCATAAAGAAATGGCTTCTGGAGGGAAAAGTTACAATCTTGACATCAAAGGGACTACAAATGGTAAGAGTACCGAGGCGCTCTATTTGCTTACCGCTACCCCGCGGCATTTGCTTGTGCTCTCAGCTTTAATTCCGCTGTCCTTTTTTCTTTTGAATCTATGGATGTTCACATATGGGGGTAGCTCTGGTGTGTCCCTAATTTAGTGTATCCTTCATGTGTGCAGCAAATAGGGTCTCTTGTCTTCTGTAGCTTATGCCTCACAGAACAATGCAGGGCTCTTCATCACCACTTTGGTCAAAGATTTGCGAGCAGGCATGCTGAGCTTAGTCCTAGGACTCCCCCTTTTTAGGAGAAGGGATATCACGCTCAACAACAGGATGTTAGGTGTTTGTCAGCTAGAGCGGCAAGGAGCCAGCTGTGCTTCTCTTCATCCCTGGAAAAGGTTTAGTGGAGTGGGAGAGCAACTGGCCACCGTGGCTGCTGTTTGGTGTACCAGGTTTGTTGAAAAACTGTGTGTGTACGTGTTTGACAGAAGAGAAGTGCTCGGAGAAACCAGAGGAACGAGGTGTCAGTTTTGTCCTGTGTTGCTATACAAGGGAGTTAAGGGCTCCCGTGCGCCTCTTTGTTAGAAACACGTCTTTGCCGAATCCCTGCACTCCTTCTGCACCGAACCGCTGGCAGGAGGACCTTGCTGATCGCTTGCTCGGCCGTCTCTTCGCAGGGCTTCACGGAGCAGATGTGTCCGTGCGTTCAGCCGAGGGTCCGCCAGGGCGGGCGAGAGAGACCCTTCGCGGTTCAGGGGTCGGGTACCCGCGGCCCGGCGTGGGGGGGCGTGGGCAGGACAGGGATTAG
Organism: Cinclus cinclus; assembly: GCF_963662255.1. Taxonomy (NCBI): domain Eukaryota; kingdom Metazoa; phylum Chordata; class Aves; order Passeriformes; family Cinclidae; genus Cinclus; species Cinclus cinclus. Next base: position 72,829,167 of record NC_085050.1, on the reverse strand, counting down.
TGGGGTCGCGGGTGGGCGCTGCCTGCAGCCCCCCGGGGCTCCCGCTGGCTTTCGGGGTTCCCCGAGGGACGGGGCGGCGCCGCCCGCCCGCCCGCGCTGCCCGGCGGCCCCGGGGGAGGGCCGGGGGGGTCCCGCCTCGCCGCCCGGCCCCTTTGCATTGCGCATGGGCCCTCCCCGCCGGGTGGCCATGTTGCAGTGCTAGCAGGCAGCGCAGAGGCGGCGGGCGGCAGAGCAGCGCAGAGCACCGCACCGCACCGCGATGGCCGTGGCCGTGGGCAGACCGGCGGTGCGCGGGGCCGGGGGGCGGCGGGGCCGGGGCCGCATCGCCCGAGCGCGGCCGGGGGCTGCAGGGGCGCCTTGCCGGGGATGCCGTGCCGGGCTCGTAGGGGCGCGGTGTCCGCGGGAGGCTGCGGGGGCGCGGTGCCGGAGGGCACGGCGGGCTCGGCGCGGCGCCTCTGCCCCTTCCCGGGGCCGGGGGAGCCCGCGCAAAACTTTTCTTGGCCCCGTTTTGGGGCCGCGGCTCGTGATTGCGGCGGGGCCGTGGCGGCGGCGGGCGGCTGCTCCCGGAGCCCCGCGGGCACGGGGACGCGGCGGGAGTGGTCCCGGACTGCAGGAAGGAGAGAGGTACCGCGGCTCCGGCGGGGGTGTTTCTGCCCTGGCGCTGCCCACGGGTGGGAAGAGCTGGGAGCGGGAAGGGCTGTGCCCCGTGCGGGTGGGCAGGCGGCCGGCGGGACGTGCCCGCGGTCCCCGGGAGGCTGCGGCGGGTAAGGTACGGCATTCCCGGCATGGAGTTCTTCCGAGGGGCGCGCGTGTCCTGCGTTTTCCAGCGTGACCGTTTTTCTGGGGATGTGGTGGCCGAAAGGGTTTTTACGTTCCTACTGAGAAAGACAAAAGATTTCCCCCTCACAGGGACAAAGCGAAAAAAACCCCAAACCCACAAAAACTAAAAGACGGCGGAAAAGAAAAGCGAGTCTCTCTTGTATCCAGCTTGTAGAAACGTGAATGAAAGCACCGTGACCAGACTGAATGCACTTTTGTGCATCGTCGGCCAGGGGAGGGAGAGACTTGTCCGACTTCCCGCTAACTTTTTCAGTGCTTGGGAGTAACGTAGAAGTTGCCCACGAGTGGAGGGCTTGAATGTGACTCCCTCAAAATAAGGTCACGGTCTGCGTTCAAGATGTGACCCGAACAAGACAAGGGTTTTTTAGCGTTGATTATGTGCTTATGGGTGTGCGGGGCTCTATGGTTCCTCTGATGTGGCAAAGCATATGTATGGAGATGGGGTTAATGGTGTTACTGGAGGTGGGGAAGTTCAGCTACTAAGCAAAATAAGAGCTGGTGTTTCTTAACAGAATACCTATAAATTATACCAGCCATTTGTAAAGCTGCTTTTGAAGTGTTTCCTTGATCTTAAGGTCTAAAGCATGCTTGGAAATTGAAGTTTGTCCTTCAACGTAAGAATATGCATTGACATCATGGTTTCAGATGGTTTTTTAGGGCAAAGCTGAAGGGTATTGCTAAGCAGAGCCTTTTGGCTTTGCGCGGAGCAGTAAGTTTGCAGCATGAATAGGCTCAGGAACGTGGTTTATTGCAAGACGTGATTGCTGTTTGTTCTTGTGGATGTGTTTGGCGCTCTTTTTTTGTTAAGTTAAACTGGTGCTGCTGCTGAGCCTCTCGGGTTATTTTGGTCATCCAAGTCCGCGGGCCATCCCAAAAGGACATCCACAGAGGGTTTTGCACCAGTTAAACCAAATTCTTGTCTGTGGACCGCTGGGTGCAGTCCGGTGGGACTGACTGCAGGATAAAGCATCCCTCTCTGAAAGAAGCATGTGCGTGTGGGAGAGGGAAGGAGGAGGGTGCTCGGCTTCCTCACGAGCAGCTGGTGGGCAGAGCCTCCGTCCTCGGGAATCTGTGCTTTTTGGTCAAGGGACTTGTTTTATCTCAGGCTGATAAGGGAAGAAAGGGCAGTGGGGTGGCATTCAGGGCATGTTGGGGATGTTCTCTCTTACATATCTCCTCACCTTATCCTCTCTGCTCCCACTTTGCATGCTGCTGCTGTGTTGCTGGGAGGGCGGCAGGGAGTTGGAAGGAATAGTTAATTATATGTTAGAGCAAGGCTGGTGAATGTTTGCCTTTCCAACTTAGAAAATATGATTAAGTGGAGCTGTGAGTGGCATGCATCTTGTTGGAGGGAGAATTAAAGCAAGTTGGAAGAAAAAAAAAAAAAAAGGAAAGGAATGAAACCAAAAGCGAGTCAGTTGGAGTTAAAATGATGATAACATTCCTGAGTCACAACCTTTTACATCCTGGCAGGAAATGACATTATGTTAATTGTAAAAGTATGCATAAAAAATAACTTCAGCAAACTGCTCTGAAGTGTCTGTGTTAAATTGTAGCCGAGCTGGGTGTGTTCTGGTAGGATGGGCGGCTTTCTTTGTAAGGCCCTGATCCCACAGATGTGAAGGCACATGTGCAATGTGCTGCCTGTAATTTCATTGGGTTTAATGGAGACTGATCTTAGCATGCAAATGTAAAGGCGTGCATAAGCCAAGTTTTGGCAGGATTGGTGCCGGGAGCTGCCGTGGGAGCTCTCAGCTGACGAAAGCCGTGCCTGTGCTTCAACATGCACCAGGCTGAGGGGATGCTGTGGTCATCTGGGCTCAGTGTGAGATAAGCCACTTCCAGTCTGGAAGCTGTTGGGATGTGCTGGACAGGGGACACTTTTCTTCCTCTTGGGCTAATTCCCAGCATCTTAACCAGTGTTGGATAGTTTCCTAGTAGATCAGAGCATGGAAGAGGGCTCTGACCTACTACCTTTTTCTTTATGTGTTTATCCTAAATGTTTACAGAACCAGAGCTTGATTGTGTTATGGGGGTGAGCTTCACGTTCACTCAAGAGTATACATCGGTGTACTCCCCTCTCCAAATCCCAACAAAAACTGAGGGAAAATGGACCTGGAATGCAGATTTTGCATGGGAACCACAGAAAACATTATGTGAGAGATTAAAACAGCACAGTGTATTCTTATTCTTCAATCTGTTTTAAAAATACTTGATAATGAGAGACTGCTGGTTTCCATGGAGGGGAGGAAGGAGAGGGAGATGGGAAGGTAGAGCGGGGCTGAAGCTTCTCTGCTTTGTCCTTGGGCAGCAGGTTTGCTGGCACCTGCTGGGGCCAGCAAGAGCTGGGGGCAGCCCCTTTGGAGAGCCACGTCCATGTGTGCTGCTGGGTGTCACAGGGCCACCACGACCACTGCCTTGGGACCAGAGATGGGCACCAGAGAAGGAGGTACCCCAAGCTTCTGCCTTGCAGGGCTGCGGACTCCTCACAATGAACGTGGTGGTGCTGTGGCTGTGGGTGGCACTGCTTGGGCTGCTGAGGTGGCCAGGGCACAGGGCTTGGCTTCCTTGCCTGCTGCTGCCAAATGGGGCTTCTGGGGCCTGGCCTGGCTCAGCTGTCTGCACCAAGGAAGCAGCCCTGGGTAGTGCACACAGGGCTGTATTTTAGTTTGTGACCTTTTTGTTTCCTTTGTTCACCTCAGTGCCTTGTTTGCAGTAGGAAATTCAGACAATTCTTGTTGCTGCTGTTGATGTTAACAATGGTGGGAACCTGCCTCCTCCTTGCTTTTATTTCAGCACAGCCTGGGTCACGGGGCAGCTCGTGTGTCCAGCCCACCACGCGCTCAGGACCTCTAGCTTTTGCAGTGTCAATGAGCTGAGCTGCAGTCAGGACCTGATGGAGATACTTAGGAAGTCCTTGCTTTGGATAGGTGAGATGATGGGGAAGCAATTTTAGTGCCTGAGTAAGTTAATGCTGGGGATTGATTAAGTAAGCGGCATGAATCTGAGAAGTAAAATGTTTACTGAGAGCTGAGGCTCTGTTTGCTGTGTCCCCTTCCCACCCCTGCAGCCCCTGAGAGAGAGCTTTCTTGGCTGGCTGTCCATTCTGAAGCCACCTGAGGGTTGTTGCTTCTCTCATGGCTTTTCTGTGGCTCTTCAAGGTGGTTCTGGGAGCATGGAACTGCTCAGTGCTTGCTTGGCAGGAGAGATCTAAGGGCACAGGATCTGCTGTTGGCTTGGCCAATGCTGCAGCTTCATCCAGCCTTGCCCTTGGCGTGGTTTGGCTCTAGGCTTCAGTCCTGTGAGCTGCAGGGGCTCTTTCAGGAAAAGATACGGAGGCAGATTCAGCATAGGGCAGTTGGATGCGACCAGGTGATGTAAAAATGAAAAAAAAAAAAAAAGCCTCCCAATAGTACTGGAAGCTTTTTTTAGGTCTGCTGTGTAGCTGCCTTCACTTCCAGCTCCGTGAACAGCTCTCCAGCCCGCTGGAGTAAGCGATGCATGATAATGGTTCAGACAAACACCACGGCACGGGGAGAGTTCAGCGCTGCTGCTGCTGCTGCTGGAGCGGGCTCTGGAGCAGAGACACGGAACCAGCTCCGGGTCTCGCTCTCTGAGGTAGCAGCAGTGTCAACAGAAATTTATCCCAGGCGTTGTTCTTGCTCTGTGTGGTGGGGGTCCTTGTTTGTGTCCGCTCTGCAGTGGCAATAAGAGATGCTTCTTCTTGGCTGCTTCATCCAGTCTGGATGTCTTTCTGGTTTAGACAAATGTGGGCCAGGACTTTGTTGCCACAACTGTTCCTGTCCACAGCTTGGGCCAGTGTAGACAAAGTCCACTTGGCCGTGCACAGGGTGCTGAAGGAAGAGGCACAAGAGGGAAGAACAGCTCTCTGTGGTTTTCCTTTAGCAGTACCCAGCCTTTCTGGAAGCTTTCTCCCTTTCTGGAGTGCTCTGCTCATCCCATCTAAGTGGTGCTCTGCTGGCACAAGTTGGAGTCCAAAGGCCATTACTGCCTTTCCCTGCTAGTACAGTTACTTTGCTGAGCTCTATGATTTATGAGTCTTGAGCTATCTTTGGGGCTCCTTATTTAAAAATGCAGGCTGTGCCTGTGTTTTTGGCGATGTAGGCTTAGGATCTGAATTTGCAATTAGAGCTCTCGAAGTGTCTGAAAACAGGAAGAAGCTTCATTTTTTCTTGCAGACTTCAGGTTTTTGTTTTCTGTAGTAGCATCCCACATAAGGTGCTGTCAAAGAGCAGACTGCTCCTGTTGAGAGGAGCTGGTCCTTTCTTCCATCTGAGCTTACAGCTTCTTTAGATCTTCCTATTGTCTAATTGGATTTTCTGTTTCTGGGTTTATTTTCAGATGGGATCTGGCTGCTGGAAATATGTTCCTGAAGTGCTGTAATTGTGGGTTATTTCTTTACCAGATCTGCTCATGAATACTTGGCACAAGCTGATAGAAAAAGGCTTGGTTTAAAAACCCTTTGGTTTTGCCACGGTTGTTGCCCCCGCTTTGCCAGCGGCTCTTGAGAGCTGACTGCTGTGCACAGCAGTAATTCCAATATAAATTGTTCCTGGAAATCTGCATGCCTCTGATGTCTTTCATTCAGGAATTGTATGAACCTCTCTCACGTGATGGGTGTGGAAGTGAGGAAGTGTTTTGACTCCTGAGCGGGATATGTTTAAATGTCTTGCTGGGCTGTTCTTGCTGTCTGTGGATCTGAAGGTGTTCTGCCTAGTCTGGGTGTCTCATTGGTGGCTCCCCTGGGTGCAAAGTGAAATACATATTACAACGTCCTGTGCAAGCAAAAGGCTCAGCAGAACTTAGTTTCTACACGTGTTGAGGGCACCAATTGTGCAAAGTCCTTTATGTAAGCACGTGAACTTGGCTTGAATTAAGTTTATGGCAGTCTGGTGGTGGCAGCTCTGTTTTTGTCTGTAGAGAAAACAAAAGGCTCAGGTTGGGGAGTTGGCTTGTTTGGTGACCCTGTGAGTTTGTGGCTCTGCAGGGCAGTGCAGAGAGGGGTTCTCAGGGAGAATAGTAGTGTGTGAACTGCAGCAGAGGTGGAACTGCAGGCCTGCTTTCAGCCTTCCAGAGAGAGGGTTCCACCTATAGCTACAGACACATCTTTAAACCCTTCTCCTCTGATCTGGGTCAGCCTGGAAGCTTTTGGTAGCTTTCAGATGCATGAACAATGCCAGGCTGATGGTCCTGGCTTAATTTTTCTAGGACAAAATTTGTAGGCAACAAACTAGCTTGGAAACGAGAAACTTGCAGCCTGGAAAGGTGAAAGTACCAGGTTATGACTGAAACTCATTCCTGGCATCTCCTTGCAGGAACATGGATTTTCCCACATTGCCTGGATGTGTCTAGGAAATGTGCAGGGCTGCCAGTAAAGAGGTTGTACATAAATGTAGTTGGGTTTTCCTTTTCTTGTTTCATCTGTGCTTAAGATTTTACTTTTCTCTGCTGTCTCCTTTAGTTTTAATTGGTAGAATTCAATTTCTTGGATATCTGCGGAATGAACACAGAAACAGCATGGCTCATGTTATTTCAATAGTCTTTGTTGTTGTTTTGTTCCTAGTTTTAGGTGTCAAGGCTGGTAGTGTCAGAAACTGGTGAATTAAATAATTGGGAGCAGTACTCATCTCTTCTGAGCTTTTACAGCACAAAGATTAGGTTGTCATACTGTGAGCAGGTAAATGCTGGGAGTGATTACAAGGCTTAACGCAGCCATCTGGGACTGAACATATGCACAGTGCTCAAATCTTCATGCCGAGGCCCCAAGAGGAGCAGGGATTTTGGGATATCATCTGGTGACAAATCACACCACTTCATCACCACATCCATTGGCTGCTGCTTTTTCCTCCTTCAAATCTGTTTCTTGTCTGGGTTGGCCTATGGCAGGCCTCGTTGTACCTTTGCTTTTTTTGGGCAGTCAGAGTTCTGAGCTCTGAGATTTTTTTTTGCCTGAGTGTAAGCACAAGGGTATGGGCGCTGGGGCATGTATTTTTTCAAATCTTGTTTCAGCAGTTTATCTAAAGCTTCCCGTAATTCTGGCCAGGTAACTCAATTCCCTGCTAGTGTGGTTTTCTTAGCAGAAGAAACAACCAGTCAACCATTATGCTTTTGTTAGCCTATAGAATCAGAAGAGCAGGACTTTTAATTACATTTGAAAAGAGGTTTTTTTTTTTGTTTGTTTGCTGTGTCTTGGATGCGATTTCCAAGCCAAGAGAAATCCCTAGTGCTTATAAATTAATGCTTTTCTGCCACAAGCTGTCTTTTATCACAGAAAATGCCAGCCTAGTCCCATTCTGTTTCATCTGCCTCATTAATATTAAATACATGGCACTTTAATATGGCAGCCAGAGCAGGGAATTTCAGCTAATACCTGACAATGGCAAACTGAGATTAAAAGATATCAGAGTGCTGTCGCTATATATAAAGTAACTGGCTTTCTTCAGGTAATTTATGTCGATTCTTTTCTCCCCCCGCTCCCTTAAACCTTTCCATCTTCAAGTGAGCCCTTACATGCTCCTGCCTTTCTCGCAGGTCTGGTTCAGTGTTCTGGGAGAGGGAAGGGTTTGGTGATTGCAGCACAAGTCCCTGGTGTGCAGTGGACACAAAAAGTGGCCCCAGACGTGGGAGCTCTTTGGTGCTGGGGAGAGCCTTCACTGAACAAGTGTGGACTTGGGCTGTGGGGCAGCTCTTCAGCAAAGCTGTGCTGGGCTCTCCTGATGCCCTGCATTACAGAGAACCTGGCTGAAGGTAAAAGAATAAACAACTTTTCAGAGAAGTGCCTCCCCTTCTGGGACGCACAGTTGATGGTCACTGAGCAATTGGAACGATTCACATCAGATTCTGATGCGTGATTTGAGTAGTGCTGGGGTCCTTGGCTTACATGTTTCCAGGTAGCTGAATATTCACCCGGCTGGAAAACACTCCTGCTAGTCAGCATTTGGAGTTGAGCGATTATTAATTATTAGAGCAGTCATTACCAGAGCCACTCGGCCTTAGGGTTTGTGTGGCTGACAGGCTGCGAGTGTTCCAGCCTCTGGTTTGGTGTGTGGTCTTGGGCAAATGGCCTTGTCTTGGTGTGCCTTTGTTTTCTGCGTGTGTAAAGCCAGAGATGTTCCTTCCCTTGTTTTGTGAGGTGCCAAGCTGTCATCAGTGAATCCACAATCCACGGCACACCCCAACCGTAGTCACCTCTGCCGACCTCGCCCTGTTGCACCAAACAGCAACAGAACTCCTGCGGCGCAGAGGCACCACCAGATTAATGCTTTTAATTAAAACTCCCTTCAAGAAAATAACTATTCAAATAGGGTGATATGCAAGTTGTGTTTTCAGGGAGATGTAACAATAAGGAGGAAGGGTTTAAAGGTGAGCAGTGTGAGTAACTCTGACCTTGTTTCTCTGGGTTTGCCGGAATGCAATTGAGGGCAATTTTCACACAGAGCATTCCTCAGAGATACTTAATTTCTCTAGTGTAGGCCAGAACCATTTAAACACAAAGCCAGAGGTGTTTTGTTGAAATTGTGGGTTGCCATGTGACTCCTGTCTGTTCTTGAACACAGCTACGTTTCCTCCAGGTTTGGCTTTGCCAGGAATGGAGCTCGGAGAAGCATTTTTATTTCCCAGTGGGATGTGCTTTACAAGATTTTGATATAACCTGAGGAAAGCAGCATTTTCATAGCCTAACCCAAGTAACCTGATGATCTCTTCCAGTGGGTTGAGCCAGGAAGCCAGAAGTATAAATCCAGGGTAGCTGTGATACAGTTTATGTGCTGTCCTGGTTTCAGTTTGAAGGGAACTATGAAATTCTATAAAATTCACACGGGCTGGAAAATGTTTCTGGCGTCAAGTAGGTGGTTGGTCCCTGTGTAAAAGACAGAGTAAGGAGTCCCAAAGGGAGGACGTGTGGATGTTGTCAGTATCCATGCTGTGGTAAATGTATCTTTTTCTGAGCTGTGTGTGCGGAAACATCTTGGCAGTTGGAAGCTGCTCAGGGCTGGAGCCTCCTATTCCCATTTTGGTGCCTTGCCCTGCAAAGGAGACGGTGGCCCAGAGTCTCTCGGGTTCAGCGGTGCTGGGTGCAAGGAAGGAGAAAGGAGATGGCTGGATGTGTGCCATCCTCCTGGGCTCTGTGTGAGTAGGAAGGTTGTGCGAGCCCGCTCTTGAGGTTTATGCTCCACTTGGCACCCTCAGGGGCTACCGGGTGACATGAGAAGATGTGAATTAAGACATCAAGTGCCCGAGGAAGGGCTGCTCCAGCCTGCGCTGGCTCTGCTGGGGTCGGTGTGCCGCTGGCCCGGTGCAGGCACAGCCTCTTGGGCTGCGCTGGTGTGTGACTCCTGCTGCATGTACAGACTCAGCTCCTTCTCCTGGACAGCCGTGGGAGGGACAGCTGGGCATCTGCCTTCCTCTTTGAAGGCTTCCCAAGTTCCTCAGCAGGTATTTATCTGTCAGACCCCGGCTGCTCTGGGGTATGAGCAACCCAGGCAGGGCTGCCTGTGGCTTTGTGCATCACCTCCTGCTTTGAGCAACGGGGAGGTGGAGACTGCAATCTTGATAAGAATGTTCAGCAGCAGATCCCTGGCTTTGGTATCTCATTAAATAACTCGACCCAGGGGCAAAAACATGCACCACGCATGGGAACTGTGCCCCAGTTTTGGGCTAGGCCGGTCCGCAGCTCTTGGAGTTGCAGAGCATGTCAGAGCAAGGAGCTCCTTCGTGTGAACTAATCTTCCCTGGACCTCCGCAGGAAGTGCTTGTCTGGAGCAGGCTTCGTTTACCTTGGGCTGTGTTTGTCTTCCCGAGTCCTTAGGTTTGGCTCCATGGATTTGTGGCAGGATTTACCTGCTCAGTCAGGTGTTCACAGGAGGGCTGGAGCAGCAGCTGAGCAGAGCCTGCTCCTCTGTCGCAGCTGTCCTGGCTCCGTGCGGGACTCGTGCTGTGTGCCAGGCTGAACAGCCCCGGGCTTTGCTACTGGAGGGATACCTGATGTGCCCTACTGCCTGTCCTGCTGCTTCCAGGGCAAGAGGGGACTTAAGGGGATAAAGGGGATGAGAAATCCGAGTGCTGCCAAGCACAAAAAGCTACAGTGTAAAGTAACCGCGGGAGCTGCAAGCTAATGGCAAATCCTCTTGCTTTATTGTTATTCGGAGAAACAGCCTTGCAAAATGTTCCATTCCAGAAGCTGTCCTTGAGCTATGGATTTCAACCAAGAGCAGTGCAGTATCTATCATCTGCACTCATAAGGCTGCGAGAGTTTGGACTGTGTTTAGCTTAACTGTTCTGGAGAAATCTGAGCAGCTGGACTGTCCAGAGGTGTAGTACTCCAGATAGTTCATTCTGTTTGCTTTTGGGATGTAAGGGAGGATAACGCTGCAAGTGTGGGTTTCATTGAACGCTGCTCTGTTACAAGCAGTGGGCTGCCACAGCACAAGTCTTGACAGGAGGGCTGAAATTAAAATGGCATCTGAATCCAACTACTTCTGCTTTCCCTTGGAAGTGCAAACATGACTGGGGTGGACAGTTGAAGCAGAATGTGGTGGCCAACATTAATTAATACGTGGGGGTGGATGCTGGCTCCAGTTTAACCTTCTAGCAGGACTGCTCCAACAGCTAATGGATGTTGCAGCAGCTTGTGTACGGAATAATTTATGAATTTGGAAGGACACGATTCCAGAGAATGTGGGTGAATGCCAGTGGTTTGCAAACCTCTGCCAATGGTCTTGTGAGTGGCGGGCTGCTGTGGGAAAAATAACATAGGATTAGTGCAGGGTGATGTTTGGAAGTGTCCCACTTAGCTCCTAAAGCCCGGCCCCTGTGCAGAGCTGCACTGGGTTCTCAGCAGGGCACGCTGAAGTAGCAGAAGTGCATTAAATATGCACCGAACAAGAAGTGGGAAGCAGCACAAGGAGATGTTTTTAGCTGCAGGCTTTTCCCAAGCAGCATCTTGGTCGTTCTAGAGGACTGTTTCCTCGTTCCAGGTAATTGGACAGCCTGGACACATGCCAGATCACTTGATCTTTTACCTCCAGGGCAGCTCGTTCCCCCTGCAGCCCTGTCCCCTGGCTCGGGAGCTGGAGTCGGGCGTCTTTTGTGCAGCCGAAGGAATGGACCCCTTTCCTCGGCACCAGGCTCCAGAGCCGGATGTGAGCCCAGCAGCCCTCCAGGCCTCTTTCCAGCTCTTCAGGCTCCTGCTTTTAATTAAACTGTCGCGACACTGGGACAGCCGGAGCTGCCTGGGATCCCAGAAGCCAAAGGTCCGGCTCACAAAGGTGTAGGGGAGCCTTGGAATGCGGATGGGAAGCCTCTGACAGCGCATAAGGCAGGATCGGTGCCTGCCTCCCACTAGTTGTGGTTTGTCTGCTCTCTGCTCATCCCTCTGCTCTGTGCCAGGGCTGAAAACATCTCTGAGGTCTGGTTTTAATAACAGGGTATCCTCGGAGCTGAGGGGAACCAACCTTAGGGGATAGCTGCCCCTTTGCAAGCCTTCACTCTGCAGAAGTTGATGTGCACCACTTAGCTGTGAGGCTCCTTGTGGATTTGAGATAACTGCAGAAGGCTCCAAGGACATTTGCTGCACTTCATCTGTGTTACCTGGCATTTCTTTGCACTTTATGCCTCTAGGCTCAGTCGCACAATAGAGCAGTGCTCCCCTCTGAGCAGCTGCCTGCCTGCTGGATCGCTTCTTCTCCTCATGGAGCTCATCCCTTTGCCAGCCATGAAAACATCTTCCTTCACACTTCCTGGCCAAGTGTTGCTTCTACTCCGTGTGTAAAGGACTGCTTGCTGCCTCTCCTGTTACAAATGCCCGTTGTTCGCCTGGACGGGTTGAAATGCAGCAAAATCCTTGAATGTTCTGGAGATTTGATACATACCACGAGGTCACTGAACATGCAGGTCTGCAGGAGGCTTTGTTGGGATGCAGGATTTGGGAAGAAGTAGCAGCTAGGGGAGGTCTGCTTCTGGAACTCGTGTGGGGGGAACGCACCAAACACTGCGTTGATAGGAGGTTTTGGATCAAGTCCTTGGAATTATTTGTAAGTCCAAAGATAATTTTATTGTTACAGGATACATTTAATTAATATCTGGAAGATAGCCACTAATGTAGGTTTGTGTATAGAAAGACTGTTAGTACTTTCCGTTAGGAATTGTTGTTTTCTACGTGTAGATGTTCAAATAATAGTTAGTGTTAATAAAACTTAGCAACAGCCAAGAGCAAAATATTTTTCTCTTGCTTATTTCCTTGTGCTGTACATTTAGACACTGTTCTCATTGTTGGCTTTTTTTTTTTTTTGAGCTGTGTATGTCCCTTTTTGTAGAGCAGAAAGGAAAATTGTTCACCGACAAAAGCTAAGTTTATGGATATTACCAGTTGGCTGAAGGTTCAGGGGCTGGGAGCATCTGAACCTGCTGACACAAGGGGACTTGAGGGTGTCACTGGAGCCTGCAGAACCCTTGGAGTGAGGAAGGAGGAAAAGGGTGACTGAACAGGCTTGTGCTGTAGTTAGAGCCACTGAGGAAGGGGGACGTGGGGAGGTTTTTTCACATGCAGCGGCTTATGCCTGTTTTGCATCTGACTTTATTGGCATTATTAGGATTACACTAATAAATCTGCTCTAAACCTGCTTCAAATGCTGTGACATTGCTGTTTGCCAGTGCTGTGCACACTGCCCCTTGCCAGGATTCAGCCCTGGGGTGGAAGCTGTACTCACACAGCTCCGGAGGCTGCTGCATCCATCCCAGCTGTGGCCTTGTTGCCTTTACAATAAAACCCCGCTTGCACCAATGACATTTTTTATTTTCTTCCCCAGGAATTGCCGCCTCAGTTAGAGAGGTGTTTGGAAAAGAGGACCCTGCAAAAGAACCTTGTCAGATAAGCCTGTTGTTGGTGTTGTTGCCTGTAATCGAGGGAGAGGTCCTTCCCTCCTGGATGGAGTTCCCAGGCTCATCTCCTGTGGCAAAACCCTTTTCTTGTAGGGTGATGGTGCTGCCTGAGCCGCCTTTGGAGGCCACCATAAGCTTTGGATTTCTGCTGGTGTGTTTGCAGGGGAGGCTGAGGATGTTCTGGAAAGGACAGGGATGGTCAGCTGCTAGAGGGAGTTGGGCTGTGCTGCCTCAGAGAGAAGCCTTGGTGGCTTTGCTGTGGTGGGGACTTGTTCTGTCCCGTCCTTCACTCTGTGTTACTTTGTCACCAGCAGCTGGAATGCAAGGAAAGCCCCTTTTGGGGGTGGGCAGGAACAAGATCAGCTCCAGAACACAGGCGTGGGTCAGCGTGGGACTCTCGATACTTCTGGGAGTTGCTTTAAATCTGTGGAATGAAAAATTTATCTCTGCTCCAAGTCAAAAACTGGAGCTGTCGAGCTAATCCTTGGATTCCTTGTGAGTAGAGAGTTAATCCTTTCTTCTGGTGCCATAAATGTTTATTTAGCCATGCATTTATGGAGGTCAGATGCTTTGGAGTGTATGTTGGGCAGCTGCTGGTGTCCTGTCCAGGGACTCTTTATGACTTGGAGCATCACCAGGATTGTAGTGGCCATCGCACGTCTTTGTGGTCCGGCCCCTCAGCAAGTAATGGATCTGGAGAGGACTGTGGGAACATTCCTGGCTGTGGGCTGCGTGTGAGAAATGTGTTCTGTCTTGCACTGTCAATTGACTCCAGAAATGTGACATTTCTGTAGCAGTTATCAGTGCACCAAAACGTAAAGGAGGATGAAAAGCCTGATGTAGGGTGGTCTTCAAGTCCCATCTCCTAACAATCCCAGTGTTTTGGCTGTGCTGAAGACCTGGGTCAGATGTTCCTTTTCTCTGGAGGAAGTCTGGCCAGTGAAGTTTTTTTTGGAAAGACAGAACATGGTCTGTCAAGGTAACCAAAACAATTTGCAATTAGTGAGGTGGAGGAAGGAAGTAATTCAGTTGGAAAATAGAATTGCTCCTTTTCATAAAAGTTTTAGTATTGGCTTCCCCTGTTTAAAGCAGGAAAATCAGGACTTTCCTAAGGCAAATGGGGAACTTGGTTGCCTTGAATCAGTTGAGAGCTCAAAGTCTTTGGACTAATATTTCCAAAACTGTCAGCCAAATGACTGAGGAAACCTTCGCCTTGTTCTCTGTGTGCACATTCAGTCTACCTTAATTGCACTTTCATTCTTGCTGAAGATGAAAAAACTGTGTGCTAAGCAAACAGTATTTGTAATTTTCAATATTTATTGATTGCTGACCTTTTCTTATTCACGTCGAAGGATTTCTGTGGCGCCCTGGAAGAGCTCTGTGTGCCATAAGGGGTTCTGTGTGTTCTGTTTCCCTTTCTGAAGCAGATGTGAGGGCTGTGACTCAACACTCAGTGTGTTAGACTGTGCCATTAATTCACTGGAAGCTGGTTCTCTTGCTTTGCTGTTTTCTAGTTACTTGGTCAGAATCACACCCAAGTGTACCTGTTGTGGTGAGAGTGGTAACACTGGACTTGGCTAGACCCAAGATGTTTTCTCTGGCCTTTTACTTTACAATCTCAGTGCTATATGTGCACATACACCTTGCATATGAATTTAAGAAGAGCGGGTCTGAGCCAGCTGTTTTCAATCCAGTTGATACTGGATTGACACTTCCTTTGTAATGCTGGACCAGTGAAGTTTCCCTGGAGAATTCCGGTGTGTATCTAGCACTTGTTTGGTCTCTAAAAGTCCTGGTAGGGATTTTTCCATGAGATGGGTGATGATTAGTTTGAAGTTAGGACCTGTTTGTACTCACTGCTGTGGTACCTGGGCATGGGATAAGCCATGTCCATCTGTGTTACCTGAGGATTTAGGTGTGAAGAGAGCTAGTGGGGTAAATTTGAACTCTTGAGTCCAGAATCAAGAGAAGTGGTGAATAAATGAGCTGAAGCTGTGTGCTTTGATAGGCACAGCTGCAGTGCCCCTCTTGGGAGCTGGGTCTGTGCAGACACTTGGCAGCGTGGCCACAGTGAACCCCACCTGCCTCTGAGCAAGCCAGCAGGGCACAGGATCAGCATGGATCCTGCTTGTGAGTCCCAGGGATGATTAATTGTCCAGAGCACGATCTGGGAGCACCTTCCAGTCTTGGAGCTTGTTGAATAGGAGCTGACAGAATGTGTCCTTGATGTATGGCTGCAGCTTTTTAGGGAGGAACACATGAGGTTGAGGAACTGCGAGGCTGCCCTGCTGGGCTGTGCCTCCACCACCTCAAGGAAAGCTGCTGCTTTTAGTGTCCCAGCGGCCCTTAATTTGAGTCGGGTATTGGAACGGGGCTGCCTTGTTACAGCTTTGTAAGCAAGCCCTTTGGGCTGCTTTCCCTTCTCAAAATCCCTCTTCTGTTCTGGCTGTGTTCACAAGCCTAACTGGACTGGAGCTGGTGGAAGCCTGAAGAAGGTTGGAGGAAAACGTTTGTCTTAATTCTACCTTTTTGTGCCCGGGGGCAGTGTCCCAGGGAGCTCCCTCCTCCCCGTGGGTTTAGCTGGAACCCTGCCGAGTTCATCTGTCACCCTTCCCTCTGTGTTGAGTCCCATGTCAGGCAGTGCCTCCAGCTTTGAGAGAAGTATAGATCCGATGACTTCAGGGCCCGTGGTGCAGCTGTTTTCACGGCTATTTTAAGTGCATGACAGAAGGAAATGGCTGTTGGGTTTTTCCTCTCTGCTGCCTTGCTGTACCATGTCAGTGGTGGTGTGGGACTGTGGAGCCAGAAGGGCTGGAAAAGGGCAAAGAACTGCAAGAGAGACAAGTATTTCTGATGGCTAAACAGCATCATGCCCTCCTGCTTCTCCCAGCTGGCTTCTGTCCTTGTTATCAGAGTTGTTTTTAACTCCTAAGGTGCCACGTTCTCAGGTCTGACAAAGACTGGGCCTTCTCTGGTCCTTGCTGGTGTCAGCTGGCCCGGAGTCATAGCCTGACCCGGGTGTCGTGTCACTGTGCCGAGTTTCAGGGCTCAGGTGAAGGAACCCGCAGCTCTCCCCGCCGTGCCTGGCTGAGGGAATGGCTGGGGGTGCTGGGTTCCCTTTCCCTGCGTGTGGCATTGCAGAAGGCCAAGGGCAGGGAATGGAACCTCAGTGAACCACACGCTGTCTCCTGAAGCAGGAGCAAGGAGCAGGTCGGCGTGGGGAGCTGCCGCGAGCAGCAGCTCCCGTTTTATTCTCTCTGCCTCACACTGGCGGTCAGAGAGGTAATTGCACTGTCAGGAGAGAGATTGGCCAGAGGAGCAGAGAGCATCTGGTTCTCATTGGGCTCTGCCTTTGGATGGTCTTCATTCTTGTTTGTCACATTATGTCTTTTTTTTTTTTTCCCTTCCTTCCTCTCTCCTTTTTTTCTTTTTTTCCCCTTCAGTGAGTTTACAAGCCTTGCTGGAATGCACATATGGTCCTTATCATCCCTGAAGTCCAGCTTTTTTTTTTTTTTTTTTCTTTTTCTGGTTAGCAGATTGTGACATCAGAGGCTGTTAGAAGCATTAGTCACTCTCCCTCCAAATAGAAAGATCCGTGGTTTTTGGAAACCTGTGGAGGGAAATGTCTTTTATGTCAGTTCTTGGCATGCGTAGAACTGTGAGTGCTCTGAGCTTGTGCTGACCTTTAGCCAAACATTTTGCCTGCCGACAAATGCTCATTCCCACTCTCTGCCTCCCCTCTTGAATTGTCAGATTTTGCTGACTTCCCTCTTTCCAGAAGAATGCAACTGTATCCTTTTCCCTCCACACTCCTGCCGAGTTCCTGCCGCTTGCCAATGTAAGCAGTTCCCCTCGCTTCCCTGCCAGCCCGCCGATGGGATGGGATGGGATGGGATGGGATGGGATGGGATGGGATGGGATGGGATGGGATGGATGCAGGCAGCGTGTCCCTTGTCGTGTGGCAGCGACTGACACTGGAAACCAATATATTTGGTGCTGCACGTCCTGGAGGTGGGCCCTGTGCTTCCCATCCCTGTGGCAGCCGTGCCGTGGGAGCTTTGGGGGGCACTCGGGTTGGGGCACGCTGACTTTAACTCTGGCAGGCTCTGTGTGCGTGGGCTGCACCTAAGCAGGGGCCAGCTTGTGCCTCCTGCTCGCTGTTCCCTCTGTCATTCTGCCCTTCACTTAGGGGGCCGGTCCTGGAGGGAACATCACTCCTGTGTGCTATTCCCTGTGCCTGTGGAAGCTTGTCTAGCATCACCCAAGTCTCTGGGGGCATCTGCTCAGGGGAACCCCTTGCTTGGTCTCAGTGGCAGCCTCCTTTGGCTGGTGGTTCCCCAGACCCACGAGATTTTATCTGTAGAGCAGCATTTTCTGCAAGGAAGGGCAGCACGAGTCCCACACCTGCCCTTCCCTGTCTGCTGCTGCCCAGTGCTTTGTTGGTCAAGTTGCTTCCAGCCTTCCTCCCACAAAATAATCTTTTCTGTTGTCCTGATGCTTGGGGATTAAAAGGAAAATCCAGTAAATTGAGGGAGAGCTGTTTTGTATTCCCTGTGACCTCCCTGTTTAATGAGCAAGGGAGCCAGCTGTGGCATGGCTCTGTTGACAGCGTTCCCCGTTGGTGGGAGCAGAGACCTGGCTCCTTGCTGTTGTGGTAGACATTGCTGGAGGACTGGGGCAGGAGCCTGGTGAGGAGGAGCTGTGTGTCCCTAAGCAGCTGCAGCTGCTGCCCGCTTTTATCGGGGAAGATCAAGATGGTTTCCTGCAGTCCATTCCTCAGGGACAATAGCTGCAGCAGTGAGTCACTGGTGGGGTGGTGGCAGGGAGGGGGGCACAAATCTTCACGGCTTGATTGACACATTAATGTACAGAATGAGAACATGCTTTCCACAGGGGTCTGCTCTCCCTGATAAGAGAAAAGGGGAAAAAAGAAAGCAAGGGGGAAGAAAAACAACCACGGACCTCCCAGACTAGAGTAGCATTTGTCTGAGCCTCCAGCCAGCCAGCAGCAGCGTGGAGCCAGGAACTCCCCCTGCTCTGCTGGTGACACTGATGGTTATCTTACCCTGAAACAACAGCCAAGAAGTCCTTCCTCTCTTTACGAACTGATTAACTGATTGATTGCTATCAGCCCTTTTCTGCTGGCGTCCCTGAATGCCAGGGAGGGGAAGGGAGTTGGTCTTGCTTTCCATGTTCTCCCCATACTACTCATAAATTAATTTGTCCTACAGTTAAAGCTTTGGCCATCCCTTAACCCTGTGTAAGGAAGGGGAGTGGAATTATGGATGTTGTTACAAGGAGCAGGGAGCTTGGCTGTGGCGCAGGCACTGGGAATACTTGGTGCCCTGCTGGCAGGGACAATAGCTCTGGGAGAGGGATAGATCTGTCTCTTGCTGACTACTCTCTGCTTCTGTGCTCCTGCTTTTTTATCTGAGCAGACTAAACTATCCCTGAGGTCCCTGGCTTTGGATGCAGCATCTAAGATGATTTGACCTAGTAATGGGCCAAAAATGTTGCTGGTCTGAGCTGCTGACAACCGTAAAAGCTTTTAGAATTTCTTAAAGGTGCCTCCTAAGTCGTATGGCCTCAAATAACTAAACACTTGCTTCATATTTGGGGTTGATCTCCATGTTTTTCATACCAGCCTTTTTCGCCTCATGAATCTGAGGCTGGTTTTTGTTTTCTTTAACTCTTGGGAGGCCGTGTGAAGCTGACCCCCAGCCGCCAGCAGCCATGGGCCGGGAGGGGCCCGAGGGGAATGTTTTACCAGCAGCCTTAAAGCAAAAGGGGCTCAGCCAGGAGCTTGCTTGGATTGGGGAATAGCCACCATCATGGTTAAGGCCTGAGCGAGGAGAGCAGACTGGAGACTGGGACAATAAATGTCCTTGTGGAACTCTCTCCTTGGCCTTTTGGGAGTGGGGCTTTTTTTTCTGCCTAGGAGAAGAGGAATTTTGCTTTATTTCCAATCAGCTGCCAGACACTTTGGGAAGCATAAGGACCCAGCTCTGCTTTGTGCTGCCTCTGGAGGAGTGACACGGGACCCACCTTTATCTCCCGCTCCCCATCTGCCCACAGATGGACTGTTCCTGACTCCAGTGAGGAGAAGAACTTTCTCTTTATTCCTGCTGGCTCTGCCAAGCCACTGTGGCTTGGGAGGAATGAGCTGACTCTCCTTGCACGTGCCTCATCAGCTGAATTGTTTAATCTTCACTGACTCCCATCCAGCCAAACCCACTGTTTGCCACAGAGCATCCATTACAGCATTGTTTGACCTGTGAAACCACTGCCACCAGGAGCTCTGTGTAAGAAAAACACATCTCCAAGAGCCTTTTCAGGGTTCTGAGACTGCAAACCCGTTCTTGTCTTCTGCAAGGTGTTTTTACCCCCTTAAAATGAAGAGCAGTGGAACGTGGGTTCCTGACAATCAGTCTCTTCATAGTGATGGAAGGTAGCATTTACTGTGTCTCTGGGGGCCTGTCTCTGCTTAGCTTACCCCTTCTCTTCCCCTGCTGCAGTTAAAACCAGCAGCTGTGATAACAGCAGCTCGAAGATTGTTGTTGATCCAAGAAATAGCGACTGTGAGATGCCTTGTAGGGCTCTCTGCAAAGAGAAGTCAAGTGGTCAGCATCTTTCCCAAGAAACAAGCATTTTTTTGTTCATGTTTTTGTTCAAAAACTCCATAGTTTTTGTAGGGGTTAGCACATAGCTCCGGATGTTCAGAATCGCTTCGTGCTCATGGATGGTGAGGGAAGAGGGAGGGAAATGATGCCCTGTAATGCAGGGCTCAGTAAAGGAGATGTGACTGCCTTAAAGGAGGAGTTGTAAAATACAGACTGCTTTTGGGATGTCTCAAGCTCTCTGACATGTGAGGACTTCCAGACGCCCAAGTCTAGCAGCACATCTGGTGCAAACTGGCTGGTCTCTGCAGGAGTCTGTGGAGCTGCAGTTCCACCCATGCTCATCTCGTCCCTGGATCCTGAAGCTGGGAGCAAGGAGAGGTGCTTGCCAAGTAGTTACTCCTTAAGTGTGCTTGTAAGAAGTCAGTGCTTCAGACACTGCCACTTGTCTGTGGCTGCCAAGGCATGTCCCAGGACTGTGTTCCTGTGAGAGACTCCCGAGAAGCCGTTTTAGTGCAGCGGGACGTTTAGGTGCAGTGCTGGGCCAAGGGAGGAGCTGTGCTGAGCTCTGTTCATCTCAGGGGAAATGAGGGATGTGCTTGGGAAGAAGGCAGTGAGCAAGGGTGATGAGATGCTTTTGCACTTGGGCTGAAGCACCTGAGCAGCACTATTGGCCTTCTCTGAAAGAGGAGTCATGTGGCAGGAGGAATAATAAAGCAGTGCCTGTAGCATTCCCGTGGCTTGTTGGTGTACCAGGGGCTCTGGGGTGGAGCAGGAGCCACGGCAGCCTGTCTTTGACTGCTCTTCAGCCCGAGGTGCCCAGTTCTCTGGCAGAGTGGATGACTCAGTTGGGCTCACAGCCCACAGACTGTGCTCAGGAGTTTGTCATGGCAGCTCACAGCTGGGAAGGCAGGGCCATCTGACTTAGCATCCCCTTGTTGTTGCAACACTTCTGTTCTGCCAGACCCAAAGTGTGAATCACTTGCCTGCTCTGCTGCTGATACCCTGAGCAATCAGGCTTGTGGCTCTCCAGCAGAGGCTTCTTTTCCTTGTGGGTGAAGCTGTCCCCCTGAAGAGGTGAAAGCAGAGGCCTGGCTGCAGTGCTGAGTGTGCACCTCTTTCCTCTGGAGAGAAGCAGCCTGTAGCTCCCCTGGGAACGTGTCAGCTTTCCAAGGGCATCTGCCTGCTGCAGAACTGGCTTCGATCGTGTGTGGAGGAGGGATGTAGAGAACCAGTTCCTTTGGCTCTGCTGTCTCCTCTGAAATGGGTATCTGTGGGCCTTGTGCAGAACTGCAGCGATTTTCTGTGTCTGCTCTACTCAGGGAGATGTGCTGCATCCTGGGAACACTGAGGGAGGTGGATGCTTGGCTTTGTGTTTCATCTCTGTCTGTGCCTCGGGCCTCAGAACTTTTCACGGGCGTTTTGATGTTTTGAGCAGATATCAGGCTACTCTTGGCTCCTGTTGTGCAGCACAGCCTGTGCAAAATACTTGGCACTGCCAAGTGCAGAGATAGGTTTTTGTTGATTCCATTGTTTATGTTTGCCACTTACAGGGGAAAAAAAAAGAAAAGTAAGAGGTGGGAAATAAGCCAGAGAAGGTCTGCAACAAAAATAACTGACACATATGAGAGAGATGAGTCTAACTCCTGTTCCTGCTGAGCAACTGATGATGAGGCAGGACTTGCTTTCCCAAAATACATCAGGGAAGGAGATAGTGGTGCTGTGCTGAGAGATGTTCAACGCCCACCACTTTGTGTGAAGCCTGTGAGTCATGGGCCCTAAAATGCTTTCTGGGATCTGCTCTGAGCTCCCTTCCCTTGATCATAAACCCAAGCCCACTGGTTTTTTAGAAACACTAACATTACAAATATTTCATTTAACCAGTTCATGTCATACATCAATCCCAGGGCTTTTCCAGGGAAATCCCTTTAATGAGTCAGTGAGGTGATGGTCTTTCTGGGTGATTTTTCTTTACCTCACCTGGGTGAAGGAGGTGGCATCTCTCAACCAGCTTTTGCTCCAGTGGTTTGGTGCTGGTGAGCTCCCAGCACAGAGAGGGATGGAGCTGAACAGGCTGGTAAATTGGCATTTTCCTACCACAAGCCTGGTTTAGATGCTAAGAGAAGGCTCAGGTATCTAGCCCAGGTGCCAGGCTGTGTGTGTCAGCGTGGCCCAAAGGAGCCCTTTGCCCAGACTCCTGGCACAGACTGAGGTATTTTCACTTGGAGATGTTGTTTTTCTCAGGGAGTTTTTGCATGTCTTTAGGTCTGAGTTCATTTTCATCAATGCTCAGCCCAGATGTAACTAATTTCTCCCTGCAGTTGGTGGCTGGTCCCTTATATTTTGAGAAGGGAAGTGGAGCTGCTCAGCAGTTGTGCAGAGACTGGGAAGCTCTCCACTGCTTTTGATTCTTAACAACCAAAGAGTTGTCCCTGTCTGGTCCACAGCCCACTGATTTTGTGGAAACAAGCTGGTGCTTCCAGCATCTTTAAACCAGGCTGAGGCTGCCCACAGCTGTGATTTATTGTGGCCTTGGTGGAGTGACTCCATTGGAAGGATTTGGCTTTGGAGAAAGGTTAGTACTTTCCAAGTTAAGGACAACCAACTTTAGGTGAGAAATGCTGTGAAACAGCAGCAGAGCTGCTCCAGGTCTCCCCAGGTGGGGGAGTTTTTTTGTTTGCTTGTTTTACTGTGCTCGGGACCTTGGCATGGGAAGAGGTAACTGGGTTGGCTTGTTTTCCTCAACTTCTCTGTGGACTGCCATACAGCTGCTGTGGGAAGGTCCTAAATACAATCTGGGGGTTGTGTCAAACCTCCTTTCTGCAAGGTCTGTGCTGCTCCCATGCCCTCCACAGAGTAGCTTTGGGGTGTTGGATGCTGCCTGCTGAAGCCCCCGAGCAGCTGAGGAGGAGAGCAGGTCACAGGGGGTGACTGGCACCTCTGGGCAGCCTGGCCTGGCTCCTTTTCCTGCTGAGGACAGGCAGAGGCAGCGCCAGGGGCTTTATAGGTCACTCAGGAAATGCTGGGAACAGTGTCCTGCTTCCTCACCTCGTGTCAAATGAGGTGATTTGTAAACCAAGGCATGGCAGAGCAGGATGCTCGCTTTATTCCCTTCCTGTCAAAGCCTGGAAAAGCTGGAAAGAGTTGGAGCTGGCTCTAGTGGCACAGTTGCTATCTGAGCTGCGTCCTGCTGTGGTCATGCTGAGGAGTTGCAGGGAAAGGGCAGGAATGTTGGCATTTCCCTTGTAGTCCTGGGAGGACAGAGCAAGTGTGAGAGCTGCTCCTTCCCTTTGGCACATTGATCTAAGGAAAGCACCACCTTGGCTCTCTGCTCACCTGCAGATGGTGTCTGTCAGGAAGAACTCTTGGAGCTGCAAGCAGGGCATATCACAACCTGTGTCACTCCTCAGTGTGCCTCTGGAGACGGCCAGCCTCACTGGGAAGTTTGGGGAGTTTCCCATGCTGCTGGGCAAGTTCTGAGGTGGAAGGTTGGCTGGTTTCTGTTGTGTAGCCGTGCAGTGGACACGGAGGAGGCAGCCTAAGCTGCTTCACCAACTAAACAGGAGCTGGTCAGCTCACAGCTCTGATCATGTTCTGGCCTCTTTTCCGGGTGTCTGCCTAAATAATCTTAGGGTAACCCTAGGGATATGGGATGCTAGGGCTTCAGAAACAGCATTTTGGTATTGCAGATGGGTAAAGAATCCTGGCTTTTTGGTGACAGGCATGGAGAACCAGTGTGGTGGTGTTTGCCTACCTTGGGATCAGGAACATTTTAGCTCCTGAGCCCCACAGCAGAGATGGATAAGAAAAGTAGAAAGGAATAGGAAGGGAGAGTGCGTTTGGGAGGGAAACCTCGTCTCAGATCCTGTGTCCCAAAAGCCTCTGTGTCCTTAACACAGTCCTGACAGGACTTCTTCCCTGACAGGGGTGTTACAACCCTGCTGAATGCTTTTCTTCTGGGTCTTACAGAACGATGACCTCAGGAACCTCTCCCTGTCTGGCCACGTGGGCTTCGACAGCCTCCCGGACCAGCTGGTCAACAAGTCAACATCACAGGGCTTCTGCTTCAACATCCTGTGTGTGGGTAGGTCACCCTCAGGGGGCACGGCCCCACATTCACACCTTCTCCCTCTGCCCAGGGCAGGGCTGAGCCACTGCACACCGTGCTGCCAGGGAAGTGACACTTTCTTCCCAGAGCTGATCCATGGTGAGATCTAGTGTTCCTCTTTCTCTGTCTTGTCCCCCGAGTCAAAGCATGGAAATTGCTACCTGTTAAAATCTATCCCTTTGATCATGCAGCGGTTCTGCTTTCCCCAAAGGCTGCCTGTAAGGAAACTGAGAGAACTTGGGAACTAAATGTGTTTTTAAAAGGATGTTCACTTACATCTGCTTTTCTCTGGGTTGGGTGTGGAGGCTGTTTCTCACCAAATTACATTCCTTCCCTTCCAGGGTTTGCCTGTCTCCTTACATTCTTAGTTTCTCCTCTTGGAAACGATGCCATTTTTAGTCTCCAAATGATGTACTGGAGAACAAAGGCTGCCACCTGTCCTCTGCTTATTTGATCTGCAAGTTGGTTTAATAGCCTGAGTTATTTTCCCCAAATTGTTCAGAGGGTGAAATAGGAGGAGGCAGTATCTTTTCTTAGCTGTGGTGAGGTAGCTGCTGTCCTGGTGCTCTGTGGATACTCCACAGCTGGGAATCCATTGCTCAGCCCCAGGGAGCTGTGAGCCAAGCCAGTTTGGCTTGTCAGTGAATCCAGAATCTGGTTCTGGAAATGGACAAAACTGCTGGGTTTTTCTCTTAGCTTGGCAGTGCAGCCTGCAGACATCATCTTTCCATTCATTGTTCGTGTAAGCCTCCAAGAGGGGAGCATTGTCCCTTCTAATTAGTTACATTAATTAGCTGGAAAAACCCCACAACTCTCTGACTGTGATTTTTCTACAGCAAATTGAGAATTTCTGTGAGCTGCCTGAAAAGAAATCTGGCAAACTCGACTCCTCTCTGTAGCTTTGCCTGTGAAAGAAGGAGATAAGAGAACAGTTGCAGATCTGCACACTTGAGCTCCCAGCCCTCACGTGACTCTTGTAGCAGCATGAAACCATTTCAATCCAGCAGGGAACAGCCCGATTAGCAGGCAGCTCTTTGATCAAAATGGCATAAATTAATTGCCTCTCTCTCTTGCAGTAAATATGCCTTTCTTAGCGTGATTTAATATGTCTCCATTAGCAGTTTGACCCACCTCTTTTTTTTCCTGATTTTCACCTCATATTAAAGTTTCACACAAACTGCTGCAGTTGGCCAAGGAACAGAAATCTCACCCTTGAAAAGACTTATTGTTTAAAGTTGTGATTTGTGGGAGAGGACAGAAGTAACTTGGGTGTCGTGATTTGAGATTTCTGATTGGGATGTGAAATGCTGCAGAGCCTATCTGGCAGAGAATGCAGCAGTTCACATCAGGAGCTCCCTAAAATTCGCAGCTTGAGCCATGGGCAGTCTGTGCCATCACTTTGGGACTTGGCTTTCCATGTGAGCTGCCTCAACCCACCCCTGCTCACAGCATGGGTAGCAGTAGCTCTTTGAGAGTGTAATTGCTAAACAAACAGTTTTGACTGAAAAATGGGATTTAGGCTAATGCTTTCATCCATGTTACTTATTGCACTGGGGATTAGTGAAACTGTAGTAGTTTAAAAAGTTGGTATTTAAGCAGTGTGCCTTTTTTTTATGAACTCCTTATATATTTCTGTCTCAGATTTTTATTGTCTTAAGTTGCACTGTGGGTTTTGGATGATCTTCTCGAGACAGCACAGCTGCCTTAAAAAAAAAAAGGCTGAAACAAAATCAGGACATCAGACATGGAGCTAGGAGAATTTGCAACTTGCTAGCACAAAGAAAGTTCCTGGGGCACTGGTGAAGATGGGGACTGTCTCTGAAGACGTCTGTTCCCGCAGGGATTATCTGTGTGCACATAGCCAAATTCCACTGCTGCCCAAGTGGAGTAACTCCCTAACCCGGTGAAGGTGCCACAGAAAGAGGCAAGGGAGAGCAGTGGCACCATCCTGACGCTTCCTCTGCCTGCTCAGGTGAAACTGGCATTGGCAAGTCGACGCTGATGGACACTCTGTTCAACACCAAGTTCGAGAGCGAGCCCGCCACGCACAACGAGCCCGGCGTGAGGTTGAAAGCGCGGAGCTACGAGCTCCAGGAGAGCAACGTCCGCCTGAAGTTGACCATTGTGGATACGGTGGGCTTTGGAGATCAGATCAACAAGGATGACAGGTGAGCCCAGCTCTGCCGGGAGGGAAATCCCGGTGCCGGTGCACGCTGAGGTCTCCAGGGCTTCCCTCTGTGGGCAGCTGGTCCCTCGCTGTTCTGGGCGTGTTTCCCAATCCCTAAAGTGATGCTGCTCCTGCCTAACCCTGTGGAGAGAAGGGCAGTGCCAGGGCTTAGGGAGAGCTTTCCTTCTGCTGTTGTGTCCTGGCACATATGGCTGTGGTGGGTGCAATTTGCTCTGTCCTCCAGTTTGAGGCTTCCCAGTCCTCCTTTGCCCTGCTTTTTTTATGGGGCTTTCTTCTAATATTTCTCCCAGTGTGAGGCCTTACTGCTTTCTTTGCATGTGTCTCTGGGGTTTTCAGTGTCTGATGGTCAGAGACAGATTTTCCATAAGCCAAGAAACCCTAGCAGCAGTCATTTTACAGATCCACCTAATGATATCCATGTAGATGCACTTGGTGGAGGGGGAGCACATGGAACAGTTTTCTTTCCAGAAGCACAAACAGTTAATTTGAATAAGGACACGTTACACTACATGAGCTGCTTTTTCTCCAACAAAATGATCCCATCCAAGGCCATGAATGATGCAGTTGTCTTCTGAGCTTTGCTCACAGGCTTCAGTTCCTGAAAAGTCCCTCTTATCTTGTGACTCTTCCTTTCCCCTTTTAAGATGATGAGATTTTGGACAAGCTAGGGGGTAGGTCATGATTTTACATTTAATTTTTTTTATGTTAGATGATTTCTCAGAGAGATTGGCAGAGCAGCAGCTCAGACTTTAATTGGAGGCACTGCCAGAGGCCTTGTTTTTCTGGGTAGCAGCCTTGTGTGGTTTCCACACACCTGAAATGGAGGGCTGGGTGTCCACCAACGGCCCGGGTGGTCCCAGCAGCCAATTCCCTGCTTCTCTCTGTGCCTTCTCTCTGCAGCTACAAGCCTATAGTGGAATACATCGATGCACAGTTCGAAGCCTACCTGCAGGAAGAGCTGAAGATCAAGAGATCACTGTTCAACTACCACGACACGCGGATCCACGCCTGCCTCTATTTCATTGCTCCCACCGGACACTCGCTCAAGTCCCTGGACTTGGTCACCATGAAGAAGCTCGACAGTAAGGTACTTGCTGCCTGGGTTACCACGGCCCTGGCGTGCTTGCATTATCTTGCCATCTGCTCAGGAAAATGAAGTCTGGATTTAGGAGTGGGGAATTTCAGACAAAAGGTGTGAGAAGTGTACCTTGGGCAAGCTGCTGCGTTATTCTGCTTCACATGCTGCAGAGATTTATTGAGAGGTTGGACTCCTGCTCTTTTCCAGCTCTGCCTCGGGTAGGGAACTTGGCCATGTGCTCCACAGCTAATCTTTAAAGTCAATAAAGACAGTTCAGGTCGTCTTTCTAGTCAGTGAAAAACACATGGAAGTGCTCTGTCTGATCGCTCTGACCACATCCAGCAAGACAAAAAACAGTGATTTGATCTGCTATGGCAAATGTAGTGCTGTTCTAGCATGTTCTTGTCTTAAACAAGAATCTGAATAAATGTGTTACTTGGCATCTGCTTTTCCAAGTACCCTCATGGGCTTGGTTTAAACCATGGTTCAAAGGAGATTGCACCGCTTCTAGGAAAAATAAGTGTAGAGCCTGAGTAGCTAAACTGAGCCTTCTCTGTGCTCCTTTCCATCATGATTAAGCAATTTAAATCAGTCCATTGTGCACCTTTGGCTCATTGGATCCTGATTCTGCAGGGCATCAGTGATGACAGTGGTTCTTTGTTTCTTAGAGAGGCCAATCGATTGGGTTTTATGTGGTGATGGAGAAAGTTCCTTGACTTCTTCAACTGAAAATAAGGTTATGGAGATTTATCCCAAGTGAGCTAATTGACATTCCTGTTCTATCTTTTGGCCAAGGGGGATTTAATAACTCCAAACAGAATTAAGTGATGTAATAGAAAAGGATTTTCAAGTACTGTAGTTAAAATCCCTGCATATAGGTCGATATTAGTTATCCTCAGTACAATTTCTGTCTGCTGTTGCAGGGAAAAGCAGGCCTGCAAGATCAAAAGCAGAAACTGTCCCTCTGGAGGGGCGAGAAGGGGAAAGAAGTCAGGATCTCTATCCTTGCCAACAGCTTGTCTAGGGAAGACAGTAACTCATCATTCATCTCAGAGCTGTGCAGGGAGGAGCGAACCTTGGTCCTGAGGTGCAGCAGTGTCCAGGGGCACACGAGGGCACACAGGTGGGGGAAGTGTGCCCGTGTTGCTGCCCTGTCCTGTGTGTCCCAGGGCTGCCTAGGGACATCTGCTTCCACCTCCCATGGGGTGACAGCAGCTCTGCTGCCCCTGTGGTGTCCCTGCTGACATTCCCAAAGCCAGGGCCCGTGGCAGGCTGTTGTCTGAGCATGGCTCCTGCTGTAATCCAGCCAGCTGCAGTACCAGGGGATGTGCAGAGATGGTCATTTCCTTTCTTATTTTTTTGGAGCAGTTTATAATAATCTTATGACAGCATTTCCTGTCCAGCCAATTCGGATGAGGAGGGGAGTGTGACAGGACAGGAAATAGCATGCTGCCAAATTGCATTTGACTTCTTTCTAAGGCCGTCATTTCTGCTGCCTGGAAATTCTGTCTGAGGTGGTGCTGCTGCCAGCAGCAGCCCCAGGGAAGTTAATCTGTGGCACTTCAGGGCTGTCGCTGTCCTGTCACGGTGACACAACCTGTGCTGTCCTGTCTTGCAGGTGAACATCATCCCCATCATTGCCAAGGCTGACACCATTGCGAAGAATGAGTTGCACAAGTTCAAGAGTAAAATCATGAGCGAGCTGGTCAGCAACGGCGTCCAGATCTACCAGTTCCCGACGGACGAGGAGACGGTGGCCGAGATCAATGCCACCATGAGTGTATGCCATCTGGGGGGGCTGCTGCCACTGCTTTGCCTGGGCCTATCCTCGATGGCCATGCTGTGTCTTACTTGGCTTTAAAACTGCAATTTAAGCCCGGACATCAGCCTGGCCAGAAGGCTTTTGGGGGCTGGAGATAGCTGGTCTGACACGTTCCATTGTGTGCCAAAAGCTTCTCCCCTGCTGCGGTTTTCACGTCCTTCCCCCGCTGCAGTATCCCTGTCTGGGGAAAGGAAGAGGATGGGAGGCAGGGCGCCGATGCGGTCAGGGCAGAGAGCTGAGGTTTGGCTTTCCTGTCCCGCACCGCCGCTCGGTGCTCACAGGGGGTGATTCATTCCCTTTGTTTCGGTTTCCGGTGGGAGCAGGGCAGCGCCACCGATGTTCCAGCGCTCCGCAGGGCCCGTGGCCATCAGGCTGTCACCTCCTTCCCTGCTCTAGCAACGGGGTGGCACTGAGGGCACTCAGGGCTAGGCTAGGCCAGACATTTTAGTGGGGATTACCAAGGGAAGCAGCTGTTTGCCATCGGCCTGGCTCGGGGTGCAAAGGGAGGAACCTGAGCTCAGCGTTGCTGGCAGTGAGGTGTTGATTGGCCCTAAGAGGATGTGCCGGTCCTAAAGCAAATGCACTCAGATTAAGCTGCTGGAAGGCTGTTGTGGGGTTTCCTGCTCAAGGGCTTGTAGATGGACAATTAGCTCATCCAGCTGAATGTCAGACTGTCTCCAAAGCTCCCCTATTGCTTCTCTTCCCTGTCGGTGTTGTTCTGAGCAGAGAGGAGCTGGCACAGAGAAGGGATGTGGCTCTAGCGGGGTACACTGTCTGCAGCCTTCTGCCTTCCTCAGGTGCAGCCTGGCTGCTGGCAAACCTCCAGATAATCCCATCTCCTCTGCCCTGACATCTTGCCCTCCCACCCAGCCTGTGACCACAGCTTGGCTGACACGGGTCTCGCTCCCAGAGCTTGTGCCCAGCCCCTTTGGATGCTGTTAAGGCAGGGAGAGTTCCATGGGGCTGGGCTGGCAGCTGAGGCGAGATCCCTCCTTCAGCAGCCGAACTTCTGGGAGTAGATCCCAGATTGTCACCACCACACCCAGGGAGAGAGCACAGCTCCATGACTCGGGCGTGTCAGCCCAGGGCTGGGTCAGCTCGGCTCTTCCCCTTGCTCGCAGCTTTGCCCTGTTTAAGAGGAAGCATTAGCAGTTCCTTGTAGCAGCAAAATCCCCCTGAATTTTGAGCCTGCCTTCCTTGAGAGGGTGTACTTTATTTTCTTTTTTATTGTTCTCACTGTTGTTTTTTTCTCATTCGGTTCCAGTTGGTCAGACTTGCTCTGTGCTTAAGACAGTGACGCTTTGTAATTAAATGGAAGCTATGTACATATCTTGTATTTTGAGGACTTCAGAATTTTGGCCTTTAAGTCTGATCAGGTTTCTCATCCAGATTGTCCTGTTGCTCTTCCTGAAACACCAGACGAATTGCCAGGGCCTTTAAACAGCTTAAATCTAGCAGAGCGGCCCCAGTAAACAGCTTTGTTGAGAAACAATCTCTGGCAAGGCAGCAAAGGAAATCCCTGGCCTCACTGTCCCTTTCCTTTTGCAGGTCCACCTTCCTTTTGCCGTGGTTGGCAGCACTGAAGAAGTGAAGATTGGCAACAAGATGGCAAAAGCCAGGCAGTACCCCTGGGGTGTGGTGCAGGGTATGTCACCAGGGGCACAAACTTCTCACCCTGTCCCCTTGTGGTCCGACACTTTGGTCTCTGGACGGCCCTTGCCAAAATCTGGCTTGAGAAAGCACAGCTTAGATCTGAACGTGGGCATCTGGACATGGAGCCAAAAGCTTCTTCCTGCCAGCGGGCAGAGTTTGGCCAGGGCACTGTTTGCAGCCCAGGCTAGACTGAAGCTGCCAAAAATACAGAGCTGATCCTTGCTTCCCAGCCAGCACTGAGAAGTACAGGGTTGAGATGGTGATGGTTTCTTTGTGGCTCCACTTGTGTATCCCACTGGAGAATGGCCCAGAGAGCTGCAGGGGAGCATTCACAGTGCAATTCTGCACAACTCTCTGGCTTCTCAGTAATACCAGCTGGCCCCGAGGCAGCTTCAGAGACTTCAGCTATGTTCACCAGAGGATGATACTGGGAAAAACAGTTAGGAAAGAAGCTGATGTGTTTGGGAGGTCTTGGACTTGTCCTGTATCTTTCTGGGTTCTTGCTGTTCCCGGAAAATTAGCACCAGGTAGTCTGAGATTCAGTTTAGACTTTGCCTGCGTGAGCCCATATGAGTGCCAGGATTTCGAGTGGGTTTGAGTGCGAAGTGAAATTCTGTGAGGAAACGGATCATCACCTTGCTGGTGCAAAAATGGATGGGAAGACAGGAGCCCTGTGACAGATGGGTAGCACACAGATCTTGCAAAGCCAGTGCGGGCCTTGAACTCGGCCCCTGCTGGTGTGGGATGGCTTCAACCTCAGTTCAGCAAGGCATTTTTGACTTGGAGCTGTGCTCGTGTGCCTCAAGAACTCTGAGGTCTGCTACACCAGGACCCAGCTCCAGGGTTTAATGTTGTCTCCGTGATATTGTGTCGTTTGTGCAGTTGAGAATGAAAACCACTGTGACTTTGTGAAGCTGCGGGAGATGCTGATCCGAGTGAACATGGAGGACTTGAGGGAGCAGACGCACACCCGGCACTACGAGCTGTACAGGCGCTGCAAGCTGGAGGAGATGGGATTCAAGGACACGGATCCGGACAGCAAACCCTTCAGGTGGGGACCTGCAGCTCGGGCTGGCACTGCTGTGCTTTGCAGCCAGCTGGCTCTGCCTGCAGTTCCGGGCAGGAGGAGTGCACCTGTGTCCATGTGCCAGGGAGGTGGCCCGTGTGTTGGGGACATCCTGGGCTGAGTGATCTTTTGACCTTCCTGAAGCTCTTCACAGCTGGTCCAAGGTGAGCTGTGAAGAGGATGTCACGGTCTCACGCCTGAGGTTTGGCTGATTACTGAGCACATACATAGTTCATTCTGTCAGACAGCTTTATTGGTCTGCAGCCCACGCCATTAGCCAGGGACAACAGCTGTGTGGGAATTTGAGAGGGGGTGTTTGTTTTCTCCTTTCATTTCCTGTTTCCCATTCCTCCCCAATTTTTCCCCAATAATTGCACCTCCTGCCTTCCAGCTTCCTATGTTCCTCTCTGCCTCCCGGGGAAGGCAGTCAGAATTCCAGTGCACCAGTGGGACTTTGCCCCTGTGACACACGTGCATGTCAGGGGTTGCCGTTGGTTTGGGGTCTTATTTCTGACTTGCTGAGTTGATGCAGCTGCACCTCTTCTGCAGCAGAAATTCTGTTGGAATCAGTCAAGCCCAGTTCTGTTACTAAGCCCAAGTGTGAGGCTTTATTGGATTTCCTTTCTGGAGAGCAATGGCTTAAGATGGGCTCAGCCCTTCCTTTGGAGGAATCCGAGGAATTTCCATTGCTTCCTGTACACGAGGCCTCTTTTGAGCAAGCTATAAGTAGAAAGGAAATGAAAATGTACAGAATTTCTCCATCTGGTACGTGCTTGTTCAGAGCAGTTCACTCTGGGTGCCTTTTCCCTCCAATAAACAAACAAAACCTATGATCCCAAGCTGTTTGGCCGAGACTGATGCATAGCTGAAACGAGGGCAACATTCTCTCTGAGCTCAGGGATCAAAAGGATGCTTTTCCCTGCATCTTGGTCCCAGGAGCCACAGGAACTACTGCTCTTCAGCCAGCTTGCATCAGCCAGGGGCAAGGGAGCCTTTGGCAAACCTCGGGGGGAGGAGGGCAGGAGGTCCCAGCGAACCACGGGTGCTGCATAGGGGCTTGTGTGAGGTGTGGAAAAGGGGAACTGGTGATGTCTGAGACCCCCACCTTGCTTGGCCACGCTGCAGGAAGTCAGGAGGGAGCACCAGGATCCCAAAAGGCATCAGCCCCATGAAATGGAGTCTGTTTGCACAGAGATCCTTCTGCTGTCCTGTGACTGTTGTGGGCTGGATTCTCTGCTGCTCTGGTTAAACTTCTCAAGATACTCCTTTTTCAAATAATATCATTTGCCAGGGCGTCCTTCAGTGTGTGGGGGTGTGTTGGGAAATCAAGTTACTCTTGTAATTTAGGTTCATCTGTTTGTGTACTTAAAAGCCAATTCCCTTGTCATCTTTGCCTGTGAGAAGCTGCAGGGATCCCAGTTGGTTTGGACTGGTATTCCTTAGGGCTGTAATTGGTTTTTGTTCACATGCAGGCTGGGAGTTGCCAGGCCAGTTTCTCTGAGAACTTGGCTCCTCTGCAAGTCAGAGTCACTGTGGCAGAGAATTAAGCTTTGAACCTGGGACAATCTAACAGGAAGCCCCTGCCCCTCTCACTCCTGCCAGGCTTTTCCTGCTTGCCCATCACCCAGCATCATGTTTTTGGAACTGAGCTTTGGAAGAAGTGGTTTGCAGTCCGGGATCTGATGAGCTGCGTGCAGCTTTCCTTTTCCCTCTGTGAGGCTCTGCCGCTCCCTAGGACAGCGTGTCGCTAATTGCAGATTCGGTTTGTGCTCACTGAGCAGCAAAGGCTCACCTGCCCTCGGGCTTGGCCAGATCCTTCAGAAGGGCTTAGGAATTTAAGTTTCAATGTCCACAGTCAGAGGATTAACAAATCCAATGCTGAATTCTAGAGAGATTTTGTTTTGAGTTTCCTGAAGTCTGTGTGCTCTGAGAGGTCTGGTGCTGCATTTAGCTAAGAATGGAAAGATGCCTCTTGCCCTGCTCTCCCACGAAAGGATTTTTGTCATTTTTAGATGAGTATTTCTGCTTCCATGTGTAGGAAGCTGGTGTGGTCATGTGGAATGGTGTGATTTCTCTGGGGCTGTGCCAGTGCTTTGCCAGAACAGCTCTGGGCATCCTGTCTGGAGAGTATTTTAGGAAGTAACTGAAGTGCCTATTCATTAGCAGAGTTAAAGACAAGGCTTGGGATAAGCTGACAAGTTGTGTTCCCCATCTCAATATTGCATCCCCTAAGAAAAACCCCAACCCATAAAAAAAGCCATCAAAATCCCCAACACTGCCAGGAAAAGCAAAAGCTTGACTTTATTGGAATTGGGACGTTCCTTTGGCCCAATGCTTAATGTGTTCCTTAGGCAACGTGTCCGTGTGACTTCAGTGGAGTTTTCATTTAAAAAATGCGTCCTCAGAAAAGCCTCTTGGGGGAAATAGTTATCATTCCCACACTGTCATTATGGCTGGGCTATGCAAGTCCATTTAAGGAATGAAACGAGAGGCATTTGACATCTAGAGTTCCTGAGAGGCTTTAAAAATCTCAGAGGTACACGGGCAATGTAGGTATTCACTGCCTATCTCAGCGCTGGGGAAATAAAGGAATGCCAAGGAGTAGAGGGGGAATGAAGGAATCCAGTAATGTGGTTCTTTGGAGGAGGAAGGCTGCTGATGCTTTGCAAAGGTCAAAGGAGAAAGGGAGTTCTCCCTGGATGACTTAATCTAAACCAAGCCCCTGATCTGAATCTGTTAGCAATGAGCAGTGAAAATGAGTTCTGCTCTGTGTCAGTGTCGTGCTTGATGAAC
Organism: Cinclus cinclus; assembly: GCF_963662255.1. Taxonomy (NCBI): domain Eukaryota; kingdom Metazoa; phylum Chordata; class Aves; order Passeriformes; family Cinclidae; genus Cinclus; species Cinclus cinclus. Next base: position 72,795,104 of record NC_085050.1, on the reverse strand, counting down.
TACACGGGGGCAGATTTCACCCCGGGTGTGCTACACGAATCTTGCCGGGTGATGCACAGCATCGTGAGCAGGGATTTTCCTCCCACTGCTGCCACCTAGCAAGCTGGGACGGGTTTCCGTGGAGGTGCTTGTGCCTCTGACACGACGTGTTTTGTGACAAAACAGCCTAAGTGCCAAGGTCTCCAAAGGCTGGAAGCTGGTGGCTGTGCTTGGAACGCTGCTCTGATTGGGTTTCCTGTGTTTCTCACAGTCTCCAAGAGACTTACGAAGCGAAGAGGAATGAATTCCTGGGTGAGCTCCAGAAGAAGGAGGATGAAATGAGGCAGATGTTCGTCATGCGAGTGAAGGAGAAGGAAGCAGAGTTGAAGGAAGCAGAGAAGGATGTGAGTACGCTGTAATTCAAAGGGCTGTCTGTGAGGGCTTGGGACAGGGCTGGGACAGAAAATGTCCTGCTGGGCTGCTCCTCAGAACTCCTGGAGGGGCACGTGCTGCTGCAGAGGTGCAGACAAGAGCACAGCCCTCAGTGCCCACGTTCCCTTTGCACGAGCCTGGCAGAGGCCATTAGGTACAGAGCACTGAGGGATGGAACGTGGGGGTGTGCAGGCGTCCAGAGGCCTGCTGGAATTCCTACAGCAACAGGAATTCCCACCCTCTGTGTGCCAGTGGGTGTTAACTGCAGGGCTTTTCCCACAGAGTCAGGCAGGCTGGGCACAGGGAGGGCTCGGTGGCAGCAGGAGCACGGGGCATCGTTGCCACTCCACACGCTCCTCTTCCCAGCCAGTTCTCAATGTCTCTGTCCCGGCAGCTCCATGAAAAGTTTGACCATCTAAAGAGGACTCACCAAGAAGAAAAGAAAAAGGTGGAAGACAAAAAGAAGGAACTTGAGGAAGAGCTGAGCAACTTTCAAAAGAAGAAGGCAGCAGCTCAGCTATTACAGTCGCAGGCTCAGCAGGCAGGTTCTCAACAAACCAAGAAAGACAAGGACAAGAAAAAGTAAGCGGATGTCACCCACACCCTCTGTAGGGTTTGTTACAAGTTCTGGGAGGTTGTTTTTTTCTTTCTTGCTGCATGTCTGTATTTGCTTTTCCCCATTACCAGACTGGAAACAGGCCTTTTCTCAGCCTGATCAAATAAAATATTTTTTTTTCCTAAAGGGTGGGCCAGGGACATGATCTTAATCTTTCTCTAGAAGAGTACCTTCAGATTTTTTGTTCAAGTCTGACTGGCGTGGGAGAGCAATTGGTCGGCGGAGGTTTGATTTGTGACCTGTCCAGAATCTTCTGGAGCTATGGGATGTTCTGGACTCAGATTTATCTGCCTGAGCCAGAATTATAAAGGGAGTTGCCACCCATCCTTTGTTTCACTGGTACTCTCCAGTTCCCATTCCTTAAGGTTATAGTTGTAAGTAGAAGTAAATTAGAAACCAAAACCACCATGTTATTTTTACATGGGGAATGCTAGTGCCAAAAGCGTTTACTCGGGAGGTTGCTTTAAAGACAGGAGGCTTTGGTTTTGTATTTTTTTTAGAAAAACAAACTCCTATGGTACCGTAATTGCAGTTAAATGGCATTTGTGGTCGTATCAAGTTGACATAATAAGCTAAGAAACCCTTTTACTCAAGATCATGGCACTGTTTTCTACTGTTTTATATTCCTGTCCTAGGAGTGTAATCCTTTACCCTCCACTGTTTTTTTCCATTCCTACTAAGAGGGTGCTCATGCGAGTCCTTTGTGAGTCACCTGTGCTAAGGGTGCTTAGTTGGTACCTGCCACTGGGGAAGCTGGGGATGCAGCAAATCTCACTGGGAAACACTTGGTTAACCCACACACAAAAATGACAGTTCCACACTGCTTTCGCTGCCCGAGAGAGAAAAGGGGGTGTTCCTTAGAGTAACCTGGCTGATGGTGAACCCCCAGCTGTCACCCCTGGAGGGGCCAAGTGCCAGCAGGGACGTGCCTCAGACACTTGTGTGTCCCGTGCCGACCCGGGAGCTCCAGCCTGGCCTGAGCTTCGTGGTGCACCTGAGTGATGCTGCAGGTGCAGCTCTTGAGGTTTGGCAGCTTTTACACTCGATGCACAGCCCCGGTCAGTGCTGCTGCCTGGGGAAGGTGGGGAGGGCCTGGGCTGGTTCTCCAGCTGGTGTAAATTGTAGCTCCCATGGAGCCGTGCTGCTCGATGCTGGCTGAGGACGTGGCACAGGCCCCCACGGGATCTGTGGAGTGCTGTGTGCTGCATGCTCCGCTCCCAGGGGAGAAATCCTTAAGGACCACACCCAGGGGTGAGCACTGCAACCAGCCAGGGTCACAGCTAAGGCCCCGGCAGGCTGAAACACATTCTGCACACAGGCTGGGACACTCGTCTTCTCTCCCCAGACAGCTCAGACATGGTGAAGCATTCCCTAAAAAGAATAGAAAGTTTTTACTTATCTCTCAGAGTTGGTAGCCAAATATTCTAAAGAACTGTGCAGTCCGTTTTTTTTCCATCTGTTAGCTGTAGGACCAGTGCAGTGCAGAGCTGTGTGGGGAGTTCAGTCCCTTTGGGTAGTCAGTGGGAGCTCCTGTTTGATTCCAGTGTGCTGGATGAGGCAAGGCTGTTCCCAGTGACTGTGACAAACACATGTTCTGCTTTGCTGCTGCATTCACAGAAATCCAGCCTCGAGGAACATGCCCTTTATGTCGCTCCACGCCAGGTGCTGTACCTGCTGCAGGTGTTCTCTAGTGACAGGGTTACTAACAGAGGCTTTAAAGGGGAATGCTGATGCTCCTGCCTTGTAGCTCACCTTGGTTTTCTAAAGGCTTTAGGTTTCTCCTTGCACTCTAATGTGGAGCTGCAGTTTGTGTAATTAAGGCTTCCAGCCTCTCTCTCTGCTGCCATGGACCGTGGTGCTTCTTGTGTAGTTGCCAGAGGAAATCCTTGCTGTGCCCAACCCTTGCAGCCTCCCCACAAAAAACTTCATGGGAATGCTGTCTTTCCTCAAGGTGGGATCAGAATTCTTCGATTTGGACAACAGAGACTTTCCACGTGCTGTGCATGCCCGAGGAAAGGCTCAGGGTGAAATCTGCTGCTGGCCTCACTCCACAAGGGAGAGCTTGGCCTTCCTGATTTCCAGACTATTCCTCCAGAAATTCTCTAGCTTATACTCTTTTTTCATCTCAGTTGTTTGAGGCTCTGGCCTGACAGCAGCAGTGTTTGGGGGCAGCACACCTGTGTCCCTGCAGAGCAGACTCAGGCACTTGCTGGGACGTGGGGCTGAGCACTCTGCCAGAGCCCCTGCTGTAGTGTTGGAGTGGGATTGTGCTTCCACCCTGACCCGTGTGGAGACAGCTCCTGGCCACAGACCCAGTGGGAGAGGCAAGCAGCCTTCTGGTGCTTGCCTGCTGCTGGGTAGATGGCCACATGCCTCAGCATGTGCCATGGTGTTGCTGCTCATCCCCAGCCCCCCAGGAACCAGGACCATCTGTTTGGGCTCTGTCTCAGTTTATTTAAAGCTGCTTCTGAAAGCCAAGTGTAAAACTATTTTTTTTTTTTTCAGTTTCCTTTCCACTTAAGTTTCCAGTCCAGTGTGCCTGGTCTGGCCATTAGGGGCCATGCTTGTCCCAAAGCAGTCCCTGAGCTGCAGCATCCATGTCCGGGCCGGCCCCAATGCCCTGTAAAAAGAGGGGTTTGGTGGTGCCTGAAGCATCTGACCTGGCCATGAAAGCCCAAGTGCTTGGAGACATCCTGGTGTCCAGATGTGAGATACCTGAGTTAGCTCTTGCAGGGATGCCCACGGGAAGTAACCCAGGCTTGGGCAGCTGCACCCATGTCCCAGCTGGCAACAAATGAGCCCTAAAGCCACGAGTGCTGTGGTGACAGGCTGTGACCTGCACCAGCTGACAGGGTTGGCGGGTCAGTACTTCTGTACCCACAGTTTTTCTTTTTACTTTTGCTTGTCTTAGGCCAGAGTAGAGCCCAGCCTTGAGGTTGAACTTCTTTGCAATTCCATAATCCATCTGCTCGCCCACCCACTGGAGCAGTTGCTGGTGTCGGCTCTCCTGGCTTTCTTTCTATTTTTTTTTTTTTTTTTGCATTTAGAGTTCAATTAGTGCTAACTTTTTTGTTTTTTGTTCTGTTTTTTTTTTAACTTGCAGTGCAAGCTTCACATAAAGCCTGTCGAGCCAAGGATGTTCCAGCATTCACCTGCTTTTGCAGTAATGTGTCTCTGCCATCTGTTTTCTTTTTATATATTTTTTTCCATTTTTAACATGAATAACTATTAACTCATCTAATAACATAGTGGGAACAAGAAGGAAGAGGGATTGGGTGCAGGACTGTATGCGAGTGGAAGTTCAGGGGTGGGTGGAGGGACGAGGTAATGATGATACCATGTATTTTTCTCACCAAAACCATCAGCAGTAAATTATTTTTGGCCCCCAATCTGAACCAAGAGTCAGAGTTGGATGTCAGCATCTCGGGTATTGACTGGCTCAGGTGTCCTCAGTGCTGCTGGCTGCAGGAGCCCTGTGCTGTGGGATCCCCTGGATTCACCAGCCCCAGGGAATGAGTGTTGCAGGAATGTCCCAGCCAGCCCAGGCTATGGCTAAAGCTGGAGCTGAGCCTGCCCCACGTTCCCCCAGGAGCTGAGGTGCTGCAGCAGCCCCAGTCCCTGCCAGGGAGAGGGAGGGGGGTGTGTGTAGATAACCAAGTGTGACTGACCTTGCATGCCGTGACATTTGCATGATCATTTGTGTTAGTTCCTGTTCTGTGCTACCTGCCCTGGCCCTGGGTTTGCTGGCCTGGTTTTCCAGCCTCCCTTCCAGCTCAGCCAAGCAGCTGAGGCTGACTTGAGGAGGGACCATTCCCAGCACTGCTCTCCTTGCACTCATGGCCTCAGACCTTTGGAACCTACCTTAAAATCCGACCTGGTTTCCAACAGGCAGGATTTTAGCAGCCCTTACGGGATCAAATGCCTGGGCAGGGGGAGGACAGAGCTGTCAGCATCCCCTTGGAGCATCCAGCAGCATGCCTGCACCAAGTTAAATACAGACTACTTGCAAGGCTGTGGGATCCAGAATTCCAGGCCAAGGGAGAGAAGGTGCCTGGGCACAGGGTGGCTGCACTGCCCCCGGGCCCTGGTGCAGCAGGAATAATGTCCCATGGAGGTGTCCCTGGAATGAGGAGATGGAGGACAAGCCAGGCCCTGCTCTCTGGCCAGCACACAGTGCAAGTGGGTCTCCTTGAAGTGTTTTTTTCCATGCCATTGCTTTCAGACAGAGTCTTTCCCTTCCTTCCCAAGGAGTGGCAAGCTGTGCTTAGCCTGTGCCTCCTGAATTTCTTCCTCTGTCACTGCACAGGCAGCACTTGCTCTGCTCCTTGCTGGGCAGGCTCCTGTTGCCTTCTTTAAAGCCCTTTCACACAAAACTCTTCCTCCCTGAGTCTTCCTCTACAGCTGTTTTCTTGCTTCCAGGTGGAATTTCTCTGGGGGAAAAAGAAAAGGCAGGATCCTCACTCTTGTTAATCACTTTTTCCTCAAGTGTTGGATTGGGACGTGCTTGGAGGTTTGCTTATGGGTTGTCCTGCTTTTTAACCCTCACAACTTAAACATGGCTTTAGGAAGTGGATATCTATGTACCATGTCTTTATCAGACAGCAGAAGATGAAGAATAAGCTGGAAATAAAACAATTGAGCTTTTTGTCATTAATTTTTAAAACTAAAAAAAATTATTACTATTATTTTTGTTGTTGTTATTTCGGTTTGGTTTTTTTCCCCTCTCCTGGACTTGCCAACTATGCACTTTTCATCAGGTTAAATAGGTTTGCTGCAGGGTTGTTTGGAAAAATGAAATTCTGGTTCTTGTGGCTTCTGGCAAACCCAGCTTTAAAACCCTGAGTTATGAAGTAAGAAGTTTGAGTTGTTTGCATGAGTTTTTTGCAGTCACATCACATGCCCGTCACCAAGTGCTCGTGGCAATATGCTTTGCTTCAGCTGCCTCTGTGCATGTCCTCCTTTTAATTACCAGTGTTTTGTGCCAAGTAGAAAACTTAATTTTAACATTAATTTCTCCTGCTTCATTTAACAGCCCTTCAAGGGATGTTTAGCAGGGGAAATCAGCTGAGTTGAGCTTTTCCTTTTTGACAGCAAGCTGTGGCCAAGTGCATTAGTGTCTTTTTGGTTGAGTTTTTCTCCAGCAGAAAACAAGCTGTGTTGGAGAAACTGGGAATAAACCACAAACTTTAAGATGTCAAAAGTACCGTTTTGTTTTTTTTGCCAAAGGACATGGCAGTGACTTTTTCCCCCATCTCGAGCCCCTGGGCCATGTTTAGTTTGTTCCTGCTGCTCTTGTTGCTTTTCCTTCCCTGTGCCTTTTTCCACAGCAGCCCCTGATGTGCATGGAGTGCATGATACACTCAAGTCTGGCTGGATGTGCTTTCACCTCTGCATGTAAGTAGAGCAGGAGGGGACTGACCCTTCCTGCCTGGCTCCTGACAGCGCCCCAGCTGAGCTTTCCTGGCAGATTCTCCAGGCCCACTTACTTGCAAGTGGCGTGGTTAAAACTCCTCTAAAACCGCGTGTTCCTGACGAGGTGGATTTCAGTCCTTAGGCTAGTACAAAGCACGCTGAAACGTGCTTTTTCTGGGATGGTGATTTTCCCAGGGTGTGAAGCAAACCCCCAGAATGGAGAAGCAAAGACAATCCAGGTCTTTGAGAGGGGCTTGGCTGCTCTGTAGAGAGGGGGCACAGGTGGGTCTGGCAGGCAGTGGAGATGGAGAAGGGTTTGCTCCCCCAGCACCTTCCGGGAGTCACACAGTTCCTTTCAGGGAGGGCAGTGAGTGGGAAGGTGCCCCTGGAGCTGGTGATGGTGAAATGCATCATCATGAAATGCATCTCCTGTGGCACTCCAGGAGCAGGGAAAGCAGGCACTGGCACCCACCCCAGGCTCCTCTCCAGCTGGAGAGCTGCCACCCCTGTCACCCCCTCCGTGTGCTTCTGACAGCTTGAAATGCCAGCAGGGAGATGGGTGTCTCCCTGCAAGCACATCCATGTTAAACAGGGCCCATGTTTCTGCAGGCAGCTCTGGTTCTGCTTCTTCCAAACTGTCCGAGTGCAGATGGAATTGTCTTTTTGTGTGTGACCACATCAGATCTGTCCCTTGGACTCCAGTCCCCTCCCGTGTCCCTTCTCCAGGGCCCGGGCTGCACATGCAGGGTGTGATATCTGTGGTGCTCTCACCAGCGTGTGCCAGCACGGAGCTCTGCAAATATGAAGGGTTTTTTAATTATCGGGAAACAAAGCTGTGAACAGCGGTAGAAATCTTGTATTTTTAATATCCTGATTGCCTTAAACCATAGATGTAGGACTTTATTACCTTGCTATTGGAAAATAACCCATGTTTGTAACGAAACAATTGTGTAACCTACATACAGTGTTAATGCAAATGATATGTACGCATCTGTTAGATATTGTCACTTTATTTGATGTTAAAATATTTCAGTTTTTTGAATTACAGATGGAATTATAACCTTACAGCATAAGCTCAGTTATTTCTTGTATATGCTTCAGGTTACAGATACAAATAGTGCCAACACTTGAAATGGGGAGAGGAAATATATTTTTACCCAAAGCTTTGGTCTTTGCGTGGCCTTTGTGACGTGTGCTGCTGCTGGACTGTGGCAGGGCCCCAGGAGGGTCACCTGTCAGCCTCGGCCTGCCCAGCAGGTTGTTCTGTGCCTTTGGGGTGCCTCTGTAGGTCCGTGCTGGTGTTTGTCAGTCACTTCTTGTGGTGGTCATGAGCTTGTTCCTCACCTCAGCCGGTGTCCCGGGCAGCTCAGGCCGGAGTTGGTGTGTGTGACACCTGCCCAGTGCATTCCTTCCCCCATGACTTATGTTAAAATGTTGTTCCTCCTTTGTTTCACACCACCCCCCCCCGCCCCCCAAACCATCCTCACTTTTTCATTTCAATTCTGAACCTCTGTTTCTTTTCTCTTCTGTTTTTCTCTTTTTTCCGTAGCTTCTTCTTTATGTAAGCGTCACCTTGCCAAAGCCCCCACACCCCCTCTCCCAGTGGACCATAGGGCACTGGAAGAGCTGCAGATCCGGGCACCCCTGCCAGGAGAAGAGCCATCTCATTCCTCCATCGCGTGTGCTCTCCTCTCCTTCCCCCTTGTTCCCACCCGTGCGTCTGAGGGTGTGCTGTGCTGTGTGTCTGTGCGGGATCCGCCCGCTCCGACAGCGTCCGGGCTTCCAGCACTGCCAGAGGGAACGGCTGCCGGAGGGAGCTCGGCACACTGTGACACCTTGCTCCGGGTTAGTTGGACTTGTTTGCCTCCCTCCCCGTTCTCTTTTGCCACGACGTGCCCGCACTGCTGGTGACACATAGAGCGACAGACTTGGGGGTGAGTGTGCGTAGCTGGAGGATTTAATTTCTGCCTCGAGCCCTGGCTGCTTTGGACACCACAGCTTTATCTCAAGGGCATCCTGTGCTCCTCTGGCATGGCTGGAAATCTCTCTGTAACCTGATGATGTTCTCAGGTTGTCGCTGTGGGAAGGTGGATGGCACATCCTGTGGCACTGGTGGAGCCTGTCCTGGACAGTCAAAGCCTTATTTTCTGGCTGTGCCTCGCTATGGGCAGAGCAGGATTCTGGTTTTGTACAGCTGAGCTGCGCTGGCTCGTACTTAGATCGAGGGCTTCGTTTTGTTCTCATGAAGCCTAATTAGTGATTATTTTTTTAACAGTCCTGAATGTGGGTAAATTGTTAAAATTTCTACCTTGTTTACTTTGGATGTGAACTCAGTTGAAAAGCTTGAGAAGTGCCAAAGGATTGCTTGAAGGTAAAACCAAAACCTGTTAATGTGTGTAGCGAGCTCCATCTGGTTTGGGGTGGATGGAAGGGGGCAGCCTGAGCCTCTTGGGATGTTGTTTTGTGTAGAGTGATGCACTTTTAGTTTTAACCGAATACTAGTGATTTATTCTTTGCATCTGTGAACCTTAATCAAGAAATTGCTTTGCTTTAGCCTGCCAAGGTAAAGCTAGCCTGACTTGGTCTGAGCTTGGCCCCTGGCAGTGTGTTTATCACCAGTGCCAGCTGCTGAGGGGCTCTGCTGAAATCTGCTGGGTTTTTTGGTTTTTTTTTCAGAATCACATTACTTTGCAGCACTCTGCAGTGACAGGGGTCAGCTCCCTCCAGCCAGGTGGAAGGAAAACTGCCTTGTCCTGGAAACCTTTGCAGCCAAAGAAGTGACTTTATGGGTACACTCAGAAAGGTCATTGAGTGTTGGCCTCACGTGTGCTGTGCCCCTTTGCCTGGTTCGTAGCTGGATTTGATGGCTGTCCCCCAGACTGAAGGGCTGTGAGTATTTGCACAAGTGTAGCTTGGGACAGCGTTTGCAGTGATACCAAAACTAGAGCCTGCCCTGCTCTCGAGGCTGCAGGGGCCTCAGGTGGTGCCCGGTGCCCCCCACCAGAGGGCCAGGATTGAAACCTGTTCAGTTCAGCCTTCTGAGCACAAAGCAGGGTCAAGACCATTGCTGGGTTAAACCTTGGCTGTGTCTGTCCCTCTCTTGCTCTGCAGAACTCTGTGGGTGTTTGTCTTAACTGGGAGCCAATGATTGCAGGATGGGATCCCTGCATGCCCCAGGCTACCCATCCTTACCAAAAAGCCATGGCTTGAGATGCACACTTTCAGAAAAAATAGTGAGTAATCATGAAAATGCCTGCAAATAAGGATTAACCATGTAGCCAAGGGCATGCTGGTGCTCGAGCCCCTCCTGTGCCTCGTGCAGGCCAGTGTCCCCCTGGGCAGGGCTGTCTGCACACAGAGGTGGCCCCTGCTGCCTGAGAACATGCCTTGCCCATTGAAGGCCCACACTTCAGTCTGTCTTTTCTTCCAGTAGGGGCACCTGTGTCAGTCTGCCGTGCCGGTGCCAGCTTCTGGGGACCCCAGGGCCTTGCTGTGGGCTGTGCTGCCGTGGTAGCCCACAGCTTGCCCGGGCACCCTGCTGGTTCCTTGCCCAGCAGCCACCCCAGCTGCTGGATGGCTCCTGCAGGCTTCTGGCAGACCCTGTTTCAGGGAGGGAATCCTCTCCTTAGGTTCCCCTCAGTCCTTGCACTTTTTTGGTGTTGTTACTTCTGAACTCCAGATGGAGTTATTTTAAAAGCTTAATATCAAGAGAAGCAGATGGGCACAACCCAAACGCCCCTACTCACACGGACTGCCTTTATTTTGCAGCTCTGTAGAGGTTTGCTGTGCTTGAGTCCTGCTTGCAGCTCTGAACTTCGTGTCTGCAGAAGGACAAAGCGGAGTTAGAGAAGGGCACTAATGGTAAATGGGATGCAGCAGCGTGCCAGGTGAGGTGGGTCAGTTTGGAGAGGGCAAGGCAGAGGAGAGGGAGGATCCAGTCCTGCTGCGAGCCGGAGGTGGCAGCACATGTCCTCTAGAGGTCCCCTGCAGCCCGAATTTCTTTGTGACTCTTAGAAAGCTCGATGGTGGTGCGTGCCGTCTCAGCTGGACTCAGCTCGAAGGAAAGGGGCTCAAAACATGGAGTAGCTTTCCTACAGGGTAGGTGCTAAACTTCCAGCGTTTGTTGCCCCAGGTTGTTCACATGTCTGGAGAGCAAATCCTTGCGGGCTCAGGGAAGCCGGGTGCTGCAGGGAGCAGCACAGTGTGCGAGGGTGAGCTGGGATTGCAGCTCAGGGCTTGGGAACAAGCAGCACCGTTCTGCTGGGGTGTGCCCCGGGGAGCTCCCTGGGCTTGGGGCACTGAGCCAGCACTGGGGTTTGTGAATGTGGTGCTTTTATCCCAGTGCTGTGGCCTGCGCTGCTCTGGGGCCCCTGGAGCACAGCCCCTGTGCTGGCATCTTGGGCAGGGCCCTGGCCTGAAGCACTGGGGTGCCGTGAAGTTTGTGGGAAGGTCACTGGATGTGAGGAGTCAAGGGCATCAGGGAATGTTTTCCTGTGGGAAACAAGGAGCCCTGGCTGCGCTCCAGTACAGCGCTGTGTTGGGCAGCGGGAGCAGCACAGAAGTCAGCCTGCTGCCGAAAGCCATGGGGGCCGTGCAGGGGGGGCTGCAGGGAAGAGCAAACCCGAGGGGATGCTGTGGGGTACTGCAGCCAGAGAGGTGCCCACAAGCACCCAGGGCCTCTGCCAGGACAGCAGCACACTGCAGAAGTGGCTCACCCGCACCAGGGACAGGCTTTGTGCCTGAGCCTTCTTGTGTTGGAGTTGCCTGGCATGAGGGAATCGGGGTGGGTTTGTGCACAGCGCCAAGGAAATAAAACGTGTGTGTCTCTTTCTGCAGCCCCCCGGGGCTGGGGCATGCCTGTGTTTGGGACTGGGGAGCAAGAGAGCTGCCTTGGAGCCAGGGGAACTCAGCTTCCCAGGGCTCACCAGGTGAGCACTGCGGCTTGGCCGGCTCCAGGCAGCACGAGGAGGCCAGGAGGGTTCTGGGCAGTTTTGGGAGAGCCACTGTGATGCTGTTAATTGGGTGCATTTTGGAAGTCAGAGCTCTCCCTGCACGGCTGGCATGAGGCGGGGCTATGCCCAGTGTACGGCAGTGCACGAACCTGCTCCTGTCCCATGGCTTTGGGGAGCAGGAATTGGTGACAAGGACACAGTTACCTTCCCAGAGTGACACATAGCCATGGCTGCAGCACACCTGGGACAGCAAACTGCCCCAGCAGCACCCACATCTCTCCTGAGGCCCAGCTCCCCTCCTTGCTGTTCCAGCCAGGCTCCGCCAGCTGGCACAGGTTCCCTGTTCCCTTCCTCGTGCTCACTCCTCTCCCTGCGCGCATCTAGGAGTGCCTGTGCACTGCTGCTGCGAGCAGGGAAGTGGGAATATGCCCTTAAACCTTGGGGTATGGAGTGTGGGGAGGGGGACAAGCCAGTGTAATTCACCTGGAGAAGACGTGTAACAGGCCCTGGGCTGGAAGCAGTGAGCCACGGGACTGCGAATACCCTGCAGTGACAGGGTCCTTTGCCTGGGGGTGTGCCAATGATACCTTGAGCTTGCTCTGTAGCCTGGCTTTGGAAAACTGAGCCGTGGGATGAGAAGGTCAGGGACGGAAAATACCGAAAGGACGGCAGGAAGGGCTGGAAGGAGAGGAAGACACACACCCTGCTGAGAAATGTGGTCTTGAGGGGGATTTTTTGAGCTGTGGCAGGAAGAAGCTGGAACCCAAGAGAAGGCTGTTCTGGTGGACTGCTGCACTGAGATGGCAGCTTGCAGGGCAGGGAGCAGGAGGGGGACAGAGCAGGGCACACGGAGCAGTGTCCCAGCCAGGCACTCGGCCTGAAGTGAGGAGCACTGGAGCCAGTGCTAAAGCTGGCAGTGCTGGAGAGGCAAGGAGTTCATGCTGGGTGACTCTCCTGGCTGCCCAGTACCTGTCGTGTCACCTTTGCAGAGGCCTGGCACAGAGCAGCCCCCTGGCAGCCTCTGGGTGAAGCCAAGCCAGGTCTCGGGTGAAAAGCACAACACCAGACTGGGAATCCAGGACAACTTTCTTTATTGCTACCAGAAGGCTTTCATCAGTACAATGGCTCTGGATACGATACCTTCCTCAGGGCTGTGGAGAGAGCTTACAGTCGGGACGGGGTGTTCTGAGAACAGGGTGTCACACGGAGGAGACGCGCTCAAGGTCAGACTCGTGGTTAGAAGTGACGTGAACACAAAACACGGGGGAGGGTTGGGGTGCTTTGTTTTGGTTTTGTGGCTGATAATGACAACGTGTTCCAAAGCTCAGGCACCCCAGCACCTCACCCAGCAGTGCAGGGAGATGTGCTGGGAGAACCGGGCCCTGCACAATTCAAGGGTTACATTTGATGGAGAGAACCAAGCCTTGGTGAGAATCCACACTGAGTGCAGCACAGCAAGAAAAACATGGTTTCAGTTTTAGTGATACAAAACCCAGTAACTGCTTTCTGTGTTGGGAAAGGCAAACCGGTGTAACTGGGACAAGTCTCTGTGCAAGGCACAGAGCACCTTCACACTCCTGTGGGAACTGCTGAAGTGTGGAGCGGCTTGCAAGCATTGGTTTGGGATTTTTTCCTGCCTAATCTTTAGTTTAAATCCAGTTTTTCAATATTATCACATTTAAACACCCACCTATTAACAAAAGAGGATTTCTGTTTAGAAGGGCAAAAGAAAGCTGTGGTGAAGGTGGGGCAGGACAGAAAGTCATGCACGAGACTGGCTGAGAACTAAAAGAGAAGCAAGCAGAAAGGGACAAAGGAGCAGGTGGGAATGGGATCAGAGAGGCCTCAGTTGGCTGGGAAACCTGCAACAGCTCCGCAGGGCTAGCTAGTGTGAGCTCTCGGATGTGGTGAATGGGTTACAACACACAAGAGCAGAAAAACAGTAGAACCAACAACACTAGAAAGGAACAGGTTTTTGCTACTTTTTTTTTGTTTGGTTTTTGGGTCTTTTTTTAGCTTTTTATACTTTTTTGTCTTTTTAAGTTGCTTAAATAGTGGAACTATAATTAGCCGCACAAGAAATAAAATTCAAAAGAGGGTCGGGATTTTTTTTTTTTTTTTCTCCTGGTTTTCTTTTGGCTCCCTTCAGTTCAGCCTGACAAGGTACGGCCCCTCCTCGCCCCGCCCCGCCGAGGCCACGGTCTGCCAGGCCCCGTGGCGGCACTCGCAGCTACATGACAGACACCGGCTGCAGAGGCGGGCAGGGGGACACGCTGCCCTCCTGCCGCGACACGTCGGCGCCGCAAACAGAGCCCACGTTCTCCAGGGCCACTGCCTCCGGAGCCAGCTCTTCGTTGTAGAGGCGCTTGATGCCATCGTAGAAGTCGTCCACTTCCATCTCCTCCACTTTGCGCTTGGCGGAGCCTGGCTTGCAGCCGCCGGCGGGAGCGGGCAGGCGCGGGTAGAGCGCGGCTGTAGCTGTGACGGGCGCTTCTGGCCGGCCGTTGTCCTTGGAGAAACCCGGCCCTGGGACAGAGGAGGGCTGGCGGTGGAACGCTCCTCTGTTACAGGTCACCAGGGTCTGCTGGAGGGGACTGTAGACATATACAGAGTTGGGCAGCAGAGAAGGCTGCAGAGTGGAAAGGTGATGTGCCGCGAGCTCCCGGCAGTGGATCAGCTGCGAGCTGTCCATCTGGAGTGGGAAGACAAGCAAAGGTAGGGCTGTTTTGGGATGGCTGGCAGGGTGAGGAGAGGGCACGGGCTCCCAGCACCCCAGCCACCTGCGTTCCTCACTTGCCAACACCACGCTGCACGCAGGAGCCCTACCACGGTGACTTCCCAAGATACACCCCTTGCTCCTTCTTGCACCTCCTGGGAATCCTGGGGGGAAGGAGGCAGAACGCTGAGACATTAAAGGATTTCGCTGCCTCTTTTTAGCAGCTGGAGTGTGTTCCCAGAGTACCACAAGGTTCCCTGCTTGCTGTCAATGAATTGAAGAGCCACAGACAAGGTGATTTTCCCTGTTGTGTTTTCTGCCTGGTGCAGCAAGGGCCTGCGTACATCAGGGCACTTGGCCCCTCCCGGTGTCACCCAATGGAGCCGGTCAGGTCTGGGACCTGGCAGCCCTGTCCCTACAGCTGAGGCCCAGCCATGCCCACAGCAGCGAAGCAGCAGGCAAACATCAGCAGCAAGGACCTGCAAAGCCCCGGCTGGGCCGGAGCTCTGGAGCGCGGAGCAGGACGTGGCCCCGGTCCCTCCCCGCTCCCTGTGCGCTGCCCTCCTCACCTGTGCCTTCTGGAGCAGCTCGATGATGAGAGCCAGCCAGTCTGGGAGCAGCTTCTCCAGCTCCAGGCTGACGATGGCCAGCGCCAGCATGGAGCCCTTGAACTGCAGCAGCTGGAAACAGGCCATGCAGTGCAGCAGCTGCTTGGTGAGCGCTGCCACGTGCTGCGACGGGCTCGGCGTGGGCAGCAGGGCCAGGAGCTGCGGCCTGCTGGACACTGCCACGGCGTGGAACTGCGGGACACAAGCACAGGGGGTGGCTGGTGGCACCTGGGACCGCACCTTGGGAGCGCACGAGGATCCTCCGGCCCGACCCTGGAGGCAATTTCCGCCCCATGGGGAAAAACCTGACGTGCTGAGCCCACCAAAGCTTGGTGCAGCCTTTGTGGTGGGACCTGCTTGGCAACAGGCTCCAGGGCTCTGCAGAAGGCCTTCCTATCCACCCTACTCTCTACAGCACACACGTGGCATTCAGAGGTCCTAGACACTCCTCAGGCATGGAGTGAGGGTAAAATTCCACAGAGAATCTCAGGATATGTTCCTTCATCTGCTCTCTTGGCTGTGCAGGACTGCAGCAGGCACGGATCCACACTCACAGCCCATCCTTGGGGCTTTCTCCATGGCTGCACCCCTGGATTCCCTGCAGCCTGATGCTTAGCTTTGAGGAAAACCATTGGCAGTGAAGAGTTAGGGGCAGTATTTTCAGGGGCTGTGCATCTGTGGCTGAACACCCCCCAGAACAGGCCAAAGGGTCAGACAGCAGGCCCATTTTTTTGGATATGGAACTTCAAGAGTGATGGGTCTCCCCTGGAATTCACTGGCAAGGCATGTTCCTTCAGAAACTACAGGTACAGAGGAACTACAAATATATTCCAGGGTCTTTGTTCCCCCAGAGGTAGAATTTTTGTCTAGTTGCTTCTTGACAGATGATTTGCACTGACAGACACCAGAAAGAACATCAATAGCCCTTTACTTACAATATGAAGGAAATCCAGTGGTGTTGCCATGTGAAGATCCCAGTTCAGTTTATCCAGGATGATCTTCTCCATTCTGCGAATTTCAGCTGGAGAACAACCACAAAAGCTATCCCGAGCCAACACTTTCAGTACTGGAATCCTCTGCAAAAGCAAAGCCAAAAAAAAAAAAAAAAAAAAGAAACGAGAGAACCAATCATTAGAGAAATGACACCAAATGCTTGGTTCCTGTCCTGCCAAGTGGCAGCCACCACGAGCGAGCAAAGGTAGGGCTGGGGGGGCAGACAGTCCGACAGTAGTGGACAGTGTTCCACGGAGGAAGAACCGAGTTACCTCATCTTCCTCAATGGTCTTTGCAGCGAGGAAGAAGCAGCTGATTGCAATACAGTTCAGGTACTTCGGACGGGCCTGTGGGACAGGAGAGCAGAGAGGGCTCTGTGTCAGTGGGATGCAGCAGTGACGCCCTGATTCCCTTGGCAGGCTGACCTCTGGGCACGCCCTGGCAGTGGCAAGCTGTGCCAAGCACAAGTCCCTGCTCCATGACATCAGGGAGGGCAGGGATTTGCCAGCCCCGTGATCGGAGTGGGCAGCACTGGACTGGAAAGAGCTCTTTAGGGTTTAGGCACTGCAGAAGTGCCAAAGAGAAAATCCTAAGGGGAGAAGGAACCCTCACAGAAAAACCCCTTCACCTGCTGCAGCTGAGCTCTGCTCCCAGTACTGCTGCGGGTCACGCGGAATGGGAAGGGGAATGGGAATTGGAAAACACTGCCTTTGCTTGGGGAGGTGTAACTCAGGAAAACTTGCTAAAAACATCTTGTGAAATTACCACCTGTCATTTCAAACTACAGTTCCCAAAACTGTGGCCCAGGGATTAGTGAGGGAGAGCTGGTTCCGTCCACAAGAAGATGGTTTTTAGGCAAGGTAATAGCAATTTGGAGGGGAAAGGGGGATTTTTTGTGAGCTTTGCAGATGGGACCACCTTGACAAGGGGCTCCACTCCCACTGGCAGTGAACGACCACTGGCCATGATCACATCCTGCAGAGTGGCCGGGGCTGGCAAGGCAGAGGCTGTTCCTAAACCCTGGCACAGCTGCAGAGCTGTGAGCAGCTCCTGGCAGCTGGGCTCTCCTGGCAGTGCTCAGAGATGCTGAAGGCCAAGGGAAGTGAAAATCCTGCGCTCACAATTTGTGCGTTCAGGTGTCCTAGGGAAAGAGTTCCCTTAGGGCAGGACTGGGACAGGGCCTGCCAAGGTGCTGTGCAGTGAGGTACTCGGGCTAACAGCCACTCCCAGCAATCCCCAAGTCTGTTCCTGGGGAAGGGACTGGTGGTGTTCACAATAAAGTCCCTGGTGAAACAACAGGACTTCAGCTGCATCAGAGCCATGAGCTTTGTGGGAGAGGAAAACTGGGGAGAGAGCACCAAGCCCCAGTGCTCAGCCAGGCAAAGCCCCTTTCCCCTTCCTGCTCACTGCCCAAAGCACACGGTGAGCTCTGGACTCCTAGTCCCACACTTTCAGAACAGACTCCTTGGCTGCTCCTCTCTGCTGAAAGAAAACCTGCTCTTGAGGGCATTGGCTGCTGAGCGATCTAAACCTTTGCCATCTCAGCATTTCAGTAAGTCAGTTACTTTAGATTCTTAAAAATAATAACTTCCATGGCTTGCACGAGAACATGATCAATATTTATTAATATTTAAGAGGTGAGTTAATGAATGATGGCACCTGTGTTCTACCACAGTCTCTCACACGGGAAAGCAAAGGCCCAGGCTCGGAATGCATCCTCCAGCTGCCATCTCCTAAGGGATATTGCTTACCCAACACAGTGGTGGTGTGGGGTGAGACATGTGCAGGTGAGACCACAGACTGCTGAGCATGGAATGTAACTGAGCAAATGTGGTAAGAGGTAGACTTCCAAAGCCTGACTTCACAGCTCCAGGCCAGGCATTCTAGGTTGCAGTACAGTGTGTTTGGTCACTTGGCAGGTGCAAAGCACTGCCCAGCTAAGGGGACCAGAGTCCCACTTGCAGAAGCCCAAATGTTTTCCCCTGCTTTTTAAAGCAGTTTCTATGGAGGAACAGCCTGAAACCCAAAGGGGCTCATCCATTCCAGTTGGGTTGAGCACAGCAGGAGGGCACAGATGTGACATGGACAGCCTGCAGCTGTGTTTGCTTCCCTTCTTCCTTCCCACCTCTCGGATATCCATCCAAGATGGACTCCATCAGGCTGTAGAGCAGCTTGGTAGGGAACTACTCCCCCCAAAAGCTGGTGTCTGTGTCCAACTCCTTCACCCATTTTTTTTTCCCCTTTTCCTTGCACCAGCTCCCTCGCCAGGCTCAAACTTCTCCTCGGTTTTTGTTCCAGCTGTTTCCTTTAGCAGGGGTGGCAGCAATGGGAGGAACGCAGCCATGGAGGTGAGCAGGGCCCTTGCCTGGTGCTGCTGTCGCAGGGCTGGCCTGGGGCACGTGGGTGCTGCCTTTGCCTTCCTGAGTCCCCCAGGCTGAGGCAGGCGCTGCTCTGGGTGCCCCCACCCCCCAGCCCTGCTGTGCAGAGCAGAGCAGAGCAGGTGCTGCCCACCCACGTGTGAGCTGGGCAGGGGTAGGGGCAGGGCTGGGGGAAGGAAGCGCTTCCATCCGGCCTCACGGCTCACACTGCACACACCAACCGTGTGCCAGGGCAGGAATCTGTTCCCATCCCTGGAGCTGCAAATATTTACCTTCACTGCTGCTAAAAACCTGTCCAAGAGGCTGATGGCCAGGGCGAGCGTTTCTGGGTAAAGGTGGAACTGGTACTTGAGCTTGGCCAGCCACTGGATGACCTCATCCCTCTGCCTTGGAGAAATGGCTACATCCTGGGGGAGAGAAAGACACGCTGTTCTCACACATGGCCTGAGAAAGTCCCAAAGGCTTTACCTCTGCAGGAGACACTCAGCATGGAAACAAAGCCTCCTTTGAAAAAAAGGGGGAACCTGGAGCCAGCCCCAGTCACCACTTTGTCCCTGCAGTAAACTCACCCCATCCCAAAAACCTGCCTTGGAAAAGAGAACTTTCTTGATAGAATCCCAAACCTCACTCCAGTGGCAGTGTACAGCGGGGACAAGAGGATGGGTGACTTGTACTTCGTCAAGCACTGGTAGGCCCAACTCCAGAGTAGTTTCCAGAAATTTATTATTTATTTAGTCATTATTTTTTTATCCTCCTGAGAACCACATGGACACACAGAAATTCTCAGCTGGAACAAAACCCTCCTTGCCAACAGCAGAGTGGAAGGACTGTTGGGGTTTTGTAGGGAAAGGGTAATTTTTATTCTTTAAAATATGGGGGTTTTTTAGCTCAGTGCCTGTTCAAATAAAGAAAATTGCAAACAGCTGACACAAGGTTCTCAGTGGCTCAGTTGATTTGGAATGGGGAGGCAACAGCTGCAGCTTTGCCTGCACTTTGGTTTAGGTGTTTGGCCCATGTCTCCCCCATCGATCTGTTTGGACAACAGCTAAATTTCAAGCACACGCACAGCTCAGTCACTGACACAAATTCCTTCCCTGTGATCCAGTTCAGAAATATCTCCAGCTTTCCTAAAGCCTTTCCCATCAACCAAGGAACTGCCTCGTCTCGCTCCAAGGGGGATTATTGGGGATTATCAGCACGGATGTGCCCAGAAGCACGAAAAGCTGGGCTGTAACTGCCCCCAGTAATGCCATGAGGGCCAAGCAGCAGGAATTCAGAATAAAACCATCCCAATACTGATAGAAAAGAAATACCCCAGGCTATGTCCACCACTGGAACACCCACGAGTACCTTCCACAGACAGTAACAGTGCCCTGGTGTCACAGCACAGATGGGCCTGTGCTCTCAGCTGCTGCTCCACTACAGCCTGGCTCTTCAGTAACCAGCACCTGCTACTTTCTCCATCCAATAGTGGTTCTTTCTAAAATCAATGCAGTTCCAGGGTGAAATGTGAGCCCCCCTGGGGGCAGGGTCCAGGAGCACAATGAACACACCACACACCAGGACAGGTTATTGAATGCTGTTCTGGTCAAGATGTTCCCAAGGGTGGGAAGGGACTTGGGCTGTACCTGGGGGGAAGAAGGGGGAATGTTCGAGGAGGGAGTGGAAATGGCACAGCTGGTGTTCCTGCTGGGGGGAGGCAGGGCTCTGCCTCAGCAGCATGGGGAGATCTCAACACCACCACCCCTCCAGCCCTTCCATTTCTACCAAGTCCTGTTCCTGCCTGATCCCACCAAAACAGGCAGCAGCTTCCACAGTTCCCAGTGGTGTCTATGCTGGTTGGGTGCCGTTTCCCTGTGCCTGCCAAAGAAAAAGGTGAGATCTTCTCCTAAAAATAGCCTGGCTGGCAAGGGTGAGAATCTCCCTCTCTGTGCTGCCTCTCCTCCAAGCCCTTCCAAGACCTGGCCTGGGATCTTGCTGCCCTTCCTGGGCAGTGTTTCAGACGCAGTGAGCATTCCCAGCAGGGCTGGAACCCAGAGCAGCAGCAGCACACGCAGTGCCTGCAGGGCCTGTCCTTGCTGAGTGAAGGGAAAAGTGTTTGACCCAAACCCACAGAGGAGCTGGGATGGGAAATTAAACCAAGCCCAGCCCCACAGTGCCTGTGGGAGGAAGGAGCAGCTGCAAAGCACCAACAGCTTGGGGCATGTCCAGCACAAGGAAGGCTCCAAAATTCAAGTGGCTCCTAAGAACTACCTGGGGAAGCAAAGGGAAGGAGGGGAGTCTCCAGCTCTTTCTGGCACCCTACAAAAAGGGCGTCTACTCCAGACCCTGTCTGCAAACAAAGGAGCAGGAGAATGGGGCAGAATCCCCTCACAGGCAGACAGACAGATAGATAGATAGATAGACAGGTGAGTTTAAACACCAGGCAAAGTTGTTGCAGCCTGGTTCAGGAGACAGGCAGGAGTGAGAGCTGGTCCCCTGCTCCCACAAACCCTGCTGCTGCTCCATGCAGGATGAAGAGCTTCCTACACAAATACCAGGCTCTAGCCATCTCCCTCAGAGGCGTCCCTGTGACACCCTCAGAACACAAATAACAAAATGCAGAACAGTGAAATTAATTAAGCGCCGAGGTCACAGATCCTTAGTTAATTGAAACTAAAAGCAAAACTGAGACACTCTGGGGGCTGAAAGTGAGAAAGTCCCTTTGGATGGAAAGCAGAGGTTCCTCCTTGGAGCAGAGTTACTTTGGGTGCGTCACCCCTGCTCCAGGCAGGAGAACCAGGACCCCACATATGGGTGCTCCCGAGGGCAAGTACAGAACAAATCATCTCTAGGGACACTGATCTCTCATACCTTGGGACTTGTGGAATATGTAGGCTAAAATAAATATCTGTCAACTCACACGTGACTCTGTTTTACTTCTGCCTATTTGAGAGAAAACAGCTCAGCTGATAATCATGTCCTTAATGTCTCCTGTCCCAGACAGGTGATCTGCTCTCTCCCCATGTCTGTTGCTGCCTGTGGGCTCCTGGGCAGTGAGCAGGTGACCCTTACGAGGACTGGAAATAAACTGAGCTCTCGGGATTCCTCAGGAGGTACAGAGAACAAGTGGGGAGGCAGAGAGAGCCAGAAGAGGAAAGAAAGGAGGCATGACACAAGTGACACTCTCCTTCTATGAAAATAAATCCAAAAATCTTCACTCAAGCCCCTCTCAGCCACGAGGTTACTCGGTAACAAGCAAACTCAACCTGTGACCAGTCTTTATGGCTCCATTTCTCCAGCATTAATCCCAAGAAAACTCCTGAATGTCACCTGCATCTTATGTAACACATGGGGGGTAAAGAGAAGGGGAACCAGAAGGGGAAAAAAATCCAAATCCCTTCAGAAGCAGGAGGAGCTTCCAGACTCAGCCCACTGTTTTTTCAGGCTGGAAAGCCTATGTGAGATCTGGCTTTGGTATGCTGGACATGCCCAGAACACTGGCCTGCATTTAAAGGAGGGAACAGCAGTTTTTAGACAAGAAGTACAAACAAAAGAGAAGAATCACGTACATTAAATCACCAGGAACAAAGTCCCCAACAGACTGTGCACCCCATACTAAAAATGGAAAGTCTTCCTGCTTCTGTAACTATGGGTTTCTTTCTTCCTGTCGAAGACCTCAACCGACACATATTTAGAAACTGAGTTTGTTCCGGTTTTAAACACCAGAACAAAAATGTCTCCTAAGGAGTCAAAACAGAAAGTTTACTGCCCAGAAATGCTTCCCTAGTGTCTCCAATCAGCTCACTGAATTTCTGCAGACACTGGCAAAGCAGGTGAGTTCATTAAAGCTCTGTGCAGCCGGTCCACCCTTGGAGCAGGGAACGGAAAGTTCCACATGCTTCGGGGTGCCAGATCTGATCCACACAAGGATGCAGATTTCCCGATTGCCACGGGAAATAAACAACAGTGTCATGCAAGGGAGGTTTTGGGCTGCTGCAGCTGCTTTCAGAGGAAGGCAGCAGGTGTTAGGGAATCTGACCCTCTCCCAGATATTACAGAAAATAGGATAATTGCCATTGCATGTCCATCGCTCAAGCGAACGCTGGGGGAACACGGGACAGTTGGACAAGTTGGGTGTCATGAACCGCAGGAACAGAGGGAAATGTGTGATTACAGACAGGAGTGTTCTCAGCTGCTCCGTGGCCTCCCAAGCCCGGGTTTCCCCTGAGCAGGCAGCTGTGTTTATGCTCTCCTCTCCCTCTGACCTTCCTACATCTCACACTCACACACACGCAGCTTCCCCTGCCAGTCAGCGATCCCTTACTGCCAGAAACGTTCAGTTAGCACAGCACCAATAATGTCAGTGTCTGAGCTGACATGCAAGGAAACAGAAAGAACAAGGTTACACCGAGACAAGAGTTTTGGGGGTGGAAATTCCAGGAGCAAGGACAAGCACAGAGGAGGGATTGCTGGGAAGTCTGCCTGAGGCAGGTGGTGGTTTCTGAGCCACCAGAACCAACTCCAGCAAGGCAGAAAGGCAAGTGCCTCATCCCTGTGAAATCTTCACCCATGAATCTGGTTTGGTTACATGGAGTCCCTACCCTATCTTGTTATCCTGCAATCTTATCTCCCTACATTATAATCACCCCAGGAGTACAGCCAGCAGGGAATTACAGGCTGGTTTACCATAAGCTAGAGTCTTAAGCTGTACGTGCCTCAAGACAGCCACAGCTACAACACACTCCACACCTCTGACAACCAGATCACTCCTCTGGAAACCGAAACGTGGATTAACAAAATACTGAGGCCCTTAAAAATGTATTTGCTCCTGCCCAACAGCAGCAGCATCTCATTTGCCAGACAGAGAAAACAAACACGACAGGGATTAGCTCTGACAGCAGCTGACTTACCTGTGTCAATGTCTCATGTGGTGCAACAACAGCAAGCTTGGATCTGGGCCCTCAGTGTGGTGATTTCAGCCCAACCCAGCAACAAAGGGCCAGAAATTCTGTAACGCCATCCTCACGTTTCACATTTTGTTTCAGACACA
This sequence comes from Cinclus cinclus, assembly GCF_963662255.1. Classification (NCBI taxonomy): domain Eukaryota; kingdom Metazoa; phylum Chordata; class Aves; order Passeriformes; family Cinclidae; genus Cinclus; species Cinclus cinclus. Next base: position 72,771,986 of record NC_085050.1, on the reverse strand, counting down.
AGTTTGTGGAATGCACAGGTGTTTGTGAGTGCTCGGCTGAGACAGAGCCTCCTCCCAAAGGAGCACGGATGCACTTTGGGCTGGGTGAGGCCATGAGCATCCTGGTCCAGCCTCCCTGCAGCACAACAGGGGGCCTGGACTGCGGAACCCCCGTGGGCTCTCCCACCCTGAGTTTTCCTGCAATCCTGTGACAACATTCCTCCCTTGTACAGGCCAGTGCCTGGCTCTGCTTCCCCTGACACGAGCTTGCACCCTGCTCCATAAATAGACCTGCTGGAGTCAGTGGGGCTCTTCCTGGAGCAGGCATCCGATCAATGCTGTCATTTGTGAATTACTCCATAAAATGAAGCTGCTTTTAAGAACTGTTGCAGAGTTGGTGCCCAGCAGAAACAGGCACTAATAAAGCACACTAGTTTGTAAAATTCATTTAATCAGGACAATGTATGTATGTATGTATGTATGTGCTGTCACGAGCCCAGCAGAGATCTAACCCCTGTGCTGGGTACCTCCGGGGCATGTCCATCAAATAAAGAGGGAATTGTTTCCTTCAGAGACTGATTCCCCAGGTGTCAGGAAAGGTCAGTGAACACCTCCAGTTGCTCCCACACCAACCCCCCCGGACAGTCTCCTGCCTCTGCTGAGATGGATGATGTGAAGGACAGACATTACCTGATTGGCCTGAATTTTCGGCACATGTGCTTTCCACATCTGAGCTTCCCTAGAGATTGCCATCTCCAGAAGGAGAGACAACCTCTGGCTCTCCAGGGGTCCTGAAAACTTCATGGTGACCCTTGGATCCACCTGCCACCCAGCTGGATACAGCTACCTGTAAAACCAAAGACAGCTTGGTGAAACACTGGGCTCTGCCTGCCCAGACACTAGGCAGCACAGAGGGCACTAAAAGCTGCAGGAAATGGAACTGTGCCCCGGGCCCTGGCACAGCCTCGCTCAGCAGTAACAGCCTGTCAAAAGACCTGTCCATTACAAACGGAAAACAGAGCAGAGACAAGGTTCTTGTCTTTTATTTCTTTAAAGACAACAGATTCCACCACCAGCTCTCAAATGCAGAGGATGGTCTGATGGAAAAGGTTATTCATGTAGTTCTGAGACTGCCTACCAGGACCAGGGCTGCAGATTTTTGACAGATTTTTGAGAGTGTTAAATGACTTAAAGTAAAACAGTGAAATGGTAAATGAAGGGTAAATCCATGAGGAAGTTATTGAAACCTCCCATTCTTTGCATGAGGCCTCATGCAATCCCCCCAGGTGGATATTGGCCAAACACTAACCAGGCACTTTCATGTGAATACAACAGCCCAAGCTGTATTTACAGGAAATAAGCAAGGTGCTGGCTCTGAGAAAATAAACAGAATTCAGAGGGAAAACAATCTGTTATTATAAATAACAACAAAAGCAGCTCTGAGCAAATGAAGATTCAAGGTGCTTTCCCAGAGATAAAGGAAACCTTAAAGATCAGGAGTGATAGAGAACAAATATTATTCTTTATTCACACAACCTGCCCCAGGTATAAAACCACACTCCAGTCCCACTTAAGAGCCCAGAAGGTTTTAAGTGGCAAATAAACGTCAGGGCCCCCTGTCCTGAACAGGAACCGTTTCTGTATTAGATTTTTAGAGAACAAATCCTGCTCTAAGAACAAGGGACAGCCTGTCCTGGTTTGGCATATCCCTACAAGAGGTGTACAGACATCAGTGAATAGACAGAACACCTTGGAACCAGGAGTCTGAGCAGTGCTCCTGAAGCTCTGTGGTGTGTCTCTTCTCACCAGCCCCCAAATGGCCACTGTGGGCTGAAAAATCCCTATTAAAAGCTTCTCACTTGCCCAGACGGAGACTGCCTGGGGAAGTGAAACTCCAGAACCTCCAACCACAGCTTATTTACGTGCACTTACTCGGTTTTGCATTTCTTTTTTAAACCTGGGGCTGATCCTGAGGACACTTACTGTACATGGGGCTGAAGGGGAAACAGGGATGCACAGTCACAGCCTTCCCTCGGGGGCTTTATTAGCACCTCCTGAGCCTCCCATCAGAGCCACAGTTTTCCCCGTGGCCAGACTGGTTCCCAAAGGCTGCATCCCTCACCTCTCATGGCAAAGCTGTGCCTGAGCACTGCACCAGGTGGAATGTGGCAAGGGCAGAGCAGACCCCCGGCAGAGGCTGAAGCTGGGAGCGGTGCAGGGAGCCGGGGGACCGGGAGCAGCTCGCTCCACCATCGTCAGGAAAAAAACAGGAGCTATATTTAGCCCGACCATGTCTCCTAATACGAAATATCGATGGTCCTTCCTTGGTTTTGCAGGAAAGAGAGAGTAATTAGCCAACCCCCAAATCACTGGAGACAACACAGGGAAAAATGTCAGGCAGTTTTCTTGTTTTGTCACCGATAAACATTCCCACCATGTTTACAACACAAATGGGTTTCACAGGTCTCTGGAACCAGAAAAGAGCTCTCAGTTACCCCGATCCCCTCTGAGGCTGTCCCTGTGCTGCCTGGGCTGCTCAGTGATCCCAGCAGGGAGCTCGGGATGTCCCTGGAGCCCCGACGTAGCCAGGGCCTTGCAAGGGGCGTTTTTAGCGAGCACCGCTGCCAATTGCTCTCCAGTTGGCAAGGGCAGAAGAGAGGGGAATATAACCTTTCCTTCGTGAACTAGGGACGTAATTCAACTTGGGGCTGAGGCACAATAACCTTTATAAGGGAAAAAAGAGGAGGAATGACGCGCTTGAAAGTTTCCCTTGGAGCAAAAGCAGCGCAGTTTTCCAGCACAGAGAGCACGGCCAAGCAGCCCGGGGCTGAATCCAGTTTGCATCTCCATTTACATAGCTCTCCATCAGATAAATGCGTGCCTTTGGAAAAAACCGCCAGCAGGATTGTGTGCAGGCTTCCCCAAACACAAGGGAGCAGAGGCAGAACAGGCTCTGGGAGGATGAGGAGCAGGAGGGCAGGCACAGCTTCCCAAAATGCAGCACAGGGAGGGGCACGGACTCTTGCCTCTGCCCAGCTCGGGACGGTGGCACCGGAGCAGCCCAGAAAAGTGACAGCAGCGCTAGAGAACCCTGCCGGGCTGGCAGCACCTCTCAGCCAACAGCAGGGCCAGCAGGAGGCCTGAGCCTGCCCCCACACCAAACACTGGCTCCGGCCAAAAACTCCCTGTGTTGTTCTGCAACCGAGCCCGAGCCACCCACGGCTGGAGGAACTGCCCAAGCCGGGACAGTCACCAAGAACTAACTCACCCCAGCTTTCTGCTTCCTTTCCTGATCCAAAATTAAGCTTTAGCTCCAGGGTGCTGGCCTTTTGGGTTCAGGTTTTTTTTCCCCTATGGTTATTTTGGGAGCTTTTCGACCACCGTTCAAACAGTTCCTGAAGTTCCTAATCTTCACTGGAAGGTCAAGTGGCTGAGCTGAAACCTCTTAAAGAACTGAGGAGTTAATAAAGGAGAAGTGAGCCCAGACAAGGCAGTGGCTTTGATGCCTCCTGTGAGGAGTGGCAAGTCGGATCTTGCTCCAAAATTAGAGAGTCAAAACCTTGGTGTGAGGTTTTCACTTGTGAGAGACATCAAAAATCACCTCCTTATCCATGGCAAACACCCCGAGCTGGTCCATAAAATAAAGATCTCATAAGGATCTCTCTTTGGTCCAAGTTTATAGCTACCTTGACTCAAAGAAATGCTTTCCAGTTCCCCTGGAGAGATTTTAGAATGCCAAATCCTGCAGGCTACAGTTTCCAAAAGCAGTTTTTGCAGGAATTGGGGCAGACAACTCCCTGATCAAGTAACACCTTGTGGTTTGGGGGGACGCATTCGTGTGGGATGCAAACTAGAGGAGTTTTTTCCTTATTATTTTTAGGCTTTGTAATCACTTGCAGTGACTATAAAAAGTACCTCCTGCACAAAAGATGCTGCTCCAGGAACATACCATCCACTGGCAGGACAAGCTCCTAACACAGCTCCTGATTTTCTTGCCTCCAGTTGCAATTTAACTGTCCTCATACAACTGAATTACAAACAGGATCGCTGAAATAATTCAGGGCAGTAACAAAAACCTCTTTGGTTCTGATTGTGGCTTGTTTTCTGTTTGCTGTGGGGGGTTTGTTTGTTTGCTTGCTTTTCTAACACAGCTCATTTTGAAAACAATTAACAAGACTTCTAGGGCTGGAGACAACCCAGACCCCATTGTGTTTGTTCTGCACATCAGTCCAGGTGGATATTCCGAACAAGGGGGGTAATTCCAGTAGAGCTGAAGCACCACACCAATTTCTGCAGGCCTCATACTTTCAGGGACCAGCGGCCAAACCTGCTTCAGCTTTAGCAAGCAATAATAAAATCTCACAGATGACCTGCAAACAGATTTTTCTGGGCAGCAGGGGGGAAGGCGAAGCAGAAGGAAGAGAGGAGGAGACTGAATTCCTCAGAGCTCCAGCCAGCCATCTGTGATTTCAAAGGATCCAAGCCTACTGCTAGCAGAAATGTCTAACTGCAAGTTGTGATTAGTAATTTCAAAGCTGTGGCCGGGGGCTGGGATGGATGTCAGTTTTAGTACCTGGGGCTTTCTCTCAGCTTAACTCTTTCCTCACACACCCTGGCAGTGAAGCAGTCTGGGCAGAGGGAAATGCCAAAGCACAGCCTGGTGTGACAGCAATAAATGAGCAGGTGACAAGTGTGGGCTCAAATCAACTGCTTTGGAATGTACAAAATAAATGGCCAATGGGAACAGCTCAACAGCGTTGTGAGACAATAAAAATTTTTCAAGCTAAGTGGATGGGAAAAGTACGTTTGGGAATACAATTTCAAATGTTAACAGCTACCTAAGCGTGTTGCTGTTTGAAGCAACAAGCTGACTTCTGGTCATATAGGAAGCCCAGTAAGAATTCTCCCCATGAGCAATGGCTTAGTGTCACACCTAAGGGCCTGCAGGTGATCTCACACCTCTCACCAGCAGCACCTTGGAGCCCTGCTAAGCCCAAATTGGCAAAGAGGAGATTTTCTGGAGGCTGGCAGAGGGCCCTTGCCACTTGTCTGTGTGACTCAGCCCGAGCTGCCTCCCACAGCCTGGTACAAAGGCAAGGCTGTGAGGTATTTTGGCAGCACCGTTCAGGCGGGCTCACGTACATCACTCGCTCGCCACTTCTTTTCCTCCAACCAGATTTTTCCCTGGGAGTGCAAATAAAGCTGACCTCATTTTAGTGCCGGTTTACCGAACAGATGAATTTTTCCAAACGTTTTAAAGGGACCTGCCAGCTCAAACCACGGGTGGAAAAGGGAATGCAGAGCAGTGTTTTGATGGGAGGGAGGGGAGGGGTTTTTATGTCCTGTTTTGAAACAGAAATCCCAGGGTCCGTTTAGCAGCTAGGAAGGAGGAGCCCTCTGGAAAAGAGCTGCTCCATAAACAGGACCAGTTCTAAGAGATTTCTGCTCTCCTTCATTCCGCCAGCCTTGTGACTAACATCAGGGATTTGCTGTTTACAGGAAACTTAAAATGGTATTTTCCAAAGTAGGGACTTTTTAAAAAAAAAGGTAGAGGATGAGCTCCTGACTGAAATTTCAGACAGTGTCACCATTCCTCCCTCCTGCTGAGACGGGCATGCTTCCAGACCCATGCCCACCCCACTCCCTGCTCTAGTGGCTCTGGTATGAAGGGCCAGAAGAGCAGCAGGAGGAGGAGGAGAAAGAGGTGGAGGTTTGCATTTCCTTTTTGTCTGGCACCTGCCAAGATGAGTCCATTCAAGCAGCCTTTGACCAGAAAGATCTTTGGTCAGTAAGGGCTTAAATATTCCACGCCACAGCTTCCGAGTGGTGCAAACAGGCTGCTTTAATCACAGCTCCTTTCCCTGCTGCGGCAGACGCAGACCAAGCAAACTGTGGATAAAAGGGACACTCAGGATTTAGCCCTAGGACAACAGCTCCAGCTGCAGAACGTTATGTGCTGATACAAAAAAAGGAGATGAAACTCAATATATTTTCATGAGCTCTGCTCTGATATTTTGGTTTATTTGAACCTAAAAATGAGTGGAAGACGTAAATTCACCACAAGGTTTTTACAGATCAGCCACGGGATAGACTTCACTAGGAACGGGCCCTGCTATTGTTTGGCAGCAGATCCCAAGGCTCAGGAACAGGTCAGGAATGTGATCCTTTACTGTGTGAACTGGGGTGTCATGTCAAGGACAGTCAGCCCTTGCCTGGGACAATCACAAGGGTCCCATACCAAAAAGATGGTGCCATCTTCTTGCTCAGATCTGAAGCAGCAGGCAAAACAAAGCAAAGAGAAACGAGTGCTTGCTGAAACGTGCCCAATTATATTTATACTTTTTCCAATGTAAATGACAGATAAATCCAAGCCAGCAATAGCTGAGCCTTGTGCAAGTCCCCTGTACACCACTGACAGAAGAATGAGCAGCTCCCACGGGCATCTGACCAAGGCTGGCATGGCAGCCTCTGGGCTCTGCTTGGGAACTCTCTGGGTCTTTGGGGACAAGGTTCAGGACTACTGGGGAAGACCTGTGAACCTCTGAGGAGCTTGAGGGCAGCGCTGTCACGGAGCCCCTAAACCAGGGGGCTGAGGGAACCCCAACAGCCTCAACGAGCACCCCCAGCTGCCCCCAATTAGGGAGAGCCAAGCACCCACTCAGCAGCACCTGGGCAGTCTGTATAAGAGGCAGCTCGAGGCAGCAGCCCCTTTCGGCAGAGCTGATGTGGAGCTGTGCTGCTGTGACAGGGGGCTTTGGTGGCCCTGCCCCTATACAACCGTCCTCAGGCATGGTGGTGGCACAGCAAGGGGGCATCTCCCCTGCAGGCACTGCCCAGGGCCCTGAGTCTGCAGAAGGTGTGGTTGCCTTTGAAGAGCCACGGTGCCCAGGGAAGGACTGTTAGAAGTTAGGGGGCTGCACAACATCAGCTTTTATGGGAGATGGGCAGGATTTCCTCTGGGACTCGTCAGCTCGGAGAGCCTCGGCCCCATGTGCAGCAGAGAAGCAGGCAGTGCCTCCCTCCACCCTCAGGGTAAGTGCAGGATCTGGGGAGAAGGGCAAGGGTTGGAAGCAGGTGATTGCTGGGACTCAAAGGAAACTTTCTGCCCTATCTCAAGGCTTATAACTACAAAATAGGATCAAAGCATGTGGTGGGAGAGGATGGGAAGGCATAAAAAAACCCAGCAAATGATGCCTAAGTGGTTTCACATTCAGCATTTGCATCTATGAGGTTCCGTTCTGGAGAAACCCCCCCACAGCTTTTTCTGGTGGGCAAGCATGCTGGGGGTGCTTCCCTGAGGTGTGTGTCTGCTCATGAGCAGTGTGGGAAGGTAACATGGAAAGGTGTGTGCACGTGAGAGAACGCAGTCCTGGATTACAGAGGGGTGGTGGGGTGGCCTGGGAGTGCTGCAGTGGAGGGATACAGGCTCTATTGCAGAAAGGAGGTGCTGGTGCCTTGGTTCCTGTGGGGGACTCCCAAGGAGTGTGAGGTGTGCAGGGAGAACAATGTGGCAGAGCACAGGGAGCCCAGGAGCATCCCGGACACAGGGGTGCCACTGGACACCACATCTTCCTATAAGGGGGGCTTGTTGGGACATGTGAGGGTCAGAGGCTGCCTTGGCTGCAGTGACCATGGTGTAGTGGAGGCAGCTGGGGATGAGGTCAGACAAAAGCCAAAGCCCAGCCGGAAGGAATTGTGTTGGGCAAGCCGTGGGAGAGACTAAAGAGGCTTGAGTACTTGGGTAGCAGGAGGAAGGCCAAGGAAAATCTGGGCAGACTCCTGGCTGGAAGTAGAGTGTGGATGAGGGGACAGGTGGATTGAGAAGTAGCTCAATGACTGTGACCAGAGGATGGTCATCAGTAATGTTGCTTTGCTGTGAGGGTGACAGAGCTTTGGCTGGGTTGCTGAGAGAGGCTGTGGACTTTTCATCCTTTGTACGAGTGTTTGGACATGGCACAGAGCAACTGCTTTTAGGTGGCCCTGCCTGAGCAGGGGCCTCAGACAAGTTGATTTTCAGAGGTACTTTCCCAGCCTCAAGCATTTTGGGATCCTAAAGGCTCAAAGCAGCCCCGGTCTAAGGATCCAGAGCAGCTTGTCCCTTCTTCAGGAAGGCTTTAAAATGCAAAAAAAGGGGCAAACCAAACCTGGCATTATGTAATGTCTCACTGGTAGTCTCCTCAAAGCAGCACATGCAGAGTGTGATTCACTTCTCCCACCACCAATGTAACTTGGTATAAATCAACAGCAACTTGAAGGAAGTCACTCCAAGGAAAACCAAGCTTGCAAAGGATGAGAGAGAGCTGTAATCTCATAAAATAGGGCCAGAGGCTTTCAACCCCATAAAAAAAGAGCTCTCTAGAGGCAAGGGCCAACAGGCATTTGGAATTTGAAGCATCATGCACCACCTTTTGAGTAATATAATCCCCTGAAACCAAATGAATGCAATGCCTCTGTGGGCAAGAACACAGAGACAGGATTCAGCAGTGCCTCTTTGTCTTTGGGCAGTAGTCAGTCATTAACCTCAATGAAGGGTGATAAAACCAAACAAGTTTGTACCCAGTTCAACTCCCACATCCCATAAGTGTCTGACTACGATGGCCTGATTCCTCTTGACAACAACAAAAAGAATTTTGCCTGAAAGCCTAAGTGCTCACCAAGGCCAGTATTTTGCTTTATAGCTTCTGATTGGCTTCAGGATAAATAAGTGATTACAGCCAATATCAGGATACAGTGTGAGGCTGTAAAAAGAGATAATTATGAGGAAATGAGGACTTATCTGCTGTTGAAACAATAGATCAATTATGAGGTACAGCACAGTAGCTGCAGAGCAGCATTCTTGTGCTCTGAGGGTACTGCCTCCTCTTTCTCATCAACCAAAGAGAACCCACAGTTATAAAGCTTAATTATCCTCCAGGAGCTCGAGCTTGCTGACTAATTAGCCTCTTGTTGAGACAATACAGAAAAGGATATAATTCCAATTGTCTGCCAAAATAGCATGGCACAGGGACAGTCCTGGCTCTTCCCTGCGTGCTCATCTCTCCTGTCCTGCGAGAGCCTAGATATGCCCACAGTTCTGGACAGCCTAAGAACAGTCCTGGGCCTAAAATAAAATAAACCCAGATGTGGGAGCTGTGAGGCACCAAAAGGGTCCAAAAGCCTCTGGCAGATGGGTTCACCCAGCACCTCCCATCATCCTGGTAGAGATGTCTGGTGTCTGGGCTGCTGAGCAATATGGAGTATCTGCAGTAACGTGTGATGTAGGAGTGAGCTTTTAGAGGAGTTAATGGCACAGCAAGTGCAAATACCCACTGTGGTTAACAAATGAGTATTGATAGTACTTGGAGTCAGCAAACACACAGGAAGGGAAAATGTCAGACCACAACTGTTTCATACAGAGACTGGAGACACCTGTAATTTCCTTCCATCTCAGTGAGTTCACTTTTGTTTTTTTTTTTGGCTTTTGGAAATAGCTACTGTTGTGCTGTATTCTGGGAAACTTTTCTCAGTGAGGCAGAATCCCCCTTAAAATGTACCTCCTTGATGGGCAGCCTGGCTTTCCTGCTGCTTCACTGGAGTGTGCTGCTGAAAAGGTCCTTGGTCAGGACCTCCTCGGACCCCACAGAGTCGTGGGAGCCAAGGAAAGAAGGCAAATACGGGCAGGTTCCCAGCAAAGTTAGTTGTGGGCACACATTCTACCTATTGCAGGGGAGGAATTCAGATCCCACAGCTGTGTTACACTCTGTCTGGAGATGCAGGTCTTCACTCACAGTCTGGTCCATGCTCAGGCAATTGAGTCCTAAGGGTTATCATTTGGCACTCAAAATAGGTTGTCTGGTTTTCCTGAGGCCGGTGGTCCTGCCTGTCCTTTTTAAAATCCCTCAGTGTGGTATAAGCTGCAGATGTTGTTTATCTATCCCTTCCATCACCCAGTTCAAACGGATCACTTACATTGGTGTGAAGCTGACCTTTATTTCATAAATACAAAAAGTGCCTTGTAAAAACACAATTATTAGACCTGTGAATCTAAGTGCTCTCCAGAAAGCCAGGTCAGCATGAGGTCAAGACTAATTACTGCTTTAACCATTGGGTGGCTGGAGGTGTGCAAGGGAAAGCATCTTCCAGCAGGCCCTGAGGGAAGGGACCTTCCACCATAGGGGAAGCCTCACTTCAGTCTGTGAAGGAGGAATGCTAAGAGCCAGGTGAGCACAGAAAGGATGAGAATGGAAAATCAAAGAGGCTGTGATTACAGGGGGAGATGCTCAAAGCTTTACCAAGCTGTAAACACTTGGTCCACCAAAAAGCTTCTCCCAGGGCAGTGACACAAGCCAAGACAGCAGAACTGAACCGTGTCACACTGGGACTGACCCCTGATTAAACGGATAAATGTAGGGACATATTACTGGGACCACCTGAAAACAGGAAAACAACTCATTTACTCCAAGTATTGACTGCATCAAAGGGTTACTGTAAGATGGAACACAGGTCTGGAAGCAGGGGAAAACACAGTTCCAAAGACCCAGCCAGAGAAGGGCTGTGCAGTTCCTGCTCAAGGCAAGCTCTCAGCGGCACGGGCTGCAGCCCTGGGACACCCCAAACATGGAACAGGGGGAGAGCCTGGCCCCAGCTGGCATCCCACAAGCAGGAAGGACCTTTTGGGGACAGGATCTCCACAGCAAGGTTCTCATCAGAGGCAGTATCAGTTGTTTTAATAGGGTCCCAGACCAAATGAAGAGCGGGACTTGGGAATGCAAGACATATACAGTAAGACCAGCAGCTAAGATCAGTCCTGCTGCATCAAACTGTGCCTAAGTTCTACACGTGGGGAGGATAATTAAAACTGTGTGTGTGTGTGAACCTATATACACCCTCCCCCCCCCATGTGAAGTTCAGTTCCTGCTGGAGAGAAGCCAGAAAATCGGCTTCCCACACCCCATGCCAAGGTCTGTGCAGGCACCGATGAGAACAAGCCCTCCCCCTGCCCTACCAGCCAGCCGAACTACTTGAAAACCAAATGTGAATCATTTGCCGGGATCCAAAATCCAACCCCCGAGACAAGGAAAAGATGCCATGATTTGCTTTTAGAGACACCCTGGCCTTGCCTGACCCGGGCTCCAAGTGCACCTGCAGTGGAGCAGAGGTGGGGGGCACAGCTGCCACCCCTGCAGCCAGAGGGTAGATGCTCCCCTTTGCCAAGTGTGTCATGCACCACTCACATCTTGCTCCGTTTAAACATTTTATTAAAAAAAAAAAATCTCACCCTTTTGTCTTTAAAAGGGGCTGTGCCATGTACATGCTGTTGCAGCACACCACAGAAAGAAATGTCTGGGAGCAGACAAAGGCTGATGCTGAAACAGTGTTTTAACCACAGGGTTGAATTAGCCTGTTGTCTAACACCATTACTTTTAAGAGTGGTAAAATGAGGGTTTGTTCCTTTTTCCCTCCTTCTAAGGGTCAAAAGGGGAAGATAGGAGAGCAGGTTATTTTGTGTTCAATGGACAAGTTTTCAGTAGGATTTTTTTCTGTAACTCTGCTTTCTACCACAGGCACAAATACCCATGGCTATCTCAATCCCTTCAGTGCACCCCTTTGGAGATGGAATTAAAGAACACAGTGCTGCTCTTGCTTCAAGAAAACTTCTTCCATCGGAGCCAGGACGGCTAAGAGGGGACTGGGGGAGAAAGTGGAGCCCGTCTCTGCAAATCAAGTACACAAAGACACAAGAACAAAACCCAAAACCAGGAGGCCTACAGGGAAGCTGGAGAATCTTCTTCAGGTACCGTAATGACAGGACAAGGAGTAATGGGTACAAGCTGAAAGAGGGGAATATTAGGTTCGATATTCGGAAGAAACTCTTTACTATGAGGGTGGTGGGAGACGATAACAGGCTGCCCGAGGGAGGCTGGGGATGCCCCAAGCCTGAAAGCGTTCCAAGCAAGGCTGGATAGGGCTTGGATGGACCTGGTCACCTGGAGCTGTCCTGCCCACGGCATAGGGATTGCGACTACGTGATCTTGAAGGCGCAGTCCAACCCGTTCAGATCCTCTGATCGCTAATCCCGTGCGTCGCACCTGGGGCACAAAAGCCCCTGCGTGGAGCGGGGGGACGGGACAGGGACCCGCCCGGGCACACAAAGCGCGGCTGCCGGCATGCCTGGCGCCTGTACGACCGCAGCGTTTATAATCACACCCCCCCGCAGCTCCGATCCCCCCGAGTCCCCTCCCGGCTCTCACCTCCCCTGCTCGGCGGCGGGGTGCCCGGCGGGGCCCGGCCATCAGCACCCCATGGCGGGGCGGCGGCGCCGGGGCTCCTCCGCGGCGCTTCAGCACCGTGCGGGGCCCATGCCCGGGGCGGCGGCGGTGGCCGGCGGGCTCCTCATGTCGCCATGACGGGGTAGGGAATGGTGAGGGGGAATCTTGGGGGAGTGTAGGGGCGGGGGGAGGGAGGGGGGGAAGAGGGGTGAGCGGGCCGCCGCCGCGCGGGAGGGGGGGGGGGGGGAGGGTTAAATTAAAATAAAATAAAATAAAAACGAAAAGGGAGGGGAGGGGAGCGAGAGGCAGCCCGCAGCCAGCCGCTTCCCGGGGGGTTCGGGGAGGGGAGGAGGGGGGGGAGGAAAGAAGCGCCGGCGAGGCGGCGCGAGCGCCCCTCAGGGCGGAACCGCCTCGCCTCAGCGCCGCCGGCAGAGGACAAAGCCCCGCGTCACGGCTGCGGGAGGCCAACGGCGGCTGGAGGCGGCTCTCAGCCCTCCCGGTTCCACCCGGTGGCTGTGGAGGGGGAGCGGGAGGGCTGGAGGGGGAGGAGAGCGGGGACTCTTTTTCTCGGCGGAAGCATCGCGCGGCAGCGGGGACTCGCCCGGCGCGTGCGCGGCTCCGTGAGGGAGCTGGGGGGGGGGGGGGGGGAGGAGGTGCCGGGGCCCGGTGCTCGGTGTGTTATTTGAAACGCTCTCGAAGCGAAGGGGCAAAAGTGTTTATATGTCAGGTAATTGTAAGTGAGCCCTGAGCTGTGCCGATCCTCGGAGAAAGGGTCACGGTCTCGCCTGTTCCTTGCGCGTCCCGTGTCTCCCAGCCTGAGTGTGCTGGAACAGAGAACTCCCTGTGTTATCCCTGCTTGATCCCTTATTTACTGCGCTGCAGGATGTAAACAGGGATTTGCCCTGCACTTTATATACTTCCTTAGGCCTTTCCCCAGCACGAAGGCCTGCAGCGCTGTCCTTTTCCGTGTCGTTTCCAGGCTGGCATTCCCGCTGATAGCGCAAGATGCCTCGAGTGCTATGGAAGCTGAGCTGTTGTCTCTCGGCTCCATTTATTGCTTGAGAACTGGACGAGGTTTTGAGTGTTTAAATCCTTTTGCGACTTCTTTTTTTTCCTTCTCTCTCTCTCTTTTTTTTTTTTTTTAATGTGTTTGTGGCTGTGTTATGAGACTGTACAGCAAAGACCAGGAAAAGAATAAATACTTGGCATGCAAATCCTGGCACGATGACGAGTGTCAGAATCTTGCCGCACCACCAGAGGTTGAAATGAAGAGATAAAAGCAAGAAGTTCTGAGCAAAGGCAAATTGTTTTCTTTAAACTCCCTCCAGTATTTGTAGTTATTGGCTGTTCAGACAGCACACACAGGAGGATTTCCTCCTGAGATAATAAGAATGGTGACATAAATCATGGAGAGAGAATATAGGTTTTTTTGGTTTTCTATTAATTTTCTAGCAAATTAACTCTGAGTCAGTTTTCTAAAAATTCATCCATCTCAAGCGTTTTTTAACCCTTTCCCTAGTAAGGTATAAGACTGAAATGAAGAGCTGTTTTTGCTGTAGCAGCTCTTTTATGCAGAGGGTCAAACTGTTCTTCAAATCCAAGCCTGCCGTGTGCTGCTCCCTTTCATTTTTCTTAATTTTTATCTTGAAACAGAATGCGGCTTTTAGAAGTGACAAGGTGTATAGAAGGGCAAGTCCTGCTGGAGCTGTCTTGCTTTCACAATTCCATTCTCATTCTTGTGGGTCTGATCGCCTAAGTGTTGCTGTTTAAGAGGTCTGTAAAGCTGTGGCACTTTTCCAAAATCCCGGTGGTAGTTTGTGGCAGTGCCCACAACCAAGGGATTTAGCTGAACTGCTGGGAAGGAGATGGAGGCAGACAGCATGAACTCTGTGTGTTTGGGCCTGTTTTTTAGGGAGAGATGGAAAGAGGCAATGGGGTTTTGTGCTGACAAGAAGGGGAAGAAGGTTTAGGTGGGATTTTAGAATAAATGGTTCTCTGGGAGGGTGGTGAGGCCCTGGCGCGTCCTGCCCGGAGAAGTTGTGGCTGCCCCTGAAGCCTTGGCAGCATCCAAGGGCTTGGAGCACTCTGGAAGAGGAAGGTGTCCCTGCCCATGGCAGGGAGTGGAACTGCCATGATCTTTAAGGTCCATGCCAACCCAAAGATGCTACGATTCCGTGTATCCTTAAAGCTGACGTTTCCTTCTGTGCTGTTTAGGAACCCTGCGGAGGAACAAGCAGATGCTCTGGTGGTTTTGGCTCTGTGGTGCCTTGCAGACCCAGCTGCTGCTCCCTGCCGTTTTTTCACCGACCCATGGATGCAAAGGTTGGTGGTAATTTCATACCCACCCGAGTTAGGTGCACTCAGAGCTCAGCATGGGCATGCAAAGCTCGGGGAGCTCAAATCTACGAGCACACAGCAGCTTCAGAGCAAGGGTAAATGCACCTCGGTGTCAGGCAGGTTGTGGGGCTACATTAAAGTACTTGGTAAAACATTTGAATATCCCAAGGGGCAGGAGACATGCAAGGTTATAAAAATAACTGCTCTTTGGGTTCAGTTGGTCAAGTTCCTTCTGTGACAGAGCACTTATCCCTGTTGTTATCACTGTGTTTGTGCTTTGGCTCCTGCCATTACATAACTTATCTATATTTATTGCTAACCTGTGATCCTTGGAGTTCCGAGCAGGCTTTGATCAGCCCAGAGACGACAGTGTTGATGTTGATTTAAAAAAACGAAACCTTAAAGAGGAAAAAAAAAAAAAGGAGGGAAACAGATTCTGAGGGTTTCTCGATTTTCCTGAAGCTGAGAAGAAAGTTAAACTCTCTTTTCTTTGTGAGAAGGGCAGTTTGCAAATGTGGAATGCTGGGGGAAGCAGCGGGAGGAAAACAAGGAGAACCCTAAAAACGTGGTTTCTGGTGAAATTACCTGACAAGGCTTTGCTCAGCTTCCAGGGAGTAAGTGCTTGGCATGGGAAAGTTATCAGCACAGAGGAACTCCCCCAGAGGAATGAAATGGGTTTGAGCACAGAACTGTCTCATCTCTGTGAAAACTGAACTATACAAAATCACTACTAGTTTCTGAAAAACCTTACCCTTTTTTTGTGCAATGAATTAATCATTGAATTAATGGAATGCTCTTTTTGTGAGAAAGCAGTGTTGAAATCAGTATATACAAATTATTAGGCTGTTCTACCTTATGGGTACATCAGCTGTGCTTGTTCCTACAGGCAATAATTAGCTGCCCTTGGGGGCGGGGGAAAAAAAAAAACTATTCCTGAAGAATGTGGCAAAGGAAAAAGGGAAGCTAGATGCAGGCTGTTTGATTTCTTTTAGCTTAAACGTAGCTTTCAGCTGTTACAGAAGGCTGCTGGCCTTGGGAACCACCATCAGTGGAATGACAGGAGTGTCAGCTCGAGTGGAACATCTCCACGGCCTCTCGTGACCTTGTGTAGCTGTTCCCACCCTGCTCTTCCTAACACCAGGAATTTAAGTTATTTATTAGGAAAACAAGCCCTTCTCTTTGAGCTGTACAAGATGCTCTTCCTATCTGTTCCCAGCATGGAGCTTCTCAAAACAACAGGACATGGTTCTTCTTTCATCCAGGGCAGTGAAATACGTGCTCACATGCAGCAAATGAAGCGCCTCTTTCACCTCACTCAGTGATTAATTCTGAGAGGGGAACTGCAGACGCTAAATTAACCTTTTTCCCTGATTTACTTTTACTAAATAAACAGCCCCATAATGTAATTTTCTCAAGCTGAGCTGCTATTTTCTGCCGTTGGCTTTGCTATTTGGAACGTGCTCTGTTCCGGCTCTATTTCATTTAACTTGGTGACACTAATACCTTCAGACTGTCCCCTTCACCCTGGGGATCCCACCACTAAATCCATCATTCTTCCTTGAAAATAGATTATTAGTCAGAAACGTGTGTCACAACGTGCAAGAGCACCAACAGTGACACGCATCCTTTGTAGCATTCCCACTTTTACCGTTTTAGTATTGGCAGAGTGGTGTCATGGAATACAGGTTTTCTTCCATTTTGCCCTTCCAAAACCTAAAAATACCTTCGTTTGCTCAGTTTTTAAAAGGCAGTTCATGTTAATTACCCAGCTGTGGCTGTGCTTTACTGTAGACATCAATATTTATAATTGGATATTTTGTGTCCTGGGGAGTGGATACCAGCACTGTGGGAGTTTATAACCTTCCAGAATGAATACTGCTGCTGTGGTGGTTGTAGATGTGCCTTTTCCCATGGATGATTTGCACTTTTCTGTGTGGATCAGGATCACATTCACTGCTGGTGCATCTGAGAAGGTCTATCTGAATTATTTCTTCTGGCAAGTAGCAGGAGTGTGTGAGTGAAACGTGCCTGGGTGAGGTATTTGAAGACAGAACTATGCTGGAAATGTTCCTGCAGCTGTTCCTTGGGAAACATCTGTGGTGCTGGGCGTGGAAATCCATGTGTCTCCGTCCACCCTTCGCACAGCAGTTCATCCCAGGAAACAGAGGTATGAGTTACTGGGGAATAAGAGCAGCCCATTATGCACCAATGGATATGAAACGACCAAAGGTTGTCATTTGGAAAGCAAGGGGAGAAATGGAATATTCCTTATTGGCACAAGGATAGGGTCAGCAGAATCTACAAGATGTCCTGAACTCCAGCTGCCAGTTATTTCAAGGATAACAGATCCATCCACTAGACTGATTTTTTTCCATATTGACAGTTGGAAAAACCCCTTCTGTCTGTGATAGTCCGTGTTTGTACTGTCTGATAAAGAGATCAATATCCTGGCTGGTGCGATCTCATAATCATTAGTGATTATCCCTGTGCAAAATGTAAGTACATTGTCCCAAGATCTCAGTTTTAGCAAAAGGCATACAAGAATTTAAGACAGCCTGGGAAAGGAGAGAAGGATTAAGTTGTTGCATAATTAAGGGACTTGTCATCCTCTATGGAAAATGGAATGTTAAATTGGAAAAAAGTGTAAAATCATAAAATAAGTTCACAATCTCCAAGCTTCCTAGCAAATAGTTTTAGTCAGCAGGTTCCTAGTTCTACAGGCAGGATGGTGGCTGCATTTCTTTTTTTTTTTCTTTTTCTTTGTTTAACTGTTAATGACTACTTTAAATTCCATTTATGCAGAATCCCTGTGATTTTGGAAACGCCTCCTGAAATTATGCACAACCACCTTTCTAAAAAAAAAAAAACAAAACCCAACAAAACGTTGCAAAAGCCTTAAGTACAACACTGCCTAGAATTATCCTGTCAATTAAATACAAGAACCCACTTAAAGTAAGTGACAAAAATATACAGTGAATTAAATGCAGCTTCCAGGAACAAATGGTTATTAGGGAGGCCTCTGAGCAAACTGCTGGTTCTGTGGTCATGCTTCGACAGGCACGGGGCTATTGAAACACACAGCTGCCTTTCAGACAATTTAACTTGCACTGAAGGCAAATGATTGCCATTTGATGTCATTCTCTTGGCTCCTGGAAGGTTCCGTGTGCTGCAGTGGGAGCAGAGCTGGGGCCGCACCTCCCGCTGCCCTTCAAGGACTGCCTGCAATGGCTGCCTGCACAAAGTGGGTACGTGCATCTGGAGTGAGGAGCTAAAAAAGGCAGGAAGTTGTGTTGGATTAGACCTGAAGATGCAGCCTACATTTCTGATGGTAGCTGGAGTGGGAACCAGTGGGGGGACTGAGACCTAAGGTACCTGTGCCCACCCCCCACAGAAATGATGAATAATTGAAGTCACCTGGCAAGTTCTGAGATGTGTCACAGGTCTGGAGTCTTTGCTGCTTCCTTCCTTTTTCTCCATGACCAGAGGGAAGTTGGAGCAAGGTAGGGCAGCGACAACCCATGAGCAGCAAGACTGTATCTATATTGTTGCCATGGCCCTGCTGAAGTCACCAGCGGTGCCTTCCTTCGGGAGAGGGTTTGCACTGGGGACAAGGCTCCTCCTTCCTCTTCTCATGCCAGAGCCGTTTCCAAACCGTCCAAGAAGAGATTTGATAATATTAAAAAAAAAAAAAAAAATAGATTGAGCTGGGCTCTTGCTGTTTGCTCCTGAGTGCTTTCTAGATCTTTCCAGCTCTGTGTGTGGAGAGAGGCCTCCATGACAACAATAGGCAGAGCATTGAGTTCAGCACAGAGCCAGCTCACTCTGCAGCTTTTTCCTCCTGCTCTGTCACTATCAGGGATCATGGAATTCTGTGCTTCCCAACATAGTATACATGGGCTCGCTCAGAGCCATGAAATAATAGGCAGGGGCCTGTCCCTGGTGTTATTTCTGGAACGGAGTCCTTTTGTGTCAGTGAGAATTCTCAGTGAAGACTTGGAATTTCCTTCAAGAATTGGTGTTTTAGCACCACATGCGATTTAATTTTTAGCTGTGCTTTACAAGTTTTATGCCAGCTACTGGGAATAAGAACATTTTCTAAGAAAGCAACTGTTTCCCGGTAGGTTTTTGGATTTCTCTCTTTCAGTCTTCTCATCTTTAGAATCCTGTCCCAGGACTGTGGTGCAGCTGTGCTGGTGCAGGGGTTCTTGTATAAATGAGGAGCTTTTATTTTCAGTCAGCCAAGTATGTGCTGTTAGTCAAGGGCACATCGATTGAAATTACATGAGAGATTCTGTCCTAAACTTAGTGAGTTTCTGTTGATTTGTGTTTGGGTCTTGTCAGCTCAAATACTTTCTGCTCTGAGTTTCCTGAGCAAACACTCTGGGTTTCTCTTTTCTGCCCCCTCCCTTCGTTATTCCAGCAGCTGTTTGGAATTGGGGTGTGGTCTCTGGGAGATGCACTGTCACTGCTCCTCTCTGGGTTTGTCCTGTGAATCTCTTCCCTAACCCCAACCTCCAGTTCATCTCTTATCGGGATGCCTTGCTCTCCTTTGGTCTTATAGGCAGCAAGCGATCAATCAGAATAAATTCATTTTTTTATGATTGCTGAATTCGATTTCCAGGTGCACCAGGTGAGAGGTGTGGAATTACACTCCTCTGGGCAGCCAGGAGCTGGACGGGTGGGAGCATTGCTCCCATGGCTACTGGAGGATCAAATGACACTTGGCTTCAGGGGCTGTTGTCTGGGGAGCAAGGTTTGAACTCTGACAGATTTATGAACAATTTCATCTCTTAGACTTGTTCCTTCCCAAAGGGTCTGGTGGGGGGAAGCCCGTGCAAAGGTTTTGATAGCTTGTATCCCCCAGCCACTGATCCCATTGCTACTGAAGGAACAGTATCTGTAATTTGTTTCTCAGTGTGTGTACACGGGGAGCCTTGAGAGTTGTTTTCTATTGTGTGCACTTTGTATAAAAATACCACTCGGTGGCTTCTGCTTTCCAGGTGTCAGCACTGCTGCTGTCCTCCATACCGGGATAAGAGGCCGGCAGTGGGGCACTTGGATTAATTAGTGGCTGTAAATTAGTGGAGCTCTTTGGATGAGTGGCTCAAATTGTTCCAGTTGTTGTTCCAAGTGACCCCTGTTTTTCTTCCGTGGGCGTCCTGAGTGGGCAGAGAGTGCTTGTGTCTGAGGCGTTAATTGCTCTGTGTCCCTTAATCACCGTGGTTTGTACTCCTATGTGTGGAAATCCACAGCCACAAGGCCAAATCAACACCTCTGTATCATCCCCTGCCGGTCAATCCACAGCTCTTAGCCATCCAGAGCCTTTCCTGAGGAACTGCTTTGGGCGTGCCTGGACAAGTTTTGCCTGGCCATATTGGAAAATAGTTTAGCAAGGCTGGTTAAAATAATCCCCGTTTAATAGGACGTGCATCTTTGGCTTTCCAAAGACTGCCAGGAAGGAATTGCTGCTCTCTGAAGCACATCATGTCACAGAAGAGGTAAATTGTGTTTCCTCAGAATGCTGGAAATGCTTCTCATTCTCCTCCCGCATTCACACTTCCCCGAATCCCAAATAAATGTTACATTGAAAGAAAATTATTTCTTGCATAAGGGAAAAAACAGAAAACAACAGATTTTGTTCACTGACCTCACCATGACTCCTCCTTTGCCTGCAACACTCCATTGTGCTGCCAGGCCCAGACAGCACATGGAGCAGATGCATTTCCCCTGTTTTTAATCCCAAAGCTGCAGTCCATCGCTTACCTTTAGGACCCTTAAGGTTTGGTGGGGGTGTTTTTTGTTTTTTTGTGGTTTTGTTTTTGTTTTGTTGCTGTTGTTGATCCTACTGAGCTGTTTTCAACAAGTGAGGTAATACTGAGGAACAAAGACGGGGCAGGGATCGCTGTCTCCTAACCTGGGACACGAGCTCCGCTCTGGTAAGGGATTCCCCCCTCAGGCTACATGGGATATGAAGGATAATTTTTCAGAATGTTCTATTAGGTTTAAATTAGTAAAGGGAAAGGCATGTATGTGTTAAAGCAGGTTTCTGAATTTATACTTTAGGATCTGTCATGCTCTGTTCTAATATAAGGATTTTTTTTTGACTTTTAGGTAAACTGGACCATGTGTTCCATTAAGTGCTTTCCTCCAGCAGCTGGAGGAGGAAGAATATCCCTTCTCCATCTCTGTGATGGCAAGATACACTTCGGAATGCAGGGAAGAAAAGAACGGAGCAACTGCTGAGGGGATTTGAATACCAGGGACTGGAGCTGGGAGACTCATCCCATAAATGTTACCTGAATGATGTCACTACATGGAGCTGGTTGGAAGTCTGTTCCATTAGCAGCAATTGTTCAAACTGGAGCAGATCCATGTCTAAAACAGCTTTTTCCTTCCCCAAAAATCAGTCAGCATGCCAGTTCATTCACTGTGGCATGAGAGGGATGCTCAGGTTTATGTGCTGGTACCTACAGGAACTCTGGCCCACATCAGGAATATCCTGGGGAAAAGTCAGGCATGTTGTGATGGGAACCTCAGAATCCTTGGCATCAAAATAAACTTCAGCAAAGCGTTGGCCATCATCCCTGGCACTGCTGACAGGGACTGTGCCTTGAAATAGAGCTTGGCAGAGCTCAGCACTGATGATGGCTCGGTGGAGAAAGTGGGTTTACTTTTCCAGCCTGTGGCATTTCATAAACATTTTCTGTTTGTTGGAGCTGTGGAACCTCACCCGATCAAACCCAGCACTAATCTGCCACAGTCAACTCCCCAGACTTTTGTCTCCAGCGTGTACACACATGTGATTGCTGCAGCTTGGGTTTGTCCTGGGACGTTTATCCCTGTGTATTTGTCCACCAGCTCGTTGGAACAGCCCTACAAATATTCCACACAATGATTTATTTTGTTTTATGTGGTCCTGAGAACTCCATTAAGCTGAGAAGCCGTTTGATGCAGCCTTGGACTTGGGGGTTGATCCACTGCCTCCTTCCTGACCTGTTGGGCCTTGGATTCCTTCCACAGGAAGTTTGCAAGTGCACATCCCAAAACCCCCACAACAGCGGGCAGCACAGAAGTCTCGGTTGGAAGTAGGACACAAAGGGATTTTAAATCTGGACGGGTGTTTAGAACCCTCAAGGAATAGCGTGAGGAGAGTCTCACAGAGATACGCAGAGAGTTTGACCCGCGGGGTCTGAGCATCCTCAGGCAGCTCCAGTCAGGTCAGAGTTCATCGTTATCCTGTGTGGGGACGCGGGAGCGCTGTGGGACTGAGGGTGTCCGCCGCCATCGCCTCAGGGCGCGCGCGCGCGTTCGTCCCGGTTGCCAGGGCCCGGAGCAATGGGCGGGGCGGAGGCAGAACTCGCCTGGCCAATTAGAGCAGACCTGGCCGTGGCCGGCGGCCAATCGCCGCTGGTAAATAACACGCCCCTCCGCGAGACGGGGTGGGGGCGGGGCGTGCGGCGCCGCCGGCCAATCAGTGGCTGGGAAGCGCGGGCCAATCCGAGCGCGGGAGGGTTCGGGCGGTCTTTTCAAAACGGATGAGACGCCTCTGGCGTCCCTTTAAAGGCGTGATGCGTCCCTCGCCATGTCCCTCCGCGCGGCCTCGCCGCCCCGTCGCAGCAGCGCGGTGCCGCTCCGCTCCCCGTTGGGTTGGAGCTCCGCGGGCCGGCCGCGCCCTGCCCGGACCTCGGGGACCAGTCGGGGCATGGTCGAATGGCGCGGGTGGAGGGGGGGACTATTTGACTTCAGTGCGCCGCCTCACCGGCGCGGATCGCTCCGCGGGGGACAACAGAAGCCGTGGGCGGGGACGCGGCGCCGCCATCTTGGAGAGGTGCCGGGGCGGAGCGGGAGCGGCTGGGGATGGTGCCGTGATTGTGCCGTGACTCCCCGCGGGGGTCCAGGCCGCCCTGCCTGGATGCGGGGTCAGCGGCCGAGCCCACCCCCGTCCGCGCGGTGACGGGAGCCGGGCTCGCCTCCCCCTCCCCGAGCGGTGAGGGCCGCCGGGGGGGGCCCGGAGTCCCCTCGCTCCCGGCCTGCGAGGCCGCTTTGTTTCCCTGCTGCGGAGGGGAAGGAGGCGAAGGAAAGGGAAGATGAGCAGCGAGGCGCTGTGGCTTTTCAAGCAGCTGAACCTCCATCTGGAGCTGGAGGGGCGGTTCCAGCCCCGCGAGAAGGGGCTCAGCCTCATCGAGGGCGCCGCCGAGGTGCGTGAGGGCGTCGGGGTTTCCTCAGGGCAGAAAGACGAGTTCGAGAATTTCAGAGAAAATTCCAGCTAACGGAGTTTTAAGTGCGGCAAGTTAATTCTTTTTTCTGTGTGCGCCGCTTGCCTTTTGTTTTAATTATGTTTCGTCTGTAGGTGTTAACGGTACCAAGCGCTGCGACCTACAGGGCAAGCAAAATGTTTAGGCGTTTAGTATTTATTGTTTAAACTTAGAAGGAGCACAGGGGCGACAGGTTCTGTGTTGTTTCCGTCGGGGGAGGTGGGATGTCAGGCAGGCACTGGCGAGGTCTGGGGAATTGAACCCAGAACCGCTCATGCTGAGCTGCAAAATGTAAATAGACCGTAAACATCTCCCCGTTAACGACCAAAGTTCCGTACTGAGTTCAGGACAGGTTTATTATGTGCCTTCGGGTGCTTGTGAGCTCTTTGGGAAGACCCTTAATATTTAACAAGAATAAACAAAAATCCCTGAGATAAGTCTGCTTGTGTGTTGTGAAAGCAGAGCTGTAGTTTAAATATTGACGCGCAAGGTAGAGGAGCTGTGCGGTCATTTCGAAGGTCGGGAGTCGCTGTGTTCGCTTGCACTTGTTACCTTAATGAAGTCTTAAATGTCTCTTTAAATAAGCAAGCGGAGAGTAGGAAAGGTGGTTGTGCTGGCTGTTTCACCAGTGAGACTGAGGACCTGGCTCTGTAATCTCTGAACCGCGGGTATGATTTGAGTCCTAAGCGTCTAAAATTTATTTGCTTTTCAATTTGAGCGAAATAAAGCAATTAAGGACAAAAGTGCTTCTGTTTGCTTTAGGTATAAGAAGATTTAGGGAGTGAGGCACGGTGGTTGCTGCCGCAGAATAATTGTGACTTTGCCTTTTGCCGTAGAATGAAAACACTCTCTGTCCAAGACAAAGGAATGCCAAGGTGGAAGATCTTTGGAGTCTGACCAACTTCTTTGGATTTGCAACTGAAACGTTTGTTTTGGCTGTCAACATTCTGGACAGATTCTTGGCTCTTATGAAGGTACAAGTGTGGATGTTGATTCATTCTGTGCATTCAACAGCTGCTCTGAGGTCTCCTTTGTGAAGCTGGAGTTGCGTGCAGTTCCTTTTACCCCTAAAGACAAGCAGCCGCTTGATTTACTTCCTCTAATAAATCCGTAGCCGACACAGTGTAGATGTCTGCGACAGGAAGAATCAAGGGAAACAAACCAATAAGCGTTAGAAGCTGTCCTTGGATGCTCTGCTAAAGCTTAGCTTAGCCTTGGGATCGACACCAAGTGATCATTTCCTGGTGTTTTTTATCGTGTTTGTGTTGCTTTCAGGCAGGAAGCTTGGCCCTAAACTAGTTCCTCTTTAGTAGATCAGCAGAAAAAAAAACGAAGTTGCTTCAGTTTTCTGGTCTGGCTGTCCTTGAAGCAGCACAAAACCCTGCTGTGGTAGAGGGGAGAGAGGAGAAGGGGCAGGAACGAGCTGTGGAGGGATGGGGCTGCCCGGAACAGGCTCGGACTGGATTTGTGCGGGCTGTAAGCGAGGGTGGGCGAGCACTGCCGCTTGGAGGAGCAGGGAATTGCAGTTCCCACCGCGATTTGTTTGTGTAGTAGCGAGGAACAACCTGAGGAGAGGCTGCTCTGCTGCGGAGCTTGACTAGCTGAGCCCCAGCGGATAGGTGCTGCGTCGTGGGCTCTGCCAGCCGGGGTTTGCTCCCGCTGAAGTGATGGAGCCGGTCATGGTGGGGGGAGGTACAGGAGCTGCCCAAAGCCACGTTGAGTGGAGATCAGCCTTTGGCTGTAGAGCTGTGGGTATCCCAAACACATCTGCTGTTTAAGCGCTGTTGGGTGCACGATGTACTCACCGGGCTCGCTCTGGTTTTTAGGTGAAACCGAAGCATTTGTCTTGCATTGGGGTTTGCTGCATGCAGCTGGCCGCCCGTGTGGTGGAGGAGGAATGCAATATCCCATCTGCTCACGAGATCATCCGCATCAGCCAATGTAAATGCACTGTGTCCGACCTGAAACGGATGGAAAAGATAATTTCAGAAAAGTTGCACTTTGAATTTAAAGCTACTACTGCCTTAACCTTCTTGCACTTGTACCATGCTATTGTACTCTGTCATACCTCAGAAAGGTGAGTTGGAGGTGTTTGCTGAGCCCTTCTTAATTCCCTCTGAGATGTTTGCAGCCTCGGCTGTGGAGGAGGCAGCTCCTCAGTTTTTGCTCCCTGGCGAGGGAATGCTTGTTGATCCAGAGCCTTATTCTCTTGGATGTCTCACAGGAAAGAAGTATTGAATCTGGACAAGTTGGAAGCACAGCTAAAAGCTTGCAACTGCCGTCTAGTCTTCTCTAAAGCAAAAGTGAGTAGAAGCAGTTGTTTGTAGCTTCTGGGTCGGTTTGTGATGGCTGTGGTGCTGAATGCTGTCTGCTGGTCCTTTTAGCCATCTGTCCTGGCCTTGTGCCTTCTCACTCTGGAAGTTCAGACGCTGAAATCTGTTGAGCTATTGGAGATCCTTCTGCGTGTTCAAAATCATTCAAAGGTGAGCGTTTCCAGTGGATTGCTTTTCCGGTTTGGACTGACACCGTTCAGGATGGGTGTTGTTACATTTAGGGGTCCCCAAACATGTCCTTACAGATTCTGTTTGGCTGAAAGAAGCAGTTAAAAAGCAAGCTTAGATGTATAAAATCAGAGGAACTGCTGACCCAGTGTGTGTAGACAATGCATGCTTTAACAGGCAGCTGATGGAACTTGTACAGCTCTGACTGAGTGTTCTGGAGAAACTTCGAGTCTGTTCTGTGACTGCTGGGCTGGTAATTCCTTTTGCCTGAATAACTGGACCTGAGGGAACAGCTGGGGCTGTGTCAGGGTTAGGCTGGATATCAGGAAAAGGTTGTTCTCCCACATGGAGGTCCGGTGCTGAACAGGCTCCCTAGGGAATGGATGTTGCTTCCCAGGGTGGAATTGGTGGGATTGTCCTGTGCAGGGCCAGGAGTTGAACTCCATGATGCTTGGTGGGTCCCTTCCAGCTCAGGATATCCTATGAACTAAAACGGGATCCATGGCCTCTGGCAGCATGCTGCCTGTGATGGCCCAGAAGCAGCTTTTCACTCTTCTGTCAGATTGAACAGCCCTGGTTTCTTAAGGGTTGGAAGTTGTTCCTTCAAGTACCAAATTATTCTCTTTTAAAATGGTGGCTTATTTTTTTTCTTTTCCATTTTAAAGTAGTTTAAAACAAGTGCTTCCATTTGACAATGGTACTTAGAAAAAATTCCATTCCGTTTTTAAATAGAATAGCTTCTGTTTCGTTTCTCCTTTGGAAGTGATAATGAAAATGGTAACAAGGCCTGACAGGCAGACTGTCAACCTAACTCCACCTTGAACAGGGATTTGTTTGGAAGGTGTGTAGGAGTTGGTAGTTCACCTTCAAAAGCAACTTGGACAAAGGTATCACAGTAATGAGTCACTTCTGTCGTAACTGATATTTTTTCCAGGTCTTTTCCAAGAAGGTAAAATGGAAGGAGGAGTTATCCTTAGAGCACGTGTCTTACTGACTAACTAACTAACTTCTGGATTTTTTGGTTTGTTTGTTTTTTTGGTTTTTTGTCCAGATAAGTGATAGTGACCTGCTTTACTGGAGGGAACTGGTCTCTAAATGCCTGGCGGATTATTCTTCTCCTGAATGCTGCAAGCCTGATCATAAAAAACTGGTTTGGATTGTTTCGAGGCGTACAGCCCAAAACCTACAGAACAGTTACTACAGTGTTCCCGAGTTGCCAACGATCCCAGAGGGTGGATGTTTCAATGGAAGTGAGAGGTTGGTAACTCCTGGCTGCTTAATTTGTTGGGAGGTCTCCTTTTCCTGTAGTGGTCATGGCAACGCTGTAGGACTATGGCTTAATCACTGCTACTTGGGGTGAAAAAAAAGAGTTAGTTCTGAGGACATTGATGGGCTTGGAATGTGTCTTCAGCACATGGGAAAGAAGGG
This sequence comes from Cinclus cinclus, assembly GCF_963662255.1. Classification (NCBI taxonomy): domain Eukaryota; kingdom Metazoa; phylum Chordata; class Aves; order Passeriformes; family Cinclidae; genus Cinclus; species Cinclus cinclus. The sequence goes on along the minus strand of NC_085050.1, from coordinate 72,745,238 downwards.
GGAACTGTCACTGTAGTGTTCAGAGGTACTCGGCTGGGTGGGGGGAGGCACTGTTGCATTTAAGGAAGGAAGGCTTGCAAAGGTTTTCTGTCTCCTGAAAAATTCATGTTTGGTGTCTGGAACACTGGCTTCTCGGTCGGTAGGATGTTGTCTTCAGGAAAAGTGTGCCTTGTTGGGATTTCACCTTTAGGAGCCTTGAGGAGCATTTAGATGTGGGATGTTGCTACTAGGAACAGAAAAGTGTGCAAGAAACCCCAGGATTGAGGAGTATGCATTGCCACTTTGAGGGGATTGTGCTTTGTTAAAATCACCTTTCCCACTGTTCCTTCTAGCGAAGACTCCTGTGAAGACATGAGCAGCGGGGAAGAAAGCCTTAGCAGTTCTCCTCCGAGTGATCTGGAAGGCACCTTCTTCTTTCAACTCAAACCTAAACCCGAGTGGCAAACTCTCAGCTGTCGGTCTTGGCACTGAGTCTGGGTTGTATTAGGTTGAAGTTTTGAATGCACCGTAGAGTCTTTTGGCAATAATAAATGAGGTGGTGAACTGTATTAAGGCAAAACTTTCTGTGGTATATCAATGCTTTGAATGCCTGCCTTGGTTCTTTTGTTGTTGTAATTTTGAGAAATTAAAAAAAATTCTTTCAGGTCCCCAGATCCGCAAAAAAAAAAAAAAAAAAAAAGTTGTTTTACAGTTCTGTTGTCAACAGCCATGAATGTAGTTCTGTACCTGGTGATCCAAAACCCTCGGCACTTAAACACCTGAGTTGATTTCAGGGTCTTGGCTGAGAAGCATGGAGCATGAAGAGTGAGCAGCTTTCCTGAGATTTAAACGGGAAGCTCTTGGTTAAGGAAAGAAATTTGCTCCATGGGGTCAGTCGAGCAAGGGAGATGCTCAAGAGGAGCTGTGCAGTTGTTGACCTGGGATGTTCTCAGGATTCAATGTGACAGAATCCCAAGCTTGGCTTGATTTCAGCGTTGGCCCTGCTTTGAGCAGGAGATGGGGCTGCAGTCCCTCTCGAGGGTGCCTCCCCTCCCCAGTGTTCTGGGATTAGATCCGAGTGGCTGAGTGGGTTATGTGGAACAGCGTGTGTACAGAGTGCCAGGCTGCAGTGATTTGCTCTCCAATGGGCCGGACACTGAAACGGCTTTTCCTTTTCAGCAGGGACTTGAGTTGTGTACTCCAAGTAGCAATTTTTGAAGCTTGGCTTTTATAAACTTCAGGGATCCCTATTTCACACCAGGAGTATGTGTGGTAAGCAGGTGGTTTCTAGTCAATAGAGTTTTCACTTTGAGATAGTATAAATTGTGTGGCCAGGAGTAATTCCATGTTTTCTTTAGTACAAATGTTTTTACACTGAAATTCACGTTGTATACTTCAGTGTGTTTCAAATCTTAACATGTCAATCCATGCTATTAGCTTAGACTTCTTAACTTGGTAAACCTTGCTAAGTCTACATTCCTTTGAATATTTAACCCTTGTAGTTGTTTTTCAGTATATTCATGTTATTGATTGAGTCATAATCAGACTTGTTTGCATGCTGATGATGTAAAACAGTTAGTGCAGGAGAAGTTGAAATTAAGCAGTAAAATATCAGGTAAATGTGATGGTGAAGTAGTTAACGTAATGGTTTTTCTTCTGAACTTTGTTAGCAAAGCACAAATTCCAGTCTAATTGTGAGGACATGGCTAAAGCGGACTAAAGTAGCTCGGAGTAACAGTGTGAGGTGTGGTGGTGCCAAAGTAGGAATGAAGGAGCAAACAAGCTAAAAGCTGTTTCATAGGTGCAAACGTTGCTTTAGAAAGGTAAGAGTGATGCTGTAAGTCCATAACTGTTATGTGGTTTCAGTTTTCTAAGATCATGAAAGTTTACAAAAAGTGTATATGAAAATGTAAATTTAAAAAAATGTACAGAAAAAAAATGTAAAACAAAAAAACGAGCAGAAAATACTGTATTTTTTTACATTGTATGTAACTTTTTGTAGGTCTGTGGCATGTAGATAGTAATTTATTGTGTACCCTATATGATACAAATACTGTACCTCTGAATACTTCTTGCTGCAACTCTCTGCTCACTTCAGGAGTGCTTGGGTAAGGAACCTACTGAGTCCTGTTTCAGTTGAGAACACAAATAAACTGAGTGCTGTATTTGTTACCTGTGGCAGTCAGATCCTTGAAGCTTTTTTTTTTTTTTTTTTTTTTTTTTTTTTTTTTTTTTTTTTTTTTTTTTTTTGTGTTGTGCAGGGTGTGTGGTCCCACAGCTGGGTTCCAGCTTTCCTAGGAATTGTGGCAAGGAAAAGGGGAGACTTCACAGTACTGGATGTGGGAATCTCACCTCAGCTTTGCTCCTGCCAGTGTGAGGAGCTGGGGTGAGGTATCCTGTGCTGACCGTGAGCATTGTGCTTGGCCCATGTGCACATCCAGAGCTCCTGCTAGGGGCTAAGGGTCGTTCCAGCTGGATTCCTCTGAGTTCTGCAGGAACTGTCCTTGCTGCTTTGTAGTGAAACCTGGTCTCGGGAAGTGTCAGCATCTTTTCAGTGCGGAACACTTGCAGGAACTCAAACTCCATGCAGGAGATCATGTCCTGTGTACAAATCCCTTCTGGCTGGTAACTCACACCTGCCTCTGAGAGCCCGTGAAGGGTTGGGGCTGCTCCTGCCGGGGCCTGGCTCAGAGCTGGCAGAGCAGAGGCTGCTGCCGGCTGCTGCCACAGTGCTTGGGACACGAAACACTCCTTCCTGAAGCTGCCCCCCTTCCAAGGTGCCTGCTGTGGCTCAGGAGTCGGCCGGAGTTCATGCGCTGCGTGGGTGAGCTCGGGGCAAGGTGGGAAGCCGCGGGACACGTCCTGAGCTTGCACAGCATGGGAGGCTGAATGAAACTTGAGGTGTGCCATTCAGCCCCTTTCAAGTTGGTTCCATGGGAATAAATCAGCTCGTAGGGTTCGCCTCTGTGATTGGAATGATGTAGGCTCAGATTTGGTTTTGCCAGGTCAGGCAGCTGCGGATCCCCCCAAGGAGGTTGGCTTGGCTTTCCCCAAAGAACGGGGCTTTTGGTGGTTGACCTGTTTGTAATAGCAGAGGTGTGCATGACTTTTAAATGCTGTTTGGGGCTTGCCTTGTACCACATGGTGGAACTCGCAAGGCTTGCGGTCACAGGAGTTGAAATGCGTGCTCATTTTCATAACTGCTCTGTCAGTAAGACTGGTTTGGGTGGGGGCTGAGGGGGCTGCAAGGAAATGCTTCTGTGGGGAGGCCACCCCCTGAAACAACTCCCAGCTGTGTTCACTTTCTGGGATGTTACTTCCTGTGCTGCTGAAGCTATTGGAAGTGTAGTGCTCCAGGTTCACACAGGTTTCTGAGAGCATCTTGAGATGTCATCCTACTGCTATCCTGTGGCTGGACTGGGCCACAAGGAATCTGTAGTGGAAGCACTTGTGTTCCTGGTGAGCTGTCATTCTGTAATTAAATAATTATGATAATGGCCCTTTAAACAGGAAACTTGACTTGCCCACCACTTCATGTCATATGTCAAGGGACATGCAGTGATAAAGTGTTCAGAATAAATTAGTGTGTTAGTGTGTTCAGACCCTGGTCTTTAAGAGCTCCCCCTTTTTCTCTGATGGAATAAGAAGCCTATTCCTGTGAGGGAGAGCTTAGAACACTCTGCTCTTGGAGCAGCATGCCCCAAGGGAGAGAGTGGAACGGAATGGTCTCAGGCCATGTCTTTGCTTGGACTAACAGGTGAATGAGTTATTCTTGTGATCCTGCTCTACTCTCAGGGCTTTGAAGCTCAGCAAAATGGGAATCAGTAAATACTTGGCACATCTATGGTATTATTTATCTTAAAATACGTGTTGCAGCTGTGGGGTGTCACATGGCTGTGCTTTGTGGTGTAAGCCTGTAGCTGGTGTAGTACATCTCCAGAAAGCAGAAAGTTGCCATAACAACTGAATGAAATCAATTAGAGTAATAAGCAATTAAAATCTCATCCTTAGTGTTGCATAAACATAGCTTTTTGCTCATGAATTATTAGTGATCTTGCCTCTAAGACCTGTACCTTCTGGTTCTGATTTGCAATCTCAACCATTTTTGAATTAATGAAGCGTTGAATTTCTCCTTAAAAGAGTGCTGGTGGGGTTTATTTTTTCCATCACAAGTAGGTTCTTCATGGGAGACGTGAACACTGTTAAACATCTGAATGGAGGAAACGTTTGTGATGGGATTTCCAGAGTGCTTGGCACTGGCTTTGTTTCCACTCGGTGAAGTCAAGGAGAAGATTAGCCTGTGCTCTAGGGAAACTTTGTCCTGGGCCTTAGGAAGGCAAAGGCAGCTCCTTCCTCTGTTACACACTTGCTCCTTGACCTTCTGTGCATTCCTGAGCCTCTCGCTTCCTCTGTTCCCCTTGTAGAACAAAGCCAGGAATAGTTCCTTGCTGTAGTGCTTTATTGTTAAGGATAAGTCAGCTCAAGCCAGGGAATGGCAGAGCTGTTGTGGAAAGGTGGGGTGTATGAGGGCCCGTGGGGAAGCAGGGTTTGGAGACTGTTGGCTTTGCAAGGGTGTTGTGTGGCTGGGGGTCAAATGTTTCAAAGGTCAGAGTGTAGTTTTATAATCCAGAGTCTCCAAGGAACTTTGGAAAACATGTCTGCAGTCTAAATAGCGGTCTTGTCGTGTGCAGTGGCTGAGTCAGGGATTTAGGAAGCCTTTAGCATCCAGAGCTCAATTATTAACTCTGGTAGGGAGCAAAAGCACTGGAGGTGATCCCTGGCTTTCTCCTGGCAGGATGACAGAAGCCAAGGCCGGTGGTGTGAGGGCTTGTGCCACAGATAATCTGAAGCTGGGTGTGGTGTCTGTGCCCGCTCTTTGCCAAAGATATTGGCACAGTGCATCCACAGCTTATCTGTGTGGTGGACTTGGGCTTTCTTCAGCTTTTGTTGTTCATTCAGTGTAATCCTGCCACCTCTATCCTGTCTGGGAAATGGGGAAAAGGCCCACACTCAGTGTTGTAAATGCAGTGTGAGCTGTGTGTATCAGCTGAGAAACAGAGCAGGGCTCCCTTGAAGGGATTTGGATTTATTCTGGTCCCAGGATGTGCCCTTGGACTGGTTACCTCCACAGCGTCCAGCTGCCACTGGGATGGCTGTAGGAGCATTCTTAAAAGCTGAGGTTGAGGATTCACCCTTGCACTGTCTGATTCCCTGGTAGTTTTCAGGCTGTTTTCTTTAACACCAAACAGTGATGGGTTCTTCTCTGATCTGTGGGCAGGGACACTGTGGCTCTTAGCGCCTGTGAAAACATGGATTTCTGCTCCAGTGGGAAAAATATATGAGGAAGGCACAGTCATACGATGTTCTGAATGCTTTTCCATAGTTAGCTCAGTGCTGGACAGCTGTTGCAGCTGTAACTAGTGTGTAATTCTCAATATAAAAGATGGGGATGCTTTGGATTTCTGTGGGAAGCAGCTGAAGGCTTGCCTGACTGTCAAATAAAGTCCTATTTGGGCTCTACAAATGTACATTTTAATGGTGTTTTAATGGAAATTTGCAGTACTGCCACACTTGGTGGAGAGAGCCTTTGTGCCCTGGAGAATTCATTGACTGTCCTACTCTTCATAATGGGCTTTGCCCACAGTTGCCATGGAAGCCTTGCCTTCAGCATGCCCTTGGGATTCATCCCTGAACAAAGGGTCCACCTCGAGTCACAGGGCTGCACTCTTCCTGTATAGCTTTGTGTCCTCAGAGGGTGAAAGCCCTGCTGGCTCTGGTCATAAATCCTTTTCTGCTGCACCAAGGTCCAAGCTTTCCTGTTGCTCTTCCTGCAGGTCCTTCCAGGCCCATCTTTGATATGCTGCAGCATGTGGGGCATTTCAGTCTGCACTGGCCATCGCTCGGTATTGCTGCTCTGGGATCACTTCATATCGTTTGGCATCATTTCTTGAGCTAGCAGCAGGGAATAATTTATTTTAATAAGCAGTAGTAGGGGACTTTGTGATCCCTCAACTGATGCCCTGTGTGCCTTGTTACATACAAGGCAAATAAAATGCTTTGTGAAATAGCTTGCTCCTCCTCGGTGGTGTTGGGTCCTCAGCCCTGGAGATCTAAGTCCTTTTTTCAAGTGTCTGACATGAGCACACACTTTTGTGTCCTTCCTCTTGTTCCTGCCTCAAAGCCAACCTCAAGAGGGCTTTGGTTGGAGAAGTGTGTCTGTGCCATGGAAATTTACCCAACTCAGTAAAGCTGCTTTCCCACCAGCTTGGAAAACCCCTCACATCTGCGTGTCAGGCTGGGCCTGGTCATTTGTGAGGCTCACTGTTGTGCTGTCACCTTGGCTGCAGAGCAGGGAAAGAGCTGGATTAGTCCTGTTGTTGTGTCACTCAGGGATACCAGGATTCACTTTTTCTGGAAAAGTTGGGGTAGGAAGCTACACAGGTCAGCTTTTGCCACAGATCTTTCAGCACGTTTGCAATAAATCTTTAGTCTGGACCACATCCAGTGTGTGTTCCAGCTGCTAGTCCACCTTGTGGGATCCTGGAAGCACCTCATCCAGGCTGGCAGGTCAGCTGTCACCTCCACTAGTAACCCAGACCGGGGTCCAGTTGTACAGTTTGCTGTTGGAGCAGGGACTACTCCTTCAACAAGATGCATACAGGTGTGGAATTCCTTGAGCAGTCAGGCTCAAGTAGGACTGCTCAAGTTCCCAGCTGAGGGGATTTTGGGAGGCTGTTTGGATTGCCAGACAGGAGCAGCTTTTTTTCCTCCTGTGTGCAGAGAGGGTGATTTTTTTTTCCCAGTTGCTGCACACCTCCATCTAGCTCTACTTTCTGAAGTCATTAATGAGCTCCAAAATTCACGTCCTGTACATCTTAGGGCTATCCCAGTTGGAAGACGTTGGATATAAAATACCTAAACAACACCTGGGTTTTTGTAAATGTTATCTTGAGCAAGTTCTTCTCCTTACAAGTGAGCCGAGTTGTCCTGCTTTCCTGTGGGCTAAATGAAAATGAAGTCAGAATACTCCTGAGCTTCAGGAAGTCTGAAATGCAAATCTGCACTTGGAGCCTGGGCCAATGTCTTGATTTCCATTTCAGAGGTGGAAATACTCTGCTGTAGATTCAGCCAGGAGTAATTGGCCAGACCTTGTGTCTTAACATAAAGTTTTGAACAGACAGCTAGAAGGCAAGATCAAAAAGTGTGAGATGTAGCATCTGTTTGACCATTTTATCTCTAGTCTCAAGAGTGTTTAGAGTTGACTGGCAGTGCTCGTTGTATGTGCGGGGAGGAGGATCTAGACTGCAGCATGATTTCCAGGGAATGGGGGTTTAGGAGAATCCATTTCCTATGACTTACCAAAGCCAGATAAAGATTCTCTGAGTATAAGATTCTCTCATTTAAGGTCTGAAAATTAGCTATTCCAAACATGTTTAGAAAGGTACCTGAGTGTGGCTCATTTGAACCTCATGATAGCATTTCCATGCCCTCTCGGGGAAAGGCAACCTCCCTGACAAATAAATCATCCAGGACAGTGGTTTGCAAGTGCAGCCTGCAGGGCACTGGAGGCTCGACAAGCCTCTACGTGCAGCCTGTCAGGGCATTTCTCTTAACCCAAGGCATCGTGTTTATCTGGGACATTCATTGCACTCTGGGTGAAGGAGATGTCACCCTGGCAGGCCTGGCAGCCCCCAGATGGATAGGGGGACTGTGAATGGGACTAATCCTGTGGGAGAGCTTTTCCTAGCAGGAACCTGTTACAGCTCCCTTTAGGTGTGAATTAAGGGCAGTTTGAATTTTTTTTCAGTGCCTGATGAGGGTTGCAGTGACTTTCCTGAACTCTATTTCTGGCTGCATCTGTTCTGGGTATCCTGCCCAAAGTGGCTGGAATAGTGGGAAAGCACCTCTTTTGCAGTCCTCTTTATCATGGTTAGAGAAAAATAAGCTCGGAGCTGGATCCGTGTGGAAATGTGAACAACTTGGAAGTCTGTCTGCAGAGCCCCTTCAGCCCTCAGGGCTGTGTAAAATGGGTCACTGAAAGTGTGTAAGCAGAATGAAAGGAAAGGAAAGCCTGTTAATCCTGGGGTTTTTGGCTCCTTGGGCACAAATTTAACGTTCAACGATTTTCTGACTTCAGGGATTGGCATGTGCTAAAAAGCTTTGCTACAAAGAGGGGAGAGAGCAGCAAGGCATAAATGAAAGTGTTTTCCTGTGCCTCTGAAAGCAGCAATGGTTTAGTGATTTTACTAAAACATTTTAGAAGGCAAGGCAGAAGCCTGTAAGAAATTACTCTGAGGGTAAAATGTCAGTAACTTGTCCTCTCGTTAGCTCAACTCATTTCCACCTGCCTCCCATCACCAGGTAGCTGAGGAAGGCAGGGAAAGGAGCTCCTCCTCTTGCTCACCTACTCAGGTGGGAATGCTTTGCAAGGAATTGGGCAGCATGGCCGATGCTGAGCAGCTGAACCCAGGTACAGAGGCTGTCCTTGTAGCTTCTGCTGCTTCCTGCTGCTTGTGGAAGACCCAGGGACCACCAACACCACCACCTTTCTCAGCAGAGAGGCCTGGGAAGCACAGTCTGGCTCCAGAGGTGACAGAGCTCCTGCTACACTGCTCCTCTCACCACTGCTGATACGGTCACACTTGCCCAGCTAAGTACACCCAGTTTTTAAATTATTTTGCTGTAGTTATCTGGTGGCTCCTATTGAATTGCAATAGGAACTAGTTTATTCACAGAAATACTGGCCTCTCCTTGCTTCAGGGGCAAGGAGAAGTCTCTGTTTGCTCAGTGTTTCTCTTGGCCCCATCTTGTCAGGCAGTACTTTGAAGAACACAGGCTGGTTGGTGTCAGTACAACTTCAGTTGAAATTTGCTCTTTGTTAGGTTCTGTGTCAATCACAGTTTTCTAAACTGTTGAAAAGATGGTCTTAAGGGAAGAGTTTGTTTTCTGTAATGAAGTTAGAATGTGTAAAGCAGTTGTTAGCCTGTTGTGAACTTGCAACAGTAGCCTTTTGAGTTTACAGTGTCTTGTTTCTTCTGGTTTGTTTTTTCTGGGGAAAGGTGTAAGATTTTGTGTGCCTGACCAGTCTTGTCATGCTGGAAGTAGAAGCATAATGAGAGACTGAGTGGAGGAAGGAGCAGAGCTTTTTTCATGCAAACTTTCCCATTGTGTTTTTTGGACTAGCCTGTCTTTCTCAGTGAAACAGTGTCTGCAGAACAGAGGTTTAGGGTTCGGGCAGTGTTTTCACTTCCATTTTAAGTCCTTGTAACTTCCTGTGGCTGCCTCATCCCTAGAAGTGTCCAAAGCCAGGTTGGATGGGGCCTGGAGCCACCTGTCTAGTTGAAAGTGTTCCTGCCGATGGCAGGAGGGTGGAACTGGATGATGTTTAAGTCCCTTCCGACACAAACCAGTCTGGGATTCTGTGTGCAAGTGGCTGTAGTGGGCTTCATGTGACCCTGAAAGGCAAGAACTTACCCTGGCTACGTGTGCCTCACAAGAGGTTGGGTTGTTTTGTTTTTGGTTTTTTTGGTTTGTTTTTTTTTTTTTTTCTGTAGGTGTGGCAGAAAAGTGGGCTTGAGGCTGGGCCGGAGGGTGACTAACCTTAGGAGAGGCTGGGGAGGGAAGCTGTGAGTGTACTGCTATTTATGCAAACACCCTGATAGCTTGAGCACTTCAGAAAAGAGTGTAGTAACTGAGGAATTAACAGCAGGAAATATCAGCTGGGCAGGGCAAATAGCTGTGGCATTGTTACCTCTGAGGAGGAGGGACTGTGATGGCTCGGGGGCAGACACAGAGGTGTGATTGGATGTGCACCTTCACCTGCATTGCTCTGGTTTGAGGGAGGGGAGGTGGGCAGGGCTGAGATGTGTCAGGAGGAGCCTGGCGTGGAAGTGGTGCCGGGCCAGCGGTGGGCAGCACGTCTGCCTCCCCCTCGGAACTCAGGTGTGTCACCTTGGAACTGCATGACAGCTGGGACTGGGTCACCTCCTGCACATCATCACACGTCTGTGGCATCAAGGCAGCATGCGGCAGCCTTCCTTCCTCTCCTTGCCTGGAGCAGTGCAGGCATGGTCCTGGGGCTCATACAGCTGGAGTAGCAAGAATATCTCAATGGCATTTAGCACCCTGACCTTTAAACGCTTCCACAGGCTGAGCCAACAGCACAGACGACGCTCTGGGTGAGGCAAGGCTCGATGGAAATGTGCTGTGAATCACACTCCTGTATTGCTCTTGGTCTCTCATTCCCGGGCATGTGAATTCGGGACAGATAAACATCGTTCATCGTTTCCTTCCACATGACGAATTCAGCTGGGGAGTGCCCGTTGCAGTTGCCTCCAAAGGCTGGATGAGTGTTGAAGCAGAGGGATGGACTTAAAGTGTTGGTTTACGACTGCTGTCATTTCCCAAATATGAAAATGCCCAGCTTTTGAAGATGTTTGGCTTGGAAATGCATTTTATCCACATTGCCTGCAAAGCTCTGTGCTCCCTGGGGAGCAGCTGAATGCCCTTCAGTCCCATGGCATGGCTTTCCCAATATCATTCCCCTCTAGCTGGTGTGAAAACCAGTTGTAGCAGACAGGAAAATCCAGGCTCAGGGTGGCCTGGACATAACTGTCAGGCTGGTTCTATCTGCTGTTCTCCAGGGTTGAATGCTTCCTGGGAGGCAGCTTGCATGAACACTGGGGAAAATGCTACCCCTTTCCATCCTTCATCTTTCCTCTCTGGATGCTGCAGGCTGGCACCTGTGTGTTGGGCTAAGCATGTCCATGGGGTACAAAACTGCCTTCCAAGTAAAACCCTGGGAGAAATTAGCAAAGATGTTTGCCCTGCGCTCCCCTAAGCTTGGATCCTAATGTTGCTCCTCATTGGGGTTCAGTAAAGAGATCCCAGCTGTGTGCTCTGCCAGGATTTGGCCATGAATAGGGTGGGATCACGCACTCCAGTGATAGAAGCCTGTGTTCTGCTTGTCCAGCTGCTCCCAGTGGGAAGCCCCAGCCGTTGTGTTTCTGGACCTGTGTAACACTGAACAGCTTCCATCTCTTCCCAGGTGTGCAGCTGAACAGTCTCAGGCTCCTGTCTCAGCTTAGGTATGCTTAACCTCCCAGCTTTCCAGCTGGGGCAGGGCCCACATGCTGGAAAAGCATGGCACATCAGCCTGCATCTTCATCTTCATGCCTCTGGCAAAACTCTAGGCATGCCAGGAGCACATCTGTGGCGTTGGGAAAGCAGCAGTGGTGTAGGCTCCATCCAGTCCCCCAGCTATGCAGGAGGAAGAAGGCAGCTCTGTGTCCTCCTGAACGCTGAGGGTGATCCCTGCAGCAATCTTCCTCAAGGTCCCTTTACATTGCTGCAGGGTCTGCGGGGTCTAACTTGCCTTTCTGGATTTGCAGGATGCCTCCATGCCTCTCCCTGCCCAAAAACCTCCCCTAAACTCTGCTTGGCTGCAGAACATCAAGACAAGCCAGTTCTGCTGCTGCTCTTGCCTGGGAGTTGAGCAAAGAGCCAACCTCTGTGTTTTGGGAGAGGAGGAAGCCCTTCTTTGATTTCAGTTCTTGCCTCCTCTGTCCTTCTGGTCTGAGTTCTGGTGGTTCAGAAATGCTTCTGAAAGCTGCCTTTGAGAGCAAAAAGAAGGCCTCTCTGGGATGAGAGCAGGCACGTGTAGCACCTACGGAGATGTTGATTGCTTTTTTTCTGTACAGTCAATTAGCTTGGATCGTGATCCTCTCTGCCTGGCATCCGAATGCTTGGGCAGATGCAGTTTTTTCCTTGCTGGTCTGCTCTCCGTGGCAGTGGTGTCTGCTGCTCTCTAGTGGTCCCATCTGTGAGCCTGCGTGCACAGCAAAATGAGAACCTTTGTGGTGCTTTTTTATACATATGTATGTATGCATATATATGTTTTAAATTTATTTTTACACGGCTTCCTCCTGCCACGGCAAGTCTAAACTTTGTACCTCCTCAGTGCCGGCATTAGAGCTACCCACGTTCCCCCAGCCTCAACCTGGAGGCAGGAGGAAAGTCCCTCATTTTGTTGTTGGGAAACATCTTTTCAAGTGCCCTCCTTGTACTCCACATAGCCAGAACTCCCAGGTGAAATGTTCTCTGCTGGCTGCCCCAAACACCACGGGAATGTGGGGCATGGAAGGGAGGGGTGGTGCCCAAACAGCTTCAGGAATGTTCTGTGTCTAACCCAGGGCTGTGCCCTGTGTCAGATGTGAGTCTTTAGGCCTTGCTGGTTTTCAAGGTGTGTGTAGTGAGTGACAGGAAAGATAAAAGCTGAGCAAAGATCAAAGCGGGTTTCATGGTTTTTATGGCTTTGTGCTTCTTGGTTTCACTTTCATGTGTCTCCCAGAGCCTTTCTTCTCTCCCTGTGCACTACCCTTTCATCTCCCTCCCCATTTCCACCTGGCAGGATGGAGTTTGGTGACCTCCCAGCCTGGGCCACCACTTGAGTGCTCCACTCACCTTTCTCCCCCCCCCCCCCCCCCCCCCGCCCCCCCCCAAAATCTGGGCAATGTTGGATTATTTTAGCCCAAGGCAACTCCTTTCAGTATCAATTCTTTCAGCTGCTGAGACGTATATCCTTGGCAGAAGTTGGGCTGGAGTTTCTCTGTCTCTTCTGGGAGCATCTCCGAGTGTGAGTGCTGATTCAGGGCTGCTGGTTCCAAGAGAAAAGCCCACAAGGGGCTTTCCAAAGGGAGGGCTGCTCATTTCACTGGTATTGCAGCTTCCTTCTCAGTGGAGACCTGGATTTCCCCTCCTTGCCATGTGCATTTCTAGTTGCTGCTGGAGGACAGTTGCTCTTGGCTTGTTTGGAGTTTTTTTCCTCATACAAAAATCTCTACTCCTGTGGGTGAAATGTGGGGAGAGTATTTTCCCCAAGGGAATAGAAGTGGGGATATGCGTGGCAAGAAGAGGAGGGGCCTCAAATATTAAGTGGACATTAATGAAAATAATAACTCTGGGTGTAAGCCCAAGGTGCATGGTTGAGTTTGGTTCCATTCCTGGTGTGTTTTTACCCTTGTGTGTGGTTGAGGAGAAGCCCTGTTTCCCGTGGGTGACCTACTGTCTTCTGACTTAACCAGTAGAAAATGGGTCAGGGCCATGTTAAGCTCTACCAGAAATAATAGTTCTGGGTTATTCTGCAAGTCATGTGGATACAACTAAATTATGGACTCAACTAGAATGGAAGCCACGAATAATTGGAAAAATATAAAATACTTAACCAGACTCTAACCCAACTTGTAGCTGCGTTTATCAAGATGTCAGACTTGAAGGAGACTTTGCCATAGCACTCCTAGAGATCTTGATGCCAGGACTATTGCCAAGTGTTTGCCCGAATGTGCTGCCCAAACAGGAACAACTCAGCTCCAGCAATTGCAGCCTTTGAGTTCAGCAGAAACTTCCCAGCTGGCGAAGCATGGGCTGGATGTAGCTGGAGGAGCTTGCAGGAGCATGTTTTGGTTTTGTGAGTAGTCCTGGAGTGCTTCTTCAGTAGCCCCAGAAGGAAGCGCTCAAAGCCAGAGACCTTCCTCCCGGCCCGTGGGGATGTGTAGAACGCCAGGTTGACACAAGGGCAGCCAGGTACAGCTCACTTGTAACACCCCCAGCTGCTGTTCCTGCCACAGGATGAAGGCTTCCCTCCTCATCCCCTTGCTCCATGGGGTTGAGCCGTCAGTGTCACACGATGCAAATGGCCAACGGCGCCCGCGGCACCTGCGGCGTCTAGACCGGTTCCTGTGCCCGCATGCAAATGTGTGGGCAGCGAGCCGGGGCACGTGGCCCCAGTGACACTTGGTGGGAAAGCCCTCGGCTCCCCTTCCTGCCCCCTGTGCTCCACACCAGGCAGAAGTGCCTTGAGGAATAACGCTGCTCCTCTGCTCGGCCTTGGGTTCATTTCGGAGTAACTCGGCCTGGAGAGCTGCGGAGCAGCGAGGGGGTGCCGGGCTGTTCTCCACGGGGACGGCTGTTCTAGCAGCGGGGACGAGCTGGCACAGGGGTCTGGGGCTTTTCTCCTGAGCTTGCTCGCTGCTGTTTGCATCTCTGGGGTGGCCAGGACTTCCCAGAAACTGTCCCCTCTGTGGGGCCGCGCAGTGGCGATGTCTGCTGCTGCTGTCCTTTCAGCAGAAAGCTGCTCCACAGAGATCCTACAGCTCCAGATGGACTGGGGAGGCAGCAGTCTTGGATTTCAGGTCTTAGAAGTCTTCTTTAATTTATCTTCTTTCTTCCCGTCTTTCTCCATCTTCCTTATCCAATCCATTTTGAAGCTCCCTCTTACCGTATTCCCTTTCTTAGCTCTCAGCCCACCAGATACTTCTAAAGATGCTAGAGCTGTTTTGTCACCTGCTTGCAGACATATGACACCACTCTGCTCTCTCAAAAAATGGGCCAAACACACCTTTTTGTCCCCTTGCATCACCAGCAAGCCATACATCTTCACTTGAAGGCAGCAAGTAACAGTGAGCTCGATGTCTTGTTCACCCAACCTAAATTTGGACTGATTTCGTTAGGCTTTGGCTAATTCTGGTGCTCTCACGTTGATGCTGAAATATGTGTGGGTTTCAGGTTTCTCGGGTTTTAGCAGGAGGCATCTTTATCTTTGAAGCAGGTGATGGACCACAAACCACAGTGGTGAACATTCACTGCAGTTGGGGTTTTTTGGGGGATAATTAAAAAAAAAAAAAACAACCCACAGGTTTGGGTTTTTTTTTTTCACTCCTGCAAGGAGAGCTGAGTGAGTTGCAGGCAAAGGAGGGGTAAGCTGAAAAATCACTTCTCGACACAGAGAGTTACTGGTTTCAGTGTGGCTGAGAAGTTTGTTTGCTGGAGGAGTTTGTGATGTAGCCTCTTGTGAATCCTGCCTGAAGGGCTGGAGAGCCGCATCTCCTTGGCTTTGTTGTCAAGTGTTGGGTTTCTGCCCATCCTGGTAAACATAGGAAAGGTTTTCCATGTGGCCTTTGGGTGCTGTTGGCACCACTTCTTTTGGAGGTCTCTGATGTAGGTACCGTGGGAAGGATTAAGAAGTATTAGATGTGTAAAAAAATACTACAGAAATGCAGTAAAAAATAGGTAAAAATGACTAAAATCTAAGTCTTGCCTGCACAGGGGCAGATGCTGCAGGAAACGGAGAAGGTGTGAGGGTGCTTTGTGTTTGAGATGATACCGGGCTGGATCAGGCCGCACATCCCTTCATGAGGGCTACTCTTCCGAATTCCTGGCATCCAGGAAGCCGTCAGCTTAAATCCAGTCACGGGTCACATCCTCACCCCGCTTCTCCCTTTGCAGAATTACCACTCCTTGTGCAGAAATATTGGCCACGGCTGTGACTCTTCCTTCTGAGAAACCACCCCGGTGTTCCTCAGTTACACGTCACTCATCCATCACAGCGCCGTGGCATTCACAGGCCCTCTCAAAATCCATCCAGCTGATGCCTCTGTAGCTCCTGCTTCTTCCCAGAGCAGGCAGGAGGTGGACGCCTGCCCTGTGGTTACCAGTCAGGGGCGTGATCTGGCTCATCTTGGTCTGTCCATTGTGTGTGTCCAGGGATGGTTTTCTTCTTGTACCAATGTCATTAAGCACTGCCAGGAGTGCTGTTGGGTTTCTCCAGTCCTGGAAGAGCAGCAGCTGAATGCTCCATCTCCCTCTTTTCCATTGTGCAGCTCTGGGGAAAGCTGCTTTCACTGTTCTTGTTTTTCCCCAGCTGTGAAAAGAAGGATCATTTTGTAATCAGAAAGTTTTTGCGATGTCTTTGATGTCTCCATAGCAGTTTCCATAGGTGACTGGTCGTCTCTCTGATAATTGCTGCCTTTCCCACCATTTTTTTTGCAAAAAAACTCCTGCCAAAGCCCAGCAAAACCAGTCCTTGGTTGTGTTCCTTCTAATAACTCTCTGCCAGAAAATCGAAAATTCTAAAAGGAGTTTTAAGGCCCAGTTTTAAGGCCATCTCATCTTCCTCTGCCGTGACAGCAAAGCACCCATTTTTTCTGTAGGGCTTTAGGAATAGCTCGTGGAAAATCCTGGCCTCTCTGTGACCCTGGTGTACAGGGAGTTAAACTCCCCAGTCACCTCTTAAACAAGCGCTTCACAAGACTTTTGGACCTATCTCAGGGGGAAAAAACCCCAAGATTTTCAAAGAGATATATAGCTTGACTTGGAGTGGAAGACTTTTTTTTTTTTTTTTAATTTACCATTTTGTTGCTATATAAAATGCTGATGTGATTTGAAAGCTCCAAATTACAACATTATCACACAACCACATCTCTTTTCTTCTGCCCTCTTCCTTCCTCCTCACCTCACCACATATCCCCTTCCCCTTTTGCTTCCCGACTGGTGACTTTGCCGAATTTATTCAGGGCAGAGCCCCCGTCCCACCACCATCCGTGGGCACAGGGTGCTCCTGTGGCTGTCCTGGGTGAGTTACTTGCCCAGCCAAGTGTCAAACTTGAAAGGTTTGAGTGGAAACATAGAGTATGATGGTTTTTCCACAGCAGGGTGTGAGGTATTTTAGCTGATGAGAGAGGCAGCAAAAATAGCGTGGGGAAAATATAGCCCCAAGAAATAAATATGTAAATATCTGAGTATGCTAAAAACCCCCCCTGCTTAGTCAGGGGTTTGTGCTCTGCTTTCGTTCTGGGCTTTTTTTTTTGTGGCTGAGGGGTAAATGCTCAAGGCAGTGGAGGGTGTTGTGGGTACAAACCCGACAGAAACAAGGGGTGGGGGAGATGTGTGGGGAACCCAAATGTTGTACTCGGTCCCAATGGCTGGTTTTAATTAATAATATTGAACACTGAACTTCTGGGCTGGCTCTGGGGAGCATCTGAGAAATGACATCACCTCTCTGAGGGCTCTGCTGGCCCAGGCTGTGACTGCTGAGGTGTGAATGCTGTGCCTTTGTTGGGGCGTGACCCTCCCTGATAAATAGGGCTGTTCGTGGTCCCGCAGAGCATCTTCGGGGCTGAGCCTTCCCCGAGGATGGGAGCCCCTCTGCTCCCATGGCTGCTGCTGCTGCTGCTGCTGTGCCACTCTGCCCATGCAGGTGAGCTCCAGGTGGCTTTGCTGGCATCGTCCTGCACCCAGAGCAATTGGGGAGCTTGGGATCCTCCTGCCTGTTTAGCTGAGGGCTTGTCTTGTTGCCCGGGAAAAAGACCACCATCCTTCACAGGGGTCTGGTTCTGCTTGTGGGAGCGATGTGGGAGCAGGGAACTGAGGTAGAGGTTCAGGTGGCAGCTTCTCACTGTGGTCCCTGTAGTGTGGTCCGTCAAACTTCCTTGGGCTCCTGGAGTTGTTGCATCCCTATCAGTGCTGTCTGTGCCTGGAAGTTGCCTCCATCTCTCTCTCTCTCTCTCTCTCTCTCTCTCTCTCTCTCTCTCTCTCTCTCTCTCTCTCTCTCTCTCTCTCTCTCTCTCAGCCATCCTGGAGGTGAATGGGAACCTGAGCTGTAGGTGTGCCAAGACAACCTCGGAATACATCAGTCCCAAGAAATATGAGAGCATTGAGATAAGGCCTGTGGGCAGCACCTGCAGGCGCACGGAGATCATGTAAGTGCCGCGGGCTCTCTGCTGCCACCATCCCGCTTCTCTGCCGCCTTGCTGGAAACCAGACCTTTCCAAAAACGCAACCAGCTTGCTTGCTGAAAAACATCAGGTGCAGAAATGCAGGTCCCCAGGGCCTAAAGGAATCTCTGCAGCAGGGGAAAGCGTGATTTCCTCGAGCTGGAGCAGGGGGTGTTTGCAGCCTGGTGGAAGCACTTCCTCAGAGTCTTGAGGCAGTGTGAGCCATGACAATTATCCCAGATTTTTATAGCTGCTTGGTGCTGATATGTTTGTAAGTCTCCAAAAAAAAATTGTCTTTGAGCAGTGTTCTGGGCTTCAAGTCTCTGCTCCACCTAGGAATGTGTTGTGCCTTGCTTGTTCCCAGCTATGCCGTGGCTTCTTGTGTCTTTGGAAGCTTTCTGCAGTCACTGGTGCTGTGGGCGAAAGCTTAGTCTACCCCATCAGCTCTGGCTGCTTGAATCCCTGCCTTTGGAGGGGACATGAATGCTCAGGAGCTCTCCTTGCCTTTCAGAATTAAATTAAGAAGCTCAGGGAAGGTGTGTGTGAGTCCCGAAGCCCCTTGGGTAAAGAAGCTGCTGAAGCGCATCGCCAGCACGTAAGTTGTTGGATAGCAGCTCGTTTGGCTCAGGTGTCCCTGGACAGCATCCCAGCACATCTGTGGTTCTGGGAAGCTCTCGTGGACCCAGGAGCTCTTGGAGATCCTGCTGCTGTCCAGAGCAATGAGGGGCAACATTGCTGTGCAAAGCAGTGTTCAGCCCAACACGCCCCACCCACGGGTCATGTCGCCCCCGGCTTATGCAAAATGCTGCCCTTCCAAAGCAGTTTGGGGGAAAAAATGTGAGGGGAGCAGTGGCAGGAGCAGGGTTTGCTCGTGGCAGGTGCAGCTGTGTGTTGATGCTGTGCTGGGAAAGCTGCCCTTGGTTGTGCCTGTGCTGGGTTTGTGGCCATCCTGGCGAGCAATGCCCGCCCCGGGGAAATGGCAGTGACTTCCTTGGCTGGGGCAGGAGCTTCCTCTCCCAGACCTGCTCTTCTCTGTGTTCACACGTTTCTCCTCCTTCTGCTTTTTGCAGGAAGAAAAAATAAGTTTCCTGCTAAGGAAGTTGGTGCCCAGAGCCCTGAGGCAGGCTGGCGGATGATGCCCGGGTGTGCAGACCTGGCTGCTCCTCATTTTGCCCTCTCTTCTTCCCCTTCCCGAAAGCTCCACGTCTGGCTCTGGTGGCAGTGGCTGTGGGGAGAGTGGCTCAATGCTGGGCCCAGCCCCATGGCAGGTTTGTGGGGGGGGGGGTTCTTCCCTGCTCTTGGTCCCTGGATTGGCGTGAATAGGAATCCTTCATTTATTTAGTTGTCTGTGGACTGCGAAGCTGTTCCCTGGCAGGGGCTGCTCTTGCTTCTTTAGGGATGACTTTGTGACTTTTTCCATGTAAAGTGCTTGTGACAGTGTGTGTGTCTGAGGGCTGTGTTTACAGCATGGCACGTCCTGTTCTGGAAGCTCAAGTCCAATAAAATTTGGGTTTTTCTTTCTGTTGTATTTTCCCTGGTTCTCTTACCTTTGAAGCCATGTATGGCATAGAATCATAGGACATCTTGGATTAGAAGTGACCTCAAATCCCGTCTAGTCTGGGTGAGATCCCTCTGCCGTGGGCAAGGAACCTTCCACAATCCCAGGTTGTTTCGAGCTCTGTCCAGTCTGGGTTTGGACACCTCCAGGGATTCAGGGACAGCCACAGCTTCTCTGGGCAGCCTGTGCCAGGGCGTTAGAAAACAGTCTAGACCAGCAAGGAGATGTGTCGGCAATGGGTGTGAGGTCACTTGGCAGAGTTTTGGGGTAAAAAAATCAAAAGCAAGCATTGCCAGGTTCCATGCTGGGCCGTGCCTTGCAGGGGGACAACGTGGTTGTAGGAGAAATGATTAATATCTGATCATGCAGGACAGAAAAGCACCACAGAAAAACCTCGGGGCTCGTGGGGCTATGTGTGTTAAGAACCAAGCTGGAGGAAACTACAAAGAGAGGAAGGGGAAAGCAAAGCTGGTTTCGGGAAGCCAGGCCCCCTGCCAAGCCCCAAACCACGTTTTATCGGCAACGTTGCAAAACTCAGCGAGCGCCGTCAGCAGGGAGAGGGGTCGGGCAAAACCACGGCGACCCCGGGGCCTCCCGTGCTGCCTCACTTCTCCTATTTCCCAGCTCAAATAGAGGGATGCTGCGGGGCCGGGGCTGGGTCGGCATGGCTGTGTGGGCAGCCCTTGTGCTGGGGCTGCTGCTGCTGTCCCACCAGCCTGGTGACACAGGTGAGGCTTTCCGCATTTGGGGTGGCTGATCCTGGCGCGCTGTGGAAGGAGGTGCGCTCCCCAGGGAGGGTTTTGGGGGCGGCAGTGGGTTTCGGGGCAATGTATGAGCCATGGCCGTGTGCCCCTCCAGCAATCCTGGAAGCTAACGGCAACCTGAGCTGCCGCTGCCTGAAGAGCACCCGAGCCTTCATCCCACCGGCCAAGTACAGCAGCGTCGAGGTGCTGCCCGCGGGGAGCAGCTGCCGGCGCCCCGAGGTGGTGTAAGTGGCTCCCGGGGGTCCACGCCCTCTGCTCCGCCCGTCTATCCTGCATCCCTTCGGTTCCCTGCTCATTCTCGCTGGGACGAGGGTGGGAGGCTCAGCTGTCTGCAGGAGGGGAAGTGGCGTTGCTGAAAAGCTGGTGTTTTGTAGGATTAAGCTGAAGAGCCGGAAGACGGTCTGCGTGGATCCTGACACCCTTTGGGTGAAGAAACTCTTGGAGCATCTCCCTCACTTGTAAGCTCCCCTTTCCCCTTGGGCGCCAGGGGCATCCCGTGGGAACCCCTCCTCACACGTTCCTCCCCCTTCTGCTTTTGGCAGGAGGAAGAAGAAGGCTCCCCGCTGAGGAAGCTGCTGCCAGAGGCATGGCCAGATGTGCTGGGCCCAAAACTGCCTTCCTTCCCCATCCTGCTGCTGCCTTACCTGAGTCCAGAGGGCTGCATGCTGCTGCCTGAACTTCTTTCAATGCCTTGCAACCCTTAAAAATGCCCATCCCTGTTTCCAGTCTCTCCCACCCCATAGCCATACGCTGGGTGTCTCTTTTGTGCACGACCCAGCAGGCCCAATAAAGGTGGCAGCCCTCTGTCACTGCCGCTTGCCTCCCTTCATGTGGCACGCTGGGTGCTTGTGGTGGGTGGCATGGGGGGCACCAGCCTTTGGCCAAAACCGTGGCAGGTTTGAGGAGGCGGCCGTGGCTTTTTCCGATTATTTTTTTTGATGGGGGCCGCGTGCAGCGGGGGGAAGCAATGGCAAGGAAGTTGAGGCGTGGGACTGCCCCTTTTCCTCCCCCCTCCGGCGCTTCCCAGCCCCAAAGGGGCGTTGTGAAATCCCCCTCGGGGCGAGGGGCTGGCTATAAAACAGGCCTGGCACAGCTGGGGTGGGCAGCGAGGATGCGGCTGCCGCCGGCAGCGATGGGCCTGCTCGTGCTGCTGCTCCTGAGCAGCTCGGTGCCTGGGGGCGGTGAGTGGCTTGGGTGTCTGTCCATCCATGTCCCCCTCAAAATGACTGGACAGTGGCATTGGGTGTCCCAGGTGGGGCTGAGCCTGGGTTCTACTAAGCTTTCTGATTTGTTTCTTGCCTGTCTTTGAGCTTGTCTTCTAAACCCTGCGGCTGAGCTGGAGGGAGGTACTGGAAGGGGGGGAGGGGGGATTTGCCTCGTGGGTTTAAGCTGCTTCTCTTTGAGACCCCCACAAAAATTAAGGGCTATGTTGATTTTATGTTGGCTAAAATTTCCAGCCCTGCAGCTAAATCCCTTCCATATAGAGGAAAAGGAGCTTTGAGCAGCAGGTATTAGCACTGCTGCAAACCCCTTTAAGAGCAGCCCGCGGGTTTCAGGGATGGGATGGGATAGTGGGGAGGGGGATGTTCCCATATGCCTCCCCCACGGGGCGGCCCAGACCTGGTGTGGGCTGCCCTGGGGCACAGGTCTGTCGCTGGAGAGCCTGTTGACCAACATGAGGTGCAAGTGCATCAAATCCACTGCGCACGTCATCAACCTGGGGCTGATCCTCACCATCGACGTTACCCCGCCCGGCATTCACTGCAGGAGGAAGGAGGTCATGTAAGTGGAAAGCCTGGAAAGCAATCCCTGCAAATTGCTCCTTTGTGCACTGGTGCAAAAGT
This sequence comes from Cinclus cinclus, assembly GCF_963662255.1. Taxonomy (NCBI): domain Eukaryota; kingdom Metazoa; phylum Chordata; class Aves; order Passeriformes; family Cinclidae; genus Cinclus; species Cinclus cinclus. The sequence continues at coordinate 72,723,544 of NC_085050.1, read as the reverse complement.
ATGTACACGGGGAAGCTCACACATGTTAGGGTGACTCTTGTTTCCCAATTTCAAGGGGGTTCCTCCCTGCGTGGCTCAGGGTGCTTAGGTCAAGGCCCCAGAATTTCATGTCTCTGTTGCCCAGGATTCCTATCAGTGCCCAGGGAGCAGAGGACTTGTCTCTGTGGGTTAGGAAAGCTTTGGGGAAGGGACATGCGTGGGGCTGAGGGGTGTCATGGCCTTGCAGCCTCACCCTGAAGAAGAACAGGCGGGTGTGCGTGACCCCCGAGGCTCCCTGGATCCAGCTGCTCATCCACAAGCTGACGCAGAGGTAGGTGATGCCCAGCGACTGGAAAACCCCCTGGCATCCCCAGTGCCTTGGCAGGCCCGTCCCTTCCCCCTGACCCGCCCGGTTTCCTCTCTTTGCTCCCACAAAATCTGCAGGAACGGCCCCAAGAAAATGCTGCCGCGGCCACGGCGGGAAGCACCGTGCTGCCCTTGGAGACCCCCCATCCCGTCCCTCCCACTGTCCATATCCAGGGAGTCCACGGGCATGAATTCCTCGTGGGACAGCAGTGACACAGCCTGATACACGCTGGGTTAGGTGGCACCACGCTGGTGTTTGCTCTGCTCCCTGGGTTTTGGCGGGGGCAGGAGCCTTTCCCTGCTTCCCCCAGCTAAGGCTTTCCCCTCAGGCACCTGCTGTTTCTGTTTTGGGTGCCTGCGCTGTTCCCCCGCGCCCATGCTGGGTGCCACCAATAAAAGGATGACTGTGCTTCCCCCTTCTGTGGCTGTGGCAGCTCTTACTGCCTGGATTTGTGTAAAAATTGGAATTTGTGGGGTGGGGAGTTAGGCTGGACTGTGGCACCGAGAAGCATTTGGCTGCTTCCACTCTGCACTGCCTTTCCTCTGCTCCAGGATTTGGTGCCTTTTTCTGACAGCTCCTGGCAGGAGCAGGTAATTGCAGGAGTTGGATAGGGTCTGCTGCTGGCTCTTGGTTGTGGAAACACACAAGTGGGAAACTTCCCAGTCACTGGCTGAGGCTTTCTGTGGAGTCTTGTTTTCAGGGGATGGGGATCCCAGCCTGGCACAGCAATGTGCCTTGGCCACATGGACTGAGGTGACACAGGTGTGACATGTGACCCTGTGCAGGATTATCCCCATTTACAATCTGGCTTGGCCATTCTGGGAAGAAGGTGTTTAAGGTCTGTAGGAAACGAATTTGTGTTGCCCACCCATCCCCAGTGGATACCAAGAATGTGTCCCTAGGCAGTGGCAAGCTGGGTAACGCCCACCCACTTTCTGTATCCCCCTCCTTCCTGCCCTGTGGTCCTCAGGAGCCCCATCGGGGGCAGGAATGGTTGCAAAAGGGCTGTTTGTTAACTCCAGAAGGACGTGCGAGTACACAGGTGGGAAGAAACTGGTGGATGTTTATTCCTATCCGTTGTGGCTGAGCAATATCCCATCTCCACAGTGAGCGAATTTAAAAAAAAATAATTAAAGGGATGTAGCAGTTCAGGGGTTTGATGACCTCCCTTTGCCCAGCTGCCCGAAGGTCCAGGGCAAGCAGTGTGTACTCATCTCAGAGCCTGGTACACTCTCAGATGTAAAGCAAAGCTGCTATTCCCACGAAGCAGGGTGTAAATCCCCCTAAAACTGCACTGTAAGCATGCCCAGGAGTGACACTGCAGCTGCCCCTGCTCCACGTGCACTTCCATCTTTTCGGGGACGGGACCTCCCAGCTGCGAAGGCAACACACAAGAAAGAAATGTGACTTGAAAAATCCCTGAGCTCTCAAAGTACCCACTACAGGATGGTGTGGGAGCCTCCACAGAGGATGGATGAAGCCCAGCACTGGGATCACTCTCACCTTCACCATTCCCAGAGGGAGAGGTGTGCCATACCTGGATCTAGAGGTTTATAATCTCCACCTAAAATTGTTTGTAATTAAAGTGAGTTCTTGGCTGATGCTTGGCAGAGAGGATTAAGATATGAGTGGTTCCCACCAGGTTCTTTTGGGATCTGTGTTACCTTGGAACACCAAAGGGGGAGGGAGCATGCGTGACCAAACTTGTGTAAAGGTCGGTCTCCTTGTAGTGAAAGAAAGAAGTCAAAATATTCAGCTACAGTACAAAATATTCAGTACAAAATTCTCTTTTATATATATATAAATATGTACATGTGTGTATATATGTGTGTATATATATACACACACAAAACCCCGTATCGGACGGATTCACCAGGCTGAGTTTAAAAAAGTTGCTTGTAGAAGGGTGTTGTTTTTTGTTTTCTCTGCTGGCTTTAGGCAGTGCTGTCCCTTGGGAGTGGACACCAGGCACTGAGCTTTGGGAAGCAAACCGAGGCAGTGAGAAGCAGGGAAGGGCTTGGAGCCTTTTTTCCAGGTACTGCCTGCAACATGCTGGGAACTGAGGCTGGGAAGAAAAGCACCATCCCCTCCCTGCTCCTGCTGGGGTGGGAAAACCAGGAGGAAAACAGGAGGGAGCCGTACAGGAGAGAGAGGCAGGTAAACATGTGAATTGACTGAAACGTAAACAAGACTGGTTTTTTTTTTTTTTTTGTGCAATGTCTGTTAAAATAACATTTTTGTGTTAAAAACCACACGGAGTGAGGAGCGTTGGGAAGTGCAGCAGAGAAAATCCAATGGAACACCTTCCCACAGCAGAACACTCCCAATGCTAGAAACCCAAGGGAAATCCAGCTGGAGAAGCTTACACCGTTTGCCAAGGTTTGGGTTTTCGCCTCCCCGTCCTCTCCCACCCCCATATTACAAAACAGTGGTGCTGGGTTTTGAGTTTTATTACTAAATGGGCTCCTCTGCAGTTCATAGACAATCAAGGGCAAATTGGAAATTCCATTTTATACAAACAGCTCAAAAAAAAAAAAAATTGGGAGTGAAGTATGGTTAGGAAACACTGCTCAGGCTGGGATCGCCGTGCGTGGAGGAACAGGAGGAGCGGGTTAGAACACGCCTCCGGGACGGAGCATCCCCCCTCCCCAAAAAGCATACAGCAGCTGAATACAGAAAGGTAATGTCCACAAAATTAAGTTTTTCATGCTATTCTACTTTCCAGTGCTCTCCAATCCATGTGCCATGGCCAGGTAGGGAATGCTGAGGTATATTCCAACAGAGATACCTGCGCCCAGAGGAAAAACCATCTCTGGAAAGGCCTTTCTTCCCCCCACCCCCCAATTTCTTTTTGTTTTCTTTTTGCACAAAGCAAGTGCTGTGCAGGAATTTCCCCCAGCTCCCATTTCTTCCAATTGATCCCAGACTATAGATGACACCCCCGTTTTTAGGCACTTTTCCAAGGGAGGTGTCACTTTGCTGAACCTACTTTTGCATTCTGGCCCACTCCACCCCCTCCTCCCTGGCCCCCAATCCAGAGTCAGGGAATAGTTTCTCCTCTAAGTCCAATTGATATATCTTTTTTCCCCCCCTATGGAAAATTTCCTGTGTATAAAATGACAAAGGAAATGTTTAGTTAAAGAGGAACAGCCTGACTTGGCAGTTTAGCAAGACACGAGATGGCTCTTTAGTATTTAAAACTAATTTCACAATTCAAATTGGACTTTTTTTTGAAGTATATGAATGAGACATAAATATAGGCTTATCAATCTGCTTAAAAATTTCATTCACATAATGGAAAATGTTTTTCATTTATTAAAAATATCACATTTGGAGACTAGAAACAGTAAAGTGCATGAAAAGTTTCAAATAGAAATTCAAGAAAATCTTATAGCAGCAAAAAAGCAGAATAAAGAAAAACTTAAAAACACAGACACGACCTTTTCCTATCACTGTGCCTTTTGTTTTTTTTAAACATTAAGCAGCCAAACAGGTATTTGTTTGTTTGTTTTTTTTGTTGTTTTTTTTTTTTTTTTTCAGAAAATTGCATCACGTTTAATGCCTCTTGAGGCACAAGGTTTTAAACTGGCCACCCAGAGCATTAAAAGGAAAGAAAACAAGGATTTTCAAAACATCCAAAGAGCAGTAACATTTGGGAAGGAACCAGCAGCTTTTTACTTCAGCCCTGACTGACAACAGCTCCCAAAGAAATTGGTATCAGGAGGATTTAGAGCTCGATTTTGATCACAGATACTTGGCAATCTTTGGTTTTCTGATAGTACTGAGACAAGGGGCAGGGCCACGCTGCCAATCATTTATAGTCGGGTATTAAGTGCTTTGCTAATGTGCAAAATTAATGTCGGATGCAGAGTTGAGTCTCCATTGTGGATTCAAACAAACGGTATTTCTAATATTCTTCCTACAAAACAAGCATCTCTAGTTTTGTTTTTCTTTCTCCTAAAAGGTTGGCTCAATTTGCCACGTTCTGGAAAAAAGCATTACCTTGAAACACGTTAAATGCAAGTTTTTAAATCTCTTTTGTCCATTTAGAAGTGCAGTTTCCTACTGAAAAGAAAAAGCTGGCTTAAAGTAAAAAACAAAACAAAACAAAAAAAAACAAAACAACCCCCACAAACAAAAATTAAATTAAAAACCTGGAAAGGGGAATAATACTTTGGTTCCAGCCCTAGTGCCAAATGATACCGATATGCACCAAAATGTGCAAAATCTCATATCAAACACATAAGGAAAGGAGCTCGGAGAAGCAGCTGAAGGTTGGCCATACTTCACTCCTATACAGTGGGATTTACAAGTGTACAGGTCCGTGGGGCAGGCGTGGGGCAGCACTACCTGCGGGAGGGCAGGTGCACCCCGTTCACCAGGGGCAGCAGCGGCGGCTGCAGCTCCAGCTGCGTCAGCAGCGAGAAGTGGTCCGAGGGGATGTGCGGGTGCGGGCAGCCCGTGATGTTGTTGTCCACCAGCCACTGAGGGTCCAATGGCCCCAGGACCCCGAGCACGTTCATGTGAGTGTTGGAGTAGAAAATGTAGTCAATCACACCCTGCGGAGAGAGGGAGAGAGAACGAGGTGAGGGCAGGGCCTGCGTCCGTCCTCCTTAACGCGGGGGCGCAGCAGGGGCACGCCGACTCCCAGAGACTGGGGCTTACTTTGAAGTCAAAAGTGTAATTGGTGTAAGGCATCAGGTTGTTCTCGTAGGCGCTCTTGAGCTGGAAGCCGTGCGTGATCCTGCCCTCCGAGGCTCCGTTCTTCCCGTTGCCGCTGAAGTTCATCAGACACTCGTTGTAGCGCAGCTCCTTGAAGTCCTTGTGGTTGTCAGCTACTATGCCGTTGCTCAGGTACTCCACTACACCTGTTGGCAAGGGATGGAAGGGGTTAGGGAGTTGCTTTGAAGGACAGCTTTGGCCTGGGGATGTTAAAAACCACCATGAGATCAGGGTTAGCAAAGCAAACCCCTCCCCTTAAAAAGGGCTCATCAGGAACTCGCATCTTTTCTTCTTACTGCTGCTTCAGGCACGGGTGTTTTTTTAATGTTTTATTTACCATCTAACTGTGCTTTTTTACGCTTTTGTAAGTGCAACCAGCTTTCCTGGAGTGTCCAGCTGAGCACAAAAAGCAGGCGACTCAGCCAGAGGAAGCACAGTCCCTTCAGCCAGATTTCCAAAGGCAGCTGTTCCTAGGAAAGCTTTCATCCGTGCCTTCCCTGGGGAGTGCAAAACAACCCCACTGCCTTCAGAGGAAGAAGTGGACTGGAACATTCTAAGAGGGTAAGTTAAAAATCAGGCCAAAATTCCAGCCTTACCTGAATCAGGCAGTGAGTTGAGATCTGCACACAGCACCAGAGGGATAGAGTTGGGATCTGCTGTTGGGCTACTGGGCCTGCTTGAGGCTTTCTCCAGGATGTTTTTCAGCTCTGAGACGAACATCATGGTCTGGATGAGTTTCACATCTGAGTATTCAGGGTCCCAGTGCATGTGGGCATTGGCCACGATGAGCAGCTGCTTGTCCACGTGAAGCGATTTCATACCTGGATGAACAATTTTAGCAGTGAAAGGTTCTGTGAGTGCAGCGGGCTCCTGCTTGTTCATAGTCAGGGTGTAGCTCCTCAGGGTTCGGGGTCAGACACACCAGGTGTGTTTTCATTGCTTAAACCCGCTGAAATGCCTGCAAACAGCTTGGGAAGCTCCTTCCAGCCCTGGAATTTCTCCTCTGAAGCCACGAAAACCCCAGCCATGCAGACAGAGCGGGGTGGCAGTTTTACCTGTGTGGGAATTGTCTGCTGCATCTAACCAAATTTAATGAAAAGGTGACAGTCAGACAGACAATCAAGAGGCAGAAAAAGAGACCGGATCATCTCCTTCTTCCACATCAGTACTTTAGCACTGACATCTAATCACTGGGGGAGGGTGGAAGGAGTCAGTCCAGGGGAGGAAAAGAGAGTTGAAAAGAGAAGTTGAACATTGCTGACAACTACTGCTAAGAGCACATGTGCAAACACAGTGACCTTGGGAAAGCTGAGCTGCTCAAGCAGAATGCAAGAGAGTAAGTAAGCAGGGATAAAAGCTTGAAAGGAGAAAAGCAAATGCTGGGCATCTTGCTGTGAGCACAGCCAGACCACGTAGCCTGTGCCTGTCCGATGGGCTGCATTTGGCTGCACCACCAAGAGGACCAGCACGGATTACCTCGGAACAACTCATGCCTGTCCGTGGAGCTGAGTATCAGTGAGGACACCACAGCTGTACTCACTTGCTCCAAATAATTCCTTGTGCACCTCCAACACCACGGCGACTCCGATGTTGTCCTTGGTCATCACTCTGTTCAACATGGCCTCCGAGCCCTCCGAGTTGGCCATGGCCACCTGGTTGAACTCCACCGTGTGCTTCTGCACCACCGTGAACCTGGGCAAGGGAGAGGAGGGAACCACAGTGACCACATCCCCATCTCAACACCAGCCCTTGTCTGCTCCCACAGGCTCCCTCTCTTCCAACCCACTCCAGCTGGCTCTAGACACAACCCGAGAGCTGCATTTTTCCTTTTTGGAAGCAGTGAAAAGTCTGAGAGGCAGCTCAGGCTTTGGGAGACTTCCATCCCGATTACCGGAAGCTGCTCTGATGTTTTAGTGCAGATTGTACAAGCTGCTGCTGCCCCTTACTTTTCTGTTTTGAAGAATATGGCGCAGCCATCCACATGCTTTTTCTCCTGCTCGGACATGATTTTGGCACGTGACTTTGGAGAAAAGAATCCGTCGTATCCCCGTTCTTTCAAGGCTGGCAGGAAAAGGGTGAAGTATTGCTCCGTTTCCACTTCCTGGAATTGTACACAAACACCTCAGGCTAAAGAAGAGAAGCAAAGAAACCCTTCCTTGTGCCTGCCCTGGCTTGTGGTTAGAAAAACTGCATAATCCCTGTCGCTTCCTAGACTAATGGCCTGCTGGGAACTGATGTGCATTCCTGGATTTCCTGGAATCCCTCCCAAAGGCAAAGCGACAGGTGCATTTTGAATAGCAGTAGACCACACCTGATATGTTTGACACTGGAATACGGGTACACGGCTTGCATTGGGAGGACCTGGAATTTGCCATGGAGCAGGTGACTACAGTGTTCCCACACGGAACATTTAATCCTAAAGGTGGAGGTTCCTGTTTTGTGTTTCTGATGGAAAGTGCAGTTATTTGGAATTACCTGAAGACTAATGATATCTGCATCACAGTTGACGATTTCTTCCATGATTCCCTTTTTCCTGTACTCCCAATTGAGTGCCCAAGATGGGCAGTAGCCATAGAGCTGCCGGGTGGCGTATTTATCGCACAACACATTGTAACACATAACTGTAAATGAAGCTGCAAGGACAGAGAGAAAGACAGGGAAAGGTTGTCAGCCTCTGGAGATTGTCTCTTTGGCTTGGACAAGAATGGCTGGAAGAGCTGTGACAAAGCCATCCATGGAAAAGCAATGCCCAACATCCCATTCAAATGACAAAAACGGTATTTACAGCACAGCCATGTGTTAATTTTTCTAGTACAAATGAACAAAATTGCTGTTATCACTCTGATCTGGGAAAATGAAGCTCAAGACAAGCTTCCTTGTGAATGCAGGGAGAAGAACCACAGATTTACCTGAGGGCAGAATTTGGTCTCGTTCTTTTAAAGTAATCCATGGCCTTGGAGGCAGCTGCTCTGGGTGAACTACAAAAGAAAAACAAAGCACCAGTGATTAATTCAGAGTTTCTATTTGTAAGTAACAATTTCTAAGTCAAAGTGATGACTGAACAATAATGTGTTTTGCATCCTCAACTCTTCAAGTCTTCAGGGGAGGCAAAAATCATTTAAATGAGTAGCTCTACTAAGGGAAAACTGCAATTTGTGAGATTCGTGACTACTTTTGTCTCTTGTTTTCTGCTTTAGAAGCACCACCAAAATATTCCTGCACACTGAATAATCTGCTGAAGAAGGAGGGGTAAATCCTGGCATGGTTCAGCCATCCCTTCTCCAAGATCCTCACCCTGCATCCATCATTCCAGGGTTGCCTTAACTTGGGAGACCGCAAAGGAGGCGAAGCAGAAGGCTCAGTTAGAGAACCACAAAGCAGGACTGAAGTCAGGTACTGGATGTTCTTAATGACTTTGGGGTTTCTCGAGCTAAATTTGACATTGTGCTCGCATTCAAATGATGATTTCTGGTGGGGAGAACTAAAATGGTTTCAGCAAGGCTGACTTTGCCCTTGGTTGGTAATTGAAGGGTTTCAGGCAGAGCAGAGAGAGAACATTTGGCTGTAACAGGGGAGAACCTTAGACAGCACACATCAGCCCCTTCCACTGCGTGTGAAGGCTGTGTTTCGGGATTTGACTGGAGCCACCTGACAAAAACACTAAAGCAGGGAAGAAATACTCTCCCTCCAGTGCTTCAGAGTCTTGCTTTAGCAGCACATCCTCCTTTCAAAGCCGTTTTGGCCACCAGATCCATAGGGCTGTACCTGCTAGATTGTCAAGCATGTAGTTCAGTAGCTTTCGGGTTCCGTCTGGATCCTGGTAGAGGCTGAGAATATCTTGGGATAAAGGATTGCCTGCCAACAGCACAAAACAACAGCGGGGGGATCAGCTGCCTGCCTTTCTTGAGGTTTTCCACCCAAAGAAAATCTCCCAGAATGAGAAGAGACAAATTAACTCAGCAGGTTCAAGGGTTTATGTCCCTGACTGTGGATTTGAAATGAGCTTCTAAGGAAGCTGAGCAGCATTACGAAAGACAAGCATTGCTTTTTCCCAACTCCCTGGTCATTTTTGCTACCAACTGAATGCTTAAAATAACCTGCCAGAAAAGGAAGAGGACCGTTTTGAGCCCAGCCCCCCCTCAGGATTCCCAAGAACTCACAGGAATATGGAACTGGGAAGAGCTCACCTTTCAAACCCAGGGTTTGCAGCTGGAAGAGCCGTCCAAGTTCATAAGGCAAAACCCGTAACAGATTGTTATTTAAAAGCAATTCCCTGCAGAACACGCAAAAACATTCTGGGTGAGTATTACTGCAGAAGAAACTGCTAAGGTGCTGTACACTGCTTGTTCTCAAAGAGATCACTTTTCACCCTGAATTTTATTATGGAAAGATATGCCAGTCTTCCCGTGTCAAAGCAGGACTAAAATGCACTCGTTAGGGGAAAAAAAGGTGCAAAACCCAAGATAAAACCAGGGATGAAAACAGTGATATATATCAACGATCAGAAAAAAAGCCCAGTGAACCCAGAAGTCATTATTAGAACAGAAGCTCTGCACCAGCCTGGAGTTTTTCAGGATTATTTAAAACACAAGCGCAGGAAACAAACTGCAACTCTTGGTCCCGATCCCACGACTGAGTTTTTGGGTTTTTTTTGGAAGTTAAGCAGAATAATTCCCCTCACCTGAGAGACACCATGTTTCCTAGTTCTGCTGGTAAACTTCTGAGTTTGTTGGATGACAGATCCAGGTAAACCAGATTGTGAAGCTTGGCAATATCAGGTGGAATGCGAGTAAGGTTGTTGTCATTGAGGTGCAGAGCAGTCAGGTGTGTCAGCGACCACAGCGATGTACTTAAGCTCCGCACTCTCCCTGCAAGAGGAGAGCAAGGAAGCACCTCTTCACTCTGGAACCACTGGACACAAACTGGGTCTGGAGTGGTCTAGGGTACCAACTGTGGGAATTTAACCCCCAACCAACTCACCCGAGATCTCTAATTCAGCCCAGTGCGACTTCTTCCCGTTGGCCACCTCTTCCGCTGACATGATGGTGTAAATTCTGCGAGGATCTGGAGGATCATATTTTTCCTTTGGCATCCCTGTTAGTCTGAAAGACCATCACAACTGTTACTCCACAGCATTCGTTTGTTTCTATCCCCCCACGAGCTGACCTTTCCCAGGGATACCCCACAGCAACGCGTCCCGGAGTTTAAGCACACTTGGGCTGCCAAGCAGGTGCTTGCACCAGGGCAGAATTCCGGGATGGAAAAGTGCATTTCTTCCTATGATCTTGGGGCTTCTGCAGTCACCTGCCGGGTTTCCCAGTTTATCCCCCATAACCCACGGAGCTGTTTGCTGTGTGCAGAACCTGCAGGCAAGATCTGAGCGTTCCGCTGTTCCCGGATTGCTCCCTCCTGTAGCCTGCACAGGGAACCAAGGATTGAAGGGAAGGCTCTTAATTTCAACAGACCAAGTCCCACTTTTCCACTGCATTTACACAAGGCTTGGAATTACAGTCTGAGGGGGAATCAGCTCAATTTTCCCATTAAGTAACCAGCTTTTGTGTTTTGTGCTTTCTCATGCTTGGGATCAGTCAAGGCCTTTGTATTCCTAATGGCCCAGGAGCCATAAAAAGAGCTCAGGTCAAGTTCCCATTTAGCTGTGCTGGGGCACAAAGGACTCCAGCCCAGTGCAAAATGTGAATATCAGAAGCTTAAGGACCAGCCTGTGCACACCAAATTCATCCAATTGTCCCGACTGTCAGAAGGGAGCTCTGATGTCCCATTCAAAATCCATTCCCTTGCCAAGGGACATAGGGAGAGATTTTATTCCATGCCTCCCTAGGCTGCTGTGCTGAGCAGGACTGTGTGTGACTTAAAAACAAAAAGGTTAGCAGAGTTTGCTGTTGGCTGTCTTTTCCTCCCCAGACACACAAAATCCACGATCCTTGATTTTATACAAATCCAAAGCAGCTTCTCCAGAGGATGCAGCTCTTCCTTCACAGAGATGTCTCCTCTACAGTCTGCTGCAGTAGCTGTGAAGCTCTTCAAACAGCTCCACCCTGAATTCGAGGTAACAGGCTGAGGGTTTTGTTCAGCCAGTCCAGCTAACCCAAGATCCCACTCTCCCTTCACGAGGGTCAAGTCCTGCAGTATTTTCCAGCTGATGCTGGGAGCCAGACCAGCATTCCAGCACGGAGCAGGAGCTGTCAGGGCTGTCCCCTGCCAAGGGTCTCAGTTACAGGACTGCTGCTTCCTTCCCTGACAAACACCCAAGGAAACTGCAGGAGCAAATGTGAGCCCCACATCTAATTACAGCCCCCTGCCATTTCCAGGTGAAGTCACACAGCCAGCAGAGCTCTGGGATAAGAGGATTCTGTGCTCACCCTGCCTGGCACGGGGCCATGAAGGTACCAGTTACTTAAGGACAAGGGATTAGACCTGAAATCCTTCAATCTTTGTCCCAGAACCCCAAAATCAGAACGGTCCTTCCCTTCTACATGAGCAGGCTGCGTTTTGGGAGTGACAGATCTCTGGCGCTTGGATTTTGCTGGATTTATCTTTGCTCTTCAAGTGCCAGCGTGAAAGCAGGGAGCACTTGAACAGACTCCTCACAGTCCCTGCCAGGCCACAAGAACTCTATTCCACCTGCCCTTGCTGTTTAATCTGTCAGATCTTAAACTGATCTGTACCTCCATGACACCTGGAGCCAAGATACGACAAACTCTGCTGTCCGAAATCCAGGACTTGAGTGAGTGCTCTGTGATAAGTCCTTAAAACCATGGTGCTGAGACCACCTGAGCCACCCCCTGCCCATCCTCACCAGTCCACAGATGAACAGTGACCCCCTGACACCGTCTGAAAGCTCCAGGGCTGCTCCTCAGCGGGGCACCCAATTAAACCATGCTGAAATATGGCTCATTAAGAGGAGTGCTCTGGCCCTTGTAGAGGGATGTGTGGCCATCAGGGGCCTTCCAGAGAAGTGAGCCCTGAGCTGGGAGGCGAAGGACACGCACATTTTTCAGTTGTTAGTCACTTCAATATTGCTTTGAAATAGTGGTGAGTCAAACAGGCAGCAGTGTCATTGCCACAGTTACAGAAAGGGGAAAACAAACCTAAATCAAATGCACTTTTTTTTTTCCTCCTTCTGTATCACAGCAACATTGAGCAAGGTTTGAAAGTCACAGTGTGTAATTTTTTTCTTAGGCAAAAAATGAATTCTGCCTGGGTTCCCAACTCCTGCCATTGCTATCTCCCACTCTCCTTGTCCTGGAACTAAAACAATATCCAGAAATCCCAACCTGGTTTTGCTCAGTCTTCAGAGAGCTACACTGAGCTTCCTGAATCTGTTAGCCCCAAAATCCAATGTACATCAGTGCACATTTTGGCAGGCTTCTCTCCTGGAGGCTTCCCTTGGAGAACTTCTGAAGCTGCTAAATCTTGATCTCAGCTACAGATCTGACCCTGTAAACTTAAATAGTGTGACCCTGATTTTGTGTAAATTAAACACAGAATCTCTTCCTGGTTTTGTGTAAACTGAAGAAAACCTGGAGGTAAGGACATCAGGGTGTTACTCAGAACGATATTTAGGAGCAATATTTAAGGACAATATTTATTTAGGAGCCTGGGGGTTCCTCAAGTAACTCTTTGGGTCCAAGTCCATCCCCAAAAACCCAGAGGTGACTGGCAGAGCAGGATTATTCAGTTAGAACCCCAGGTGGGATCCTGAGTGAGCCTAAGCAGCTCTCTGAGGTGGATATAAAGGACCAGGGGCAGGTACTGTGTTTCCACCAGCAGGTCTGTGCCTGCCTTTTCCTTGGAATTTTGGGGTTTTATGGTGGTTTTTTTTTGTTTTTTTGTTGTTTTTTTTTTTTTTTTTTTTTTTTTTTTGGTGTATGAGGCATGCTGAGTATCATTTAGAGCCTGGAGATAAAAAACGAATAATGGAATGCTACTGAAGGTGTGAAGAGTGTGAGAGAGGATAAGTGGAGCTACTGGGTTGCAGCAGAGGCTTTTAATAGGAAGAAATGTTTTCTGGGCAACAAACAGCAGGAACTTCTGGGCTTCAAACACACAGTCCCTTCCCCAAAGAGTGCAGAAGATGCATTTCTTAAACTACATTGACCATAAGATGTTTTGTTTAAGTTCTTTCATACCTCAATGCATAAATGAGGAAACAAATGGAAAAGAGCTGTGCCTGCATCCTGCTGCAGCCCTGTGCTCATGGATGTTTGGCACAGCTCCAAACCCAGTGACATTCTCTGTGATTCCTTTTTTTTTTTTTTTTTATCCCCAGCCATGGTATATGGATGAGTCAAACTGCCAAAGCATTTTGGAAACAATCCAGCAGCCAGCCCAGAGTGGCTCTTGATTGCTCTGAGCACAGCTGACAGTCCATCCCCTTCCATCTGGTGATCCCTCCCAGGAAGGAGAAATCCTGCTGGCTGATGGGGTGTGCTCATGTGTACACACACGTTGTCCAGCCTTGGGAAGCTGGGCTGAAAGCTGGCAAACAGCACCATTTTTATCTGCTCGTCTAAATGTCTATTTACGTGTTTTGTAATCAGGCCTGAGTGGCTGTAAACGGGGGAGAGGAAGAGGCTGCTCGTCTGCACTGCTCTGCTTTTTTAGGAGAGTGTGATAAAAGTCTCCCCATTTCAGAGAAGGGAAGCACAGTTCCCACAAACACAAAAACTGGCTTGGAGTACTCTGGGGATGGGGGAGGAAAGCCAAGTGCTTGTCCAAGGGTATGTAAAGGGGATTTAAAGAAACGTGCCAAGACTGGGGTATGCACAGATGTGTTAGTTTAAGGTAAACTATTTTCTATATCCATATACACAGGATCTAGTGTATATCCCAGCAAGAAAATATTGGAGAATGGGGAATTCTGATGGTCTTTTGCATGGAACTGAGCTTTTTTTTTCATGGTGCTTTCCTGCAGGAGTATGTCCAGCCATCTCTGTGTACACTGCCTTTCCCAAGAATTCAATGAGCACCCCGAGTCTTCCAGCCTAGGTACTGTGTATTTCCAGCTTCTTACTCCAAGTACCCTGACTGGGGACAGAGATTAGCAGGGAATCAAACATAAATGCCTCATCATGTTTTTCATTTACTGTTTTTTTTTTTAATTAAAAAAACCCCCAACAATTAGAAAACAATATTTGAAGAGATTTGAAAATCTCTGAGGAAAGCCTGACACAGAGCACAAGGAAATTCAAGCTGGGGATAGGGAAAGGTAAGAAAGGTTAATTCAGTGGGGCTGGGATTCCCAGGGGACTCCAGGTTATCTCTTTGAGCCCAGAGAAGCACAGACAAGTCACAGAAGCAAACAGCAAAAGCCAAGGGGAGGAGTGGGAAGGGAGGGAACGGGCTGTATTTGATTAATTCCAGAGCCAACTGGCACTCACTTGATGGAAATGCTAACTGTCCCACTGACATACACCCACTAGTTATTCCTCTTGTTCCCTCATCTCCTCTAAATGCAGCAGTCTTTTCTTAAAACACAGGTAACACAAGAATATCCAGGTTTCCACCCTTCCTTTTCCTCCATGTCCCACCCCCACTTAGGGGACCAGCTGAACTTTTTACTGCATGGAAATCCTACCCAGCATTACACAGCTGCTTTATATTGCTGTGCTTGGTTAAGAGTCAGTCCTCACTCCCAAGGAACAGCTCCTGCCCTGTTGGAAGCAGCCTGTGGCCCCTCAGTGTGTGCATGACAGCTCCTGAATATCCACATCGGGTCACTGACCAATACCTGCCTTTGTCTGTAGGTGCCTTTTACACTTTGTGCTTCCAGAGCAGCTCTTGGGGCTGCTTCACATGGAAACACAGGGCAGCCTGCTCCCCAAAATAAGGCTCTGCTTACCAGAAATGCATGCAAGGGGCTAATGTAGGGCAAGAAGTGTTTCCAGCAGCCAGCCTGTAAATAAATGTCATCAGAAGCCCCCAAAGGGTTGGTTTAAACAGTGTGCTTATTTATTTACACAAGTGTCTTGCACTGTTTCAGAGAAATGACCCATTTGCAATGCTACTCCATCCCCTGGAGAGTGCTGGGCTTCTAATGAGATCCAGGACAGAGTGGCTTAAAGGATTAGGAGCTGAAGTCACCGCGAGTCTGGAGAAGGCAGAAGCCAGCGCTGGATCAAGACAAAACACGGTCCTGGGCTGTGGGCACAGAAGAGAAGCAGCCATGTGTGGCTGCAGCTTAAAGCAGGAGGTTTTCCTAGGCCTGGGGAGACACAGAACTGCCAGCAGCAGGAGCAGAGGGAGCTGGCAGTGACGTGGTGTCCCTCTGAGGACACCAGTGAGGGACAGAGCTGTTCTACTGACACGGCTCATCTGACACCCCTTCAGTCCCTCCTCAGAAATTATAAAGACACTGCTCAGGCTTCTGCTGTGAGCCAACACCGTGCCTCACTCAACTCCTCAGGATCAATACCTGGAGACAAGTCAGATATTGACCTGTTCTTTGAGCAAAACTACACGGGAATTATGAATCCATGCACGCTGCAGGAACTCGGGAGAGGTCTTCTCAATGAGCCAACCTTAAGATACAGCTGGAATCATCAATACCCTTTCATCCTTCAAAGCAAAGTTTGTGCTAGGAGAAAAGAAATGAGATGATTTCCACGGCCGCTGGAAAACTTCCCTTTTCAGCAAGAGACTGCCAGCACTTCCACAGAATACGCCAAGCCCAGCAACACTTCAGTTACTCTCCCTCTACAATCCAAAGAAATCTGCCACAGTAAAACTTAATTCAAACAGCTTTAGAGTAACAAGGCTTGCCTTGTTCAACCACAGGTAAGTTTGGTTGAGTCAAAGCTCAAGGTTTTAAAAGAAAGGAGGAGAAAAAGAAAAAAAAAACACCAAAGAAAGAACCACACACCGATAGTGGAAACTGTTTTGCAATCACT
This sequence comes from Cinclus cinclus, assembly GCF_963662255.1. Lineage (NCBI taxonomy): Eukaryota > Metazoa > Chordata > Aves > Passeriformes > Cinclidae > Cinclus > Cinclus cinclus. Next base: position 72,707,566 of record NC_085050.1, on the reverse strand, counting down.
GGCACAATAAATGAGCCTTTTCAGTTTGAACAGGCCACAGGCACTAGTGCTCCAAGTACCTGGGCTTGTATGTTCAGGAGAAGAGAGAAGGGATCTGTTAACCCCCTCCCCCCACTTTATAGCAATAAACCCTGTTCTCCAGAGGGTGTGTTTAATAGTACTTTGCATTTTAATCTCAGAAGAGGAAAAGTTTGCATAATAGCCTGAGCAAAGCATACTATTTGAATACTGAAAGATAGTTCAGCTGCTTCTGTATTTGATTATCCCAGACTTTCCCGTGAGCATTTGCATCATACTTAAACTTCCAAACAGAATCCCAGACTGGTTTGTTTGGAAGGGACCTTAAAACCACTCAGTTCCGCTCCCTGCCATGGGCAGGGACACCTTTCACTATCCCAGGCTGCTCCAAGCCCTGTCCAAACTGGCCATGGACACTTCCAGGAATCCAGGACCAGGCACAGCTTCTCTGGGCAACCTGCTCCAGAAGAGAGGCTGAACTTGTGTGGGTTTCTCTGTTCAGCCACGTGAAGGGATTTCACCTAAAGCCAGGGAATACCTTTGTCAAGTTTTGCAGTAGTTTCTCAAACAGAGTGGTTTTCTGGTATTTCTTAACATACGGGCAGGTGAGAGGTTCATTACAGAGCTCACTGAAAGGAAGTTCAAGAAGACAGATGCAGTCCAAAGCCCTGGTGCTACCTCCCCTGCAGTGCAGAAATGGAGAATAAAGGAAGAGCAGAGACACAGTGGGTAGGGGCAAGAGACAGGTATGGATTCAGGAATGCTGGAGACTTGTTGACAGCCTGAGGTTTTCAGCCACGTAATTTTCCAAGCAGAAAATACTTGTGAGTTATACTCATCTCCCCACGTCCAGGGTTGTTTTGTTCAGATCTGCAGCTGCCATTAAATAAATGACCAATGACTTAAAACTTAATTATTCCCCCTTTACGTGCACGGGAAGCACCTGGGAGTTCCTAGAGCAGGCAGAAAAACACCTTGCAGTTAGCACAAGCCTCTTCTCAAACCTCCTGGTCTTATCCACAGGTCTCAAAATACTTAATGTGCTTCTCTCTTCCACTCCAGTCATTCCTAATTCCTCTGATGCACTCCATTCTTTGCCAGTCTTTTGCCCCAGACTAAGGAGGACGAGGAAGAGGCTCCTTGCACAGGTACAAACATATCCCTGGAGACTGACCTGCTCCCACCCAGTGGCAAGATGTGACTTGGGTGGAGGAAAAAACGTGAGCTCTGCTCTTCCTGGCATCTGAGACTGCTCTGGTATGTGAGAAGTCATCTGGCCCTGCTTTTCTTTTGCTTTCTTAACCTTCCAGAACAAAAAGGGATTAAAGGAAAGGCGTTCACAAGGGGAAATTTTGGCTGGGCAGCCATTCATCCTGTGCTAGCTCCTTCCCAGGAGAAGCCAGGGCCAGTTGTAAATTAATGTAATACAATAAGGAGAAGTTGAATTTACAACTATAGGGGAAGTGGGAAGAGCAAAGGATATTCTCCACGTGTCAAGGCTGACTCAGGATAAAGGACATTTTTTTTTTTTTTACATACACCCCCCTTGTGACCTCACACAGGAGGGTGATACCCAGCAAAGCATACGAAGTATATTTTCTGCTTTCCCCCTTTCTCAGTTTTCCTGGGAGTATCCTATGGAAAAAAAAAAAAAAAAGAGCTACCAATCTGCAGAAGGAGGGCTTCAGCACTCTCTTTAGATGGTGCTTAAATCCAGAGCCTTTTGAAAGGGCCTTTAGATTGATTTCTTAGGAAGAGGAACAAAAAAAACCAAGCAAAACTAATTTGTGATTAGAAGGCACAAAGACGTTCACTCAGATGGAAGCATTCCTGAAAAGCGATGGGAAAACTACCCGAGCAATTCATTCAGCTGCCCTAAAGGGTAAACAGCAAACTTGAACACCATCCACAAATCCTGATTATTATTAACAGCCTCACCAAAAGCTTATGGGTTCTGCACTTCTCTTTGTACTCCTGGAATCTGATGAACTTCAAAAAATAGTGTTTGACACCAAAGCAAAGAGGAGGGTCCCTCTGCAGCAACACAAGGCTAAACATTCCTCCCTCTCCTGCAGCCTGTGGAGCTGCCCCAGCCTAGGAACTTTTTTTGCCTTTAAAAAAAAGCATCTAAGATGTTTAATTGGGTCTTCCCTTCCAGGCCCTTGGAAGCAACAGTGTTGGAAGGTGTTGACCTGCAGAGGCAGTTGTGGAAGGATTGGATAAAGGACACTGAGCAGGAGCTTTGCTTTGTATTCCCTCTGGACAGTACAAGGTGGGTGCAAAACTTGGGAAGGGGAAAGGCCCGCGGGACAAGAGCCGCCTCCTGAAGTTTCCCAGCCATCAAAATTCCTGCTGCTCCTGGCTGAGGGCACAAGAGGTTCCCTTTATGCCTTGTTTAGGGGAAGGAATAATCGAGATTGACATCAACAAGGGTGGTGGCAGGGTGTTCTGAAGGGTTTGCCTCTTCATGTCTGAAATTTCCCAACCCTCCAGCTGCAAGTGGGGGGAACCTAAAAGTAAACTCCTGCTGAAGTGATCATTTTAATTTAGAACATAGACTTACACCCCAGCCTTCGTATCCTGCAAATCTATTTGCATTTGGAGTCCCACAGCCCTTTAATTCACTTTCTTTTTTTTTCTGTCTTTCTCAGGAAAAAAAACACCAAGCTCCTTCCCGGGCAAGCAGGATGGGGATGACAGTACACACCACACACAGGTGAATGCTGAGTAGGAACGGTGCAGTGCAGCCAGCAGCAGCACTAATGAGTGCCATCAGGAAATGCCAGAGCAGGGGTGAGCACACACACCCCTTGTGGAACTGCTCTGTGGCTGCACACACAGGTTAAATTACTCGTGTGCAAGACACCCAGCAGCTCACTGGGGTGTTCTCCTCTTCCCTGGGCTGCGTGCAGCTCCCAGAATCCCTGTGCTCACTGACTGCACCTGACTGGTAGCTACTGCAATTGCTTGGAGCCGCTTTTTGTTCAAACTGGAGCATTTTTCTAAGTGCTGGTTTGACATCTCCCCCTCAGAGGGGTAAAATGTGTTTCTTGCAGAACAGCACAACAGTGCATTTCTGCCTACCTTTAATTCTGTTTTCCATGACCACCTGTCAAATGGCTTTCTGGTGGTGGCTGAGCACTCCTGAAGTCACATCTCTGTAGGGAGATGCCCAAGAGACTTGTTCTTTCAAACAGGACTCCAGGAAGATTTTCTTCCACCGCTCTCTTTTATTTAGAGTAACTTCACTTGGGTGCTCGTTTTTTGTTTTGGGAGGAGTGCAGATTTTTTTTTTTCTCGTTTTCAACTCTGACAGAGGAATTTTCTCCCACACAACAGCACCCAAGTCAGGCCCAGTACCTTGCCACTGGAGGTAAGCATCACGTAGCCCTTTTGTGAATTTACTAAGCTGCCAACAGTGCCAGTCAGCAAGTTCAGCTAAAGGCCTTCCACAGGGCTCTCTGCATCCAGCTCTGAGATCTGGAGGCACAAATGGATCCAGCAAATCCTGTGCAGATTAGGGGGGTTTTTTTTGCCATTTCCTGCCAGACACTTCAGTTTACTTGAAGTTGATCTTTTTGGGGCGGTCTTGTGCCGGGAAGTTTGATGACAGCCCCAAGGTGTACAGAAGACACGGAAGGAGAGGAGCAGAATTCCAGAAATGTCACTACCTAAGGATCTTGATAAAGAAACCACCTTTTTGTTTTTAAATCATTACAGGTGAGTTGGAGAAGCTGCACAGACAAATGACTGGGAGCCAAAGAATTAATCGGAAGGTGAAGCTAGACCACACTGCCACTGTAACGAGCACCCAAGCCTTGATTACAGCCTGCCATCAAGAGAACCACAGAATCTGGACCAAAAAAAATATTACAAGAGGCTTAGCATTTAATGCTTTAAAGCACTAAATCCACAGCAAATCCTCCTGAATCTAAATATGCCTAAGACATATTTTAACTTTTTTTTTAAGTTTTCACAAATGCCATCTTATGCTCCCAAAAAACTAAGCTCCACTGTTACTTTGGCTTTCTCAGTACTCTGCAAATTAGGTTACATCCCATGCCTCGAGTGCCCTTTTGGCACTCCCAAAACCTCTTTCCAATACACAGTAAGCACTTTCTTGGATTTATCTCCCCTTTTAAACCCAAGTAACGCAGAAGTGTCCAGCAGATTACAGCTGGTAGAAGCAGAACTTCTTGGGGGTGGTTCAAGAAAGTTTGCCTGGAAATTGTGCACGTTACTGATGCATAATTTCATCACTTAAAACCTTGGGGAAGGTTTTAATAAGAGAAAAGGAACACATTCCCCCATTTGTGCACATTGACTCCAGCAAAAAAGCCAGTGGCTGCTGCGATCTGTGTAACTCTAAATTTTAATTCTTGGTGGTTTTGATTTAAATTAAGTAGATATTTACCCGGTGTGGAAATTAATTAATTTTTCTCCACTGGTGCCTTTTCAATCTCCAACTGGAGTCCACACACATGCCTTGGGATCTCTTTCTAGCTTATTTCTCCTAGGACTGGTGTGAAAGCTAAACCTGGTCAAAAGCCTGCCTGGCTTTTTGCAAAACCACGGCTGTCAATGGAAAACAACAAAATAATCCTAGTTTATCCCATGAAATAGAAGTTTTATCAACCTCCGATGACAGAAAGAAAACAGCCCTACAGTCGCTTACTTCCACCAGAGAATTCCCACTGCAAATGTGATGGAGCCCCTGCGGATTGTGGATGGGAAGAAGAGAGCCACACATGGCAAATACACCCAGAGCAGCTGTCCCTTCCCTTCCCAGCCAGGCAGATAAATACCCGAGCAGGCTACATCGCCGGGACAGGGCAAAACACCCTTCAGAAAACGAAAACAAGCTCTATCAGTAAAAGTGCACTTCTGCAGATAACTGCTCCTGCAGCTGGGACTTGTGCTGGCACAGCTCTGTCAGTCACGGGTCACGCTCCGTCACCGCACGCAGACAGAGCTGTGCCAGCACAAGTTGGGGTGGGAAACTCTGCAAAGATTTGCCTTTTTCCTGCTGCAGCCCAGGTAAGCTTGTCCAGCAGATGGGGAGTTTCACCCCTGACACATTCACAGCTGGGCTTTCCAAGGATGGGAGAAAAACTAAACTTTGCACAGGAACACCTATGGGCCGTTTACACTCAGTTTTATCCTCTGATTGAATGCACAAGCTAAATGAGAAGGAGCCCCTGTAGGAAGAGATAAAAAGGAATAAATTAAATTGTGCCGTACCTTAGCGCTCGGAGCAGCCCCCGCTTTTAATAGTAAGAAGGGAACAAAACTGAAAGTGTTTAACAGGATTTGTTTAGCAGACAGCAGAACACTGCAGAATTTCCTCTGCTGCGTGACACCCAGCAGGCACGCTGCAACAGGGCTTTTGGCATCCTCAGCCACCTCTGGAGGAGACTGAACACACAAGCTCTGTTGGGGTGAACCCACACCATCCTGCAGGGTGGCAGGATCGTTATTCCAGAGCAGGGAGCAGTGAGGTGGCAGCAGGGCACGCTGTCCATCTGCTCCAGAGCCAAACTCTAAAATCAGGCTGGACCTGCCTCCCTCGGTGGGCAGGGACACGAGGAAGAAGCAGGGCTCCGTTCAGGACACAGGGTCAGGCTGAAGCAAAACTCAGTGCCCCATCAGCCTGGATCTGCTGGGAGGCACCAGGAGCCGGTGGCCGTCCCTATGGATGCTGCCTTCCCGGACAGGGACGTTTGGCAGGAGCACCTTCCCTATTTTTCACAGGGAGAACACAGAAATAAAATCACTTGCTCTGCCCTCTCTGTAAGGGTCGTGCTCCAGAGCCCTCCACGCTGGGATAGAGGATGATACAATGATTCTAGGAATTCTCTGGGTTGGGTCAGGTTGTTGTTAGGAATAATGTACTATTTTTTTTCTTTTTAAGAAGAAACGCACTACTATCACTTCCATGATCAGACATGTCTACATGCCATGAACAACTTCAGGGTGAGTGTTTGTCCCTTTAGGTTAGCTCTGAGTCCTGGGGGAGTGTCACAGAGAGGGGAGGGCACCACCGCAGTGGACGTAATTGTAAAAAATTCCCTGCTCAACCAAGGCCGTGTAAAATCCTTATCAGCACGGCAACTGAGGAGAAGTTGTACCTCCCCAAAACAAATACTCGGTCTATTCAGAGTTTCCAAAAGGGCGCGATAAAACCCACTGCTCTGAAGATTTCCAGAAGGTCAGATAAAATGTGGTGTGTCTGGGGAGCAACAGAGCCCTCCACCACATTGACCAGGAGCACTCCAGTTTAAGAGGCGAGCCCCGGACTGTAACAAAACTCAGTGTTTAAGGGTGTGCTTTCATTTGCAAGCACCAGCGCCTGGGCTGGCAGCCCAGGTTTTATTGCAGGTGACACTCCTGTCATCCTCCTCCTACGGAACTGCTGCGGACCACTGAGAAACCGCTGGGATAAGGAACCCAGGCCAGCGTCTCCCCAAAACATCCTAACCCCAAAAGCACCCTCACCCCAAACACGCCTCTCCAGCTCGCCGGGGGTCACCCACAGTGCCAGGCCGAGGTGCCAACCACGGCTCGTGGAGGGGATTGGGGCCGGCGTTTGCCCCACGGCCAAGTGACACCCTACAGCCGTGCTGCACCTCACGGCTGGGATTAGTCCCGCGGCTGGGGCTCCCCTCCCGGCTGGCATTTACCCCACGACCGGGATCTACCCCATAGCCGGGGTTCGCCCCGCGACAGGGGTCTGCTCCTCGGCTGGGGTTCATCCCAGGGCTGGGGCTCGCCCCACGGCCGGGATCCGTTCCACGGCCCATCTTCCCCCCATGCCCGGAACCGGCCCCACGAGCACGGCTCGCCCCACGGCCGCCACCCGCGGCTCCGAGGCGAGCGCGGCATCCCCTCGGGCGGCTCCGGCTCCGGCTTCGCCGCGGCCTCCGGGGCCGTCGCGGGTGCCGATCGCCGTCTCCCCGCGGCGGGGGCTCTGCCCGCACCCCCCGCACCGGCGGCCCGGCCGCGGCGCTGCCGGCGGGGCCCGACATGGCGGCGGGGCCGCTCCCGCCCGCTCTCACCTGCATGCGGCGCGGCGGGGCGGCGGGGCCGGCGGCGGCGCGGCGGGGCGGGCGCACACGACATGCGGGCGGCGGCCCGCGGGCAGCGGGGACGGAGCCGCGGGGCCCGGGTGGCGGCGGCGGCGGCGAGGAGGAGGAGGAGGAAGGAGAGGAGGAGGAGGAGCGGCGGCCGGGGCGCGCAGGGCGGAGGAGACGGAGGCGGGCGCGGGGAGGCGGCGGCGGGCGGTGCCGGGGCCGCGGCGGGGGGAGCGCGGGCACTGGCGGGGCCGTGTCAGCGCTCACGGACGGGCCCCGCAGCGGCCCGGCAGAACCGCCCGCCCCGCTTTGCCCCGCAGTTTTGCTCCTCCTTTCCTGCCCCCGCACTTGGTTTTCCCCTTCCCCGCTGTCAGCGCGCTGCGGTGGGAGAAGGGAAGGGTCCGCCTGGGAATGCACGGTGCCCCGCGTTTCGCGGGGATTTGAGCGTGCGGGCATCTCGTCGGTGCCTGGCACCTTTGTCCCTTTGTCTCTCCTCCTCTAGGGATGGGGTTTGCTTCGGCGCCCAGCTGTCGGCGGCGCGGGTCCTTGTGGACCGGGTGAAAGCGGCTCCGGTGCTGAAGCCCATCGCCTTCCAGACACAGCAGCATCCCTCTGGGTGGCCCGCCGGCACGGACTGAGGGAAAGGTGGATTGAGAGGTAGAACACGAGCAACGGGGAGGGATGTGCGTCTGTGCGTGCCCAAGAGGGGAAACGGTGCTGGAAAAAAAAAATAGAAAAGGAACAGGGAGACCTAGGGAAGGTCTGAGGAAGCAACAAGTGGTCGGGGGAGCAGAGGGAGGGACAAGACACGAGGTTCTGGGGCTATTAATTGGAATTTGCTTTTACTGCAGCTGCCTGAGCTCATGCTGGACCCCTTGATGGCTGGAGAGCAGGAACTGCCTCAGCGATGGAGCAAGGGGTAGGAAACAGGATTTGGAGGGAGTGGGGTATTGGAGATGAGTGAGCGTCATTTGGCAGCTCTCGTTTCTCCCAAAATCCGTGGTGCACAGCAGAGAGGTGGTGTGTGAAAAGCCAGAGGCTCACAGGGGGTTGCAGGAGGATGGTGAAAGACGCAGGTTACCTGGCCACAGGTGTGCACTGAACATTCTCTCACATCCACCCCTCCTGCAGGAGTCACACGTACTGAGTGCCCATCCAAAATCATTTCACTTCCCCCCCCCCCCCCCCCCCTTGAGTTTTAAACAAATGTTTGGCACTCCTCAGCTGAGGTTTTTTTGCCCCAGGAGGGTTCCTTTTCCTCCCATCACTCCTCCCCATCTCCACCTTTTTCTCAGGACGCTGAACCAGGAGGTGGATTGGATGAACACAATTTTGTTACAACGTGTTTTACGCAGCCACCCGTGTCTGGTTTACAAATTCTTGGATGCAGGTCCATGGGGAAGTTCACACAGCCACATGTCCCTAATATAAAAACTATTGGCTGTGCACTGGTTGGGGGAGACTATGGCATTGGAATGTTTTTAGTCCAAAGCACATCAGTGTGGCATAAAGGCCCCCTTTAACCATTGTATTTTGTGGTGTGAACTTGAACAGCTCAGAAAATGGTTAAACAAAGTCTTTGTAAGTAGATGCTGCTCCGTGAGAGTGAATTACGCTTCTCTTTTACCACCTAATCTGCAAGGGAATAGGGGTGAGATTTGCTGGTAGCCAGGAAATCTCTTTTTGGAATTACACGTGGCTTGCGGCAGACAATACTGAGCATTAGATGGGCAGTGTTCTCCCAAGCAGACGTGTCTGAGCAGCTGTAAGCGCCCGCACGTCTGAGGGCCTCTGGAGCCCTCAGGAGCCACCGCCATGTTGGTTCAGGGAAAGAGGACAAGTTTGGCCTGCAGCACTACAAGGCAACCCCGGGTTGACCCTGGGACCCCTCTCAGGCCGGTGAAGAAGCGAGCTGGAGGCTTTTAACCGGTCCCCGGCAATGGGTCACTTCTCCCCGGGCAGCGGGCAGGCGCCGGAACCCGCGCGACCGCGGAACTGCAGGGCCGGGCGCGGCGGGCGGGGGGGACGGCGCTAAGTGGCGCACCGGTGCGGCGCCCGGGCCCGCGGGCTGCCGGAACGCTTCTTCTCGGCTTCGGGGAGCGAGTTCCGCGGGAACGGTTCTGGCGGCGCACCAGGGCGGCTCGGCAAAATGGCGGCGCCCATCGCCCGCTGCCTCTGGCGAGGTGAGGGGGACGTGCTGAGGGACCCGGCGGCGCTGCGCCCGCCGCTGCCTCTCCGCTTTTCCCCGCCTCTCCCCGCCGCTCTGGGGCGGCCCTGAGGGGCCTGCCCGGGCGGGCCGGGGGTGCGGGAGGCCGAGGCGATATCTGAAGCGATGTTTGCTCTTGCCCCGCAGCACTGCCCCCGCGGTGCGGGTGGGTCCTCCCCGGGCTGGAGCAGCGCCTCGTCGTCCCCGCTGTAGTGAGCCTTGCGAGCGCCCAGCCCTACGCGGCGGCAGCCAAGTGAGTGCGGGTCTGGCATGCCAGGGGGCTGTCTGGGCCCTGTGGGTGGTGATGGGGGCTGTGTGTGGGGTTTGGTGTCTGCAGTGCTGATCCCACTGCTGGCTGACCCTGGGGGTATCCCACATCCTCCCCGAGAACAGCCTGGATTCGCACGGGGTGTTTTCTATGATAATGGCACAGGGAAAGCTTGACGCTGTGGTTTTGGGCTGTGCTTTTGCGGGTTGTAGCAGGGTTACATGTCAGCGTGAAAGCTGGTGAGCTCCTGGCATCGGTTCCAAACCCTTTCTGTCCTTCAATTGGCTCTATTTAATTTGTCATCTCTGTAATAACACAGCATGGCTGGGAGAAGCAAAAGCGACCTCTGTGTACAGGAGAGTGAAGTGTTCTCAGGTGCTGCAAACTGTTTTGTTCTGCTTATAGAGGAATGTAGTATTCGGTTATTATTTTAATAATATTTTCCTTACCTGGAGACCCTCTGAAAACTGGGAGGAGACTGGGAGTTGGGTGTTTAACTGAATGCAAAATGCCACAGGGAAGGGAGGAGAAAACCTGTTTTTTCATAAGGTCAGACTGCTGTGATCATCAGATATGCCAGACTCTTCAACTGGTGACCTCCCAACGTGCTTTTTTTTTTTTTTTTTTTTTTTTTTTTTTTTTTTTTTTTTTTTTTGCTGTTAGAACTGCCAAAAAAGACGCCCAGAGGAGCAGGCAGGAGAAGGTGAAGGAGAAGCCCCCCCCTCGGAGGCGGCCGCTGATGAGCAAGCCCATGGACGACGTGTACCTGACATGGCTCTACAGGAGACCTTCCTACCAGCTGGAGCAGGCCGTGGGCATGCTCAAGAGGTTCCAGGAGCTGGATTTCACCCACCCCAAGCAGTTTGTGTACATCAACGTGTTCCTGGATATGGCACTGCAGAAGAAGGTGGGCTGGCAGAGGGTGGGGGAGTTCTGAGGGCTTTGGGTCTGCTCGGGCTTGGGGATTGTCACAGGCTGCAGTCCCTCACCCCCTTTGCATCTTCTTTTTTTTCATATTCCCTGTGGTTGTGTAATTTACCCACAAGTCGTAATTTCTTCTTGTTTAATTTTTTTTGAAATTGACTTTCCAGAAAAAAGTGGATCCTTTTTCCAGCAGTGTCACTCTTCCCCATCGCTTTACGGATGAAGTGAACAAGGTTTTGGTGTTCACAGAGGTGGGTGAGCTGGGATTCCTTCATTTTCGTTGGGGTTTTTGTATCCAGCACACTCTTACAGCTGTCCTTTGCCAAGTAATCATTTTGTCTATGTGAAATGATCCCAGAGAGCTGCCGTGGGTTTATTTAATTACTCTTTGGACATAACTGTTTGAAATTCTCTTCCTGAGCTTGGTTGACAGCAGACCAACTTCCTAATTGGTCGTCCAGCTGCTTATAATTACCTTTTTCTCTCAACAGAATGAACAAGAAGCTGAAGTAGCTCGAGAGCACGGAGCTGCCATCGTGGGAGGAGTGGAATTAATCAAATGGGTACATGTTTTTCTTAAAAAATTACAGCAATATCCTAATTCAAACAGGATTGGGGCCTGGGAAGGGGAAGAAGCCTGATGTCCAGTGAACTCTAGGTGGGAGGTAGCAGCCAGTGTGAGGAGTGAGAGATGTGTTTCTGTACTTTATAGGTCAGTTCAAATAAAATTGCTTGCGTTGTGTTTGTTGCAGATCTTGGAGGATGAAATACAAGCAGATTTCTACGTGGCTGTCCCTGCCATCATGCCCAAGTTAATTCCCCTGAGGAACAAACTGAGAAGGAAGTACCCTGCCACCAGGAGAAGTAAGCAGCAGCTCTTACAGCTGGTACCAATTCCTGGAGGAGATGGAGCCCTGGGGGTGCCCCTGGAATGTTTTCTCAAGAGGGTGTGCAGTTACATTGGGTGTCAGGCTGTCGGGGACTGCTCCACTTGTCTTGGGAATGCATTTTTTCCTGCAACAGGCAAATCTGGGGTTAGAACCCGGATCCATTTGCCTCTTAGCTGCCTTTAGGCTTATTAAACCTGGTGAATGGAGGAGGAGGAGGGAACATGGAAACTATTTTTATAATCTTAGCCAGGACACCATTGTCCTGTTTGTGAAACTCCATTTTGGAAGTTTCAGAGCTTCCCAAGTTTTGACCTTTGACATTCACTTGCCTTAATTAACAGATGGAATTATCTCTCTACTGGTGCCTCAGCTATCTGTGCTAATAAGTCTTGCTCAGACAACTTCTTGGCTTTTGTGTTTTTTTAACAGATTCCCTGGGCACTGACATTCCCAAAATGCTGCAGTTCTTCAGAGAATGCCATGAGTACACAGTAGAGGACGAGAGTATGATCAAGACAAGAATAGCCAGAGTAAGTCGTGTGGAGAGCTCTTAAATTTGACCTCCTGAGCAGAGCTGTAGTATTCAACAAGGGGAAAAAATGTGTTTTCAATCTGTTTCTCAAAATTTTGGACCATTTTTTTGACTAACCTGTGAAGAAAATAGGACTCGTTTGTTGCGCAGCATGTTCAGCTGGTTTTAAACTTTTTTCTGTTTTATTTATTTATCTTTTGATTAGGTGCTTGGGAAGTAAATAGACTATGGGTTTGTAAGTCCATGGTCAATATGCACAGGAGAGTCAAAAAGTCTTAGCTGTAACCAAAATATTTAAGACTTGTAATTTTGATAACTGTAGTTCTGGACTGGAGGAGAAAGCAAGAGCTGTTTGGATTAAACCTGAAATAAAGCATTAATTTTGGCTTATTTATTTATTTTCTCTGCCCTAAGATGTGGGGTTTTTTGTTTTCCTTCTGGTTTGTGTCTTTGTAATCCTGCCTGATGTTTAGTTTTCCTCTAACTGAGGGTGGCACGGGCAGGGAGGGTAGGAAATACCTGAAACTTTGCCTTACACTGCTGGATCCAAATGAGTTAATTAATTGTGGTTAACTGCTCTGAGCTGGACATTCCGAGGGCTTCCTTGTCTGTAGTTCTGTGCGTAGCTGGAATTCTGGATCTTGCTGTTCAGGGAGTTAAACTTATTTAAGGAATGAAAAAGGAACAAATAAATTTCCTGAGCCTCTTTTACAGCACCTTGGTGTGCTCTGGAGAGAAGTGTTCAAAACTTGTAACAGCAAGATAGGTGTGCATCCACAAGGGTTTAGTGTGGTAAGCTGCTTTGGAAGCTGGCATATTCATTTGGATGTGGGAAGTCTTTTGCAGTGCTTCAAACCCTCTGAGCATTCCATGTTTTCATTATGAAGCTGATGAGTTGATTCTTTTGATTGATTTTGTTCTGTTCTAGCTCTTGAAGCCTTCAGCTTTAGGTCTTGATGTTTTTGGAGTTGATGCATTTCAGGGTCTTTGAAAGCTGCTTCCAGAAGCTTCTTTCCCCATATCCTTCATTTTAATAAGGTTTTTGCAAAACCCCTTGTGTATATATTGATTTTTTTTAGAGACTTCTCACCCCCTTAAGGCTTTAAGGCTGCATGTTGTTACAGAGCCCTTGGAGTTTCGTGTCCTGACGAGAAACATGGAGAATAGTGAGCACATCAGCATGTGTAAAATACTTCTTTTCCCTGGGTCTTTTGGATAAGGCTGTTAATGGGATCTGTCACTCCTTCCCAGGCAACAAAGGAAATCTGCCCAAATGTAGAATCAACATAAACACCAGTGCTTTCAGATTTATTAGTCTGGGCTCCAAGCATCACCATAAGTAACTTAGCATTATCATGTTGCAGCTGGATATGCCTGCTGAGCACATAATTGCCAATCTGAAAACAATTATCCACGATATCTGCACCTTCAAGCCGTCCAATTTTGGTAAGGAGTCGTTGTTCTAACGTGGTTGTTCAGTGGTAGATGGGTCTTCTTTACTGGATTGTCATTAAATTCTTTTCTGTTCTCCACCTGTCTTTGAGATTGCTGCTCCTCCAAGGGAAAAAGTCTTTTAATTTTTTTTTTTATCTTTAGAATTCTTTAGCCGAAGGAGCTACAAAGGATAATGAAGTCAGCTTTAAAAAAAGGGCATCTGCTTAGCTGGAGAGGCAATGGTACTTCATTAAATAATTTTAAGAAAGGAGCTTTATGTAAACTGAAAACCCACTTTTTAATGTTAATATTTGTTTAATGTCTGCCAGAAGAATGGTCTTGCCTCTTTCCCAGTGATTCTGTTCGTAGTAGCTGCAGAGACCAGTCCATAAAAAGCCAAGTACACACGCCTTGAGAAACCCAAAATAAAAACTACAAGTGGTTGAAGTGTAATAAGTAGATGCAGAAGGGGCTGGTGTGTATATATATATATATATATATATATATATATATATATAAATGAATCTAAATAAATTTACATCAGGAAAGTCTTAGTTTTTCTGCCCTGAGTAGCTTTTCTACTAATTTTGGAGTGTAAAGCTTGATTCCTGTGGTGTTCTTTTAGTGGGGGTTGATTGCAAACAGGTGCTGAGAGCAGTGAGCCTGGAGACAAGGGAAGGGGTGGAGTGAGCAGACTGGGTACCTTTTGTTTCCTAGATCCCATTGTGAGGAGGTTGGTTATCAGGTCTTCCACCAGTGAAGGTTTGCTGCTGAACCTCGATGGAATCCTGCCTCAGGTGGAGAAGGCAGAAGAAAAAGAAGAGGAAAATGCAGTTGAGGATGAACAAAAGAATCCTGTCCAAGGATCTGTTAGTACCTGATGTCTTCTCCTGGGAGAAGCAAAGGGTGTCATTGAAATCATGCTCTGTGAGAACAAAAAAAAATAAATGGAACTCGTGGATTTCATGTATAAATTCGGTGTGACGTTGTGACAAACAGGAGCCTGTTGTCAGAACTGGACAAATGTTTTTTTCCAAGGAAGAATTGGACGTGTTTAGGGCGGGGAGGGAGCCTTGCTCCGGTGTGTTTTCCTCACCCAGCTTTTCTGGAATGTGAGCCCGAGACTTTGCCGGTGTTTGCTGCTTTCTTTCCAGGAGGTGGCACTCCTGCCCTTTCCTCCTGGAGAGCTGTTGGAATTTCTCCCTGGGTGGTTTTTTTGGCGGGGGCTCTGTTGCTAAGCACGTGTTCATGAAGCTGCACCCCGAAATGTAAGATGGTCCCAGAAGGGATTGGCTCTTTACAACAGGCATGAGCTGCTCCAAATCTGGAAAGGTTTGTGGCTTTAATTTTATCCCTATCATTGGAGGCAGGCCTCGTTTTTCCAAGAGGTAACTGGGATCTGTCTGCATGGAAATGCTTTTAGCTCCCATCCAAAGCGCTTGGCTGCTGTCAGTCAGGGTGACCAATTCCTGTCAGGCCACCCTGTTTTTTTTATTTTTTGGTTGTGTGGGGTGCTTTGCTCAGAGTTTGGTTGAAAAATTCCCTCTAGGTGTGTATAGGAAGGTTTCACACAGACTTAACAGGTTTTCCTTGTTGCAAGTGGGAAAAGCAATGCCAGTGCACTTGAATATCCTTATTGCTAAGCCATTGCACATCTGTGGAATATTTTGAGGTATTGTGAGGTGTGTGTTGGTGTTGTGACCCAAAAGGAGCACTTTGAAGGCGAGTTACCTGTTGGTGTAGAAAAGCAAAGCCTGTGCTATTATCTGCATGGGATTCTTTCCCTTTTCTCTGTTGGCTTATTTCCCTGAATTCATGATCCATTTTGGAAAAAGATACACCTGCCCTCTCTGATGGGTGGATTAAAAAAAGAAAAAAAGTGATACATAAGCAGAAATGTATAGGTGAGCTTAAATCAGAAGCTGCCAGACTGCTGAGTGCACTCTCAGAGGATAAAAGCATAGAATAACCAATGTTCCTGCAGGACTCTGTGCTTGGAAAGGCCCAGTGCTGTGGGGACACAGTAAATCTGGACCTCTGGAGGTCAGGTGGGCAAGAGAGGCAGCTCATGGACTCAGCAAGTTTCCAGATGTAGTTCTGAACTCGTGTTACTGCACTGCTGATTGATAAAGGAATAATGCCCCTGGTCTGTGCTGTACAAGCTGTTGAGTGCACTGTGACTTCCTTTTATCTTGGAATGCCTGGCTGGCACAGGGGGAGAGATGAAAGGGAGGAAGGCAGTGTGAGATGATTCCTCTTTAATAAGCTTAGTCCTCCAAACGTGTGGAGTGGGAGTTGTACGTGTGGTTCTTGGGCCAACGTGCCTTAGAAATGACTTCAGTTGTCACACTGAGCATCACTGCACTGGCACTTCTGGATTCTGGAGAAGACTGTGGAAGAGAGGGAGTGCTGCAGCACCTTTAGCAGTGCACATGATGTATGATGGCTTTTAGTTTTGTTTTATCTGGACCTGCTGTTAGTATATCTAAGGAGAAGAGCTGGGGTTCAAGGTTAATGCTCACAGAAACTTTTGCCCAAACAAGGAAGAAGTTTTTCTAGGAGCCTGTGTAAAGTTGTGGGGAATGCAGGGTTTAGGCTGACACCCAGCCTCAGCCTGGATTTGTAGGGGAATTCGTGGCACTCCAAAAAACCTGGAGTCCGTGTGGGTCAAACTGAGTTCACGAGGCTTGTGCTGTGAGTTTTGGCATGGTTAGAGGAGCAGGGCAGGGATGTGACAACTGCCACCAGGGCTGGCAGATTTTTAGTTGTGATTAAATATGATGACATCCCCTGTGTTCTGCAATATTGTTGGTCTTGGCTCCCTCCAAACTCTGGGAGAGCCCAGTGCCGTAGCCAAAAATCTGTCCTTGTGGGAAAACGTGGATTGACTGGAATAGGACGGGGTTGGGGGGAATAAAACTCTTTGATGCTGACCAAAAGCACTGTTGGGGATAAACATCCTTCTTTGCCCAGCAGTTATTTCTGTCAGTACCTCAGCTTGCAGGTGGCCAGAGGCTTCATCCCACCAGGACACGAAGGGAGAATTGTCAGTGTGTCACCTGCAGGACTACTTGGAAAACAAGAGGAAAATGCCAATGTTGCCCGATTTCCTGGTACTAGGAGATGCTGGGTTAAGGTCACACATGGTGACAGTGCAATGCCATATTGTTTTCATGGATGAATCTCCTTGATTTTTTAAAGGCTTATTAAAAAAAAAAAAAAAGTAAAAAACCCCGTTGAAACTTGGTAAAATATTTAAGTGTCAGGAATTCCGAAAGTGGGAAGTTCACAGGAAAACTCCTTTGCTTGCCAGAGATGGATCCTTCTCAGAGCCATGGTTCTCCAGCTGTTCTGTGGAAGTCTGTGCCAGCACATGCCCACCTTTTCAGGAGCACAAGGTATGTCTGGCTCCCATCTCTTCAGCCAGGGATTTGCCAAGTGGGGAAGTGGATCTTCAACAACAACTTACAGAAGACTGACCTCTGCCTAGAGGTTTGATAAAAGGGAGGCTAAAAGTGGTTTATTTCTACAATCCCAGTGAGGTTTTGTGCCAGTCTAAGATCCGTGGCAGCAGCTGACAGCTGGGTCATTGCTTTGCAAGTTGCACCCTTCAAGCTTCCAGTCTTAGGACTATCTCATACTTCTCCTGAGTCTGAAGCTTATTTTATGATTTTATTTGCTGCTAATCTGGAAGTAGATTCAAGACAGAAATGCTACTTTTGTATAAACTAGGATGTCAAGGGCAAAACTTTATCCGACTTCGAATTTCTGAAAATTTGAAGCCCTTTGCACCAAGTGCGAAACGTGAGAAATGCTGGAAATGAGAGTTTTCTAGAGGCAAAAGCTCTCCCTTCATATTGTGGAATGGGTCAATCTGCCAAATTATCAAAGTTACGGGTCTTGAGGTCTCCTGACTTTTAACAGCACCTTTGGAACAGCGTACTCAGAACAGCAGGAAAGGAGGGTAGGAGAAGTAGGGAGGAGAAGGAGAAGGCTGTAGCTGGACTAAGGAAACAAGTTGTACAAGCAGGAAGATGAACACCACGAGTGATTTCAAGATGGACTTGACACATTTATTTGAGGTTACTGAACTCTCTGTGGGCTTGGCTTTTATTATTCCCACCTATTTTTAATTGCTGGTGCTTCTTTGAGTCTGGTGAAATTGTCCAGAGTTTCACCTGAGGAGTTAGAGGGGAGCTGGGGCTAGGGTAGCTCTTGCTTTTGTGAGAGACATCAAGTCTTTCTTTGCTTAGTGCTGGTGTGTGCAGAGGTAGTTGTTGTGTCTGCCTGTTCCTGTTTTTATAAAAAACGACCCTCTGTTAATGGCTAATGAGTATTAACTGGGTAGAGCACAGAGAAACTCATCATGCAAATCACTGTTTGAGTCTTAGAGCAGTGGCACGCTCTACATTTCACTTCCACGTTTGTTGTGGGAGTTCCAGCACAGTGATTCAAGACCTATGGTCCTGGGGAGGGAAAAAAAAAAAAATTTGGCCTCCAACTTGGAGTTCAAGATGGTAGTCTTCATTAGGGAGTGAATCAAAACTGAACAGATGGAATTACCAAGGGGAATTATTATCAAAATTGAGCTGCCATCGTTGCATTTAATCAGGCAAGCAGGAGATGAAGGCAGCAGCAGCAGCCCAGCCTTCTGCAACCAATTGTTGTGTGGGAGCTGGGATACTGCAATGAAACAGGAACGCTGAAATTAGCAGGACAAAAACCCCATTTCATTCACAGACCAGTCAAAATAAACTCACTTTCCGAGTTCATTTTAATGTGAGGCTTTGGCTTGTTTAATGGCAGTTTAATGGCTGTAACTTCAAACTTGGGGCTGTTTTTTTTTTTTTTTTCATCCTGTGACTTGTAGGAGCCAAGCTTTCATTTGGAGACGTTGGCTCTGAGATGTCTTGAGTGTGCAGTGCTGGAGGGGTGACGTGGGAAGCTTTTCTTGAATGGACCTGGTACTACTGTGTGTGTGGAGGTGCTTAAAGCCAGAAGACACGGTAGGGACAACAGTGGCAGTTTGGGGGGGGGGGTTGTTTGTTTTGGTTTTATTTTTTTTTTTTTAGTTTGGGTGCTTGATGTGTGATTTTTAGTGTTTGAGTCTTCAACTTTTACTTGGATTTGCTCTTGAAAGGAAGAGCCAAGCAGCAGCAAAGGCAACAAGAAATGGACGTGGAAACAAACCGGGCTTTGATACTTCTTGTTCTAATCCGACAGCCCCAACTGCCGCCCAAACCACCGCAAATCAGAAACTTCCAACCCCGGCGAGAGAATGACCTCTCCCTTCCAGCCGCCGGGATGGATCAAGTCGTTGGGGTCAGATCCAACACAAACACGTGTGCTTTGCCTAATCCCGGCACTGCTGCGGCTGGGACGGGGCTGCGGGATTAACGGGGGCTGCTCCATCCCTAGGCAGCCGGCGGGGAGAGGAGGAGGAGAAGACGGGATCCTCTGTTCCCCCGGCGTAAGGTGTGCCGGTGAGGAGGAGGAGGAGGAGGAGGGAGGCTCTCGGTGCCGGGAGGAAGGAGGGCGCAGCGCGGCGCTGCCCGGGGCGGGGCGGGGGGCGGTCGGGCTGCGCCGCGGAGCTGCCCCTTTGTCTGCGGGCAAAGTTTGGTGGCGGGGCGGGGGCTGAGGCTCTGCCCCGGCACCTGCCGCGGGCCCGGCGGGCACTCCCGGCTCGCCGCTCGGGGCCATGGGCACCCGGAGCACCGCCGGGGCCACCCCGCTGCTGCTGCCGCTGCTATTGCCGCTCCTGCTCAGCGCCGCGCCGGCCGAAGCCTCCTCAGGTGAGTGAGAGCGGCCGCGCCGGGCGCGTCCCTGTCCCGCGGGCGGCGGGGTCCGTGAGGGGAAAGCCGGCTCGGAGCCGCCCTTGGCCGCGGGCTGCGGGACGGCTCTGCCTCCCTCTCTCCCTGCCTTCCCTGTGGCGCTCCCGGCCCGGGCGGGGGTCCGCCTCCGCCCCCCGCCATTTTGGCGGCTTCTCCACAGGCGAGGTGAGGGGGGAAACCGGGGCCGAGCCGTGCCCGGCTCTTCCCGCCGGAGTGCCGGGCGTGGAGCGGCGCGTGTCCCGCTGCGGGCGTCCCCTCAGGCCGGGCGGGAGGGCAGCCTTGGCCGTGCCCAGGTGAGGGGGTGCTGGCCCACAAGGGCGTGTGGGGCCGGAGTTGTGGGAGCCCGCGGCGAGCGGCCCGTGCCCCGCTGAGGGGCCGGGCCGGGCCCTCCCTCACACATCCCGCGGGCGGGCAGCGCTCGGCAATGCGGCGGCGGGAGCTGCTCGGTGCCGGGGCAGCCGGCGACAGCCGTCCTCTGTGTCCCTGTGTGAGGAGGAGGCTGGATCCAGCTCGGCGTGCGTGGATGGGGCGGTGGGAGCGCTCGGACAGCCAGCTCGGGCTGTGGGTTTAGAGTCGGTGTGTTGGACACACTCGTGTGCGATGCTGCTTTCTTGGAGTGCGGGTCGGCTGCCTTCGTGCTCTTAGGGCGATCTCCCGCTTGTCCTTTGGCTGTAGGTTGGTGATTTCCAAAGTGGCGCTCTTCGCCAAAATCCTCCGCCCGCCGTGGTTCCCGTTTGGCGTATTCGTGTCGTGAATAAGAGCAGTTGAGTTGAAATCAGCCATGTGTGTGCGAGCTGAGGGGCTGCTAGGTGTGCATTTGGGATATCGGCTCGTTGGGTAGCCCTCGGACACACTTCACAGTTTGCAAACGTAAAAGCTCTCAAACCCGAGAACTATGCTACCAACAAGCTGTACCCAAGATGTCCCCCACAAAAATAGCACAGCAATAATAAGTCTGGGGCTTTCTTCTATATGTGTTTCAGTATGTGAAAGCCGTCATTTGCTGAATGCTTTTCAGGTGTGCTTTGCAGCAGGTGTTGATCGCACCTGGGACTTGGAGTAGCGTGGAGAATCAGAGCACTGTGGCACAGCAGCCTTAATTAACAGGTGTGCAGTGCCTTTGGCTCACTCATAATTGGGCATAAAAGGAAAATATGTTTGGAACTAAGGGTTTTCCAAGTTCTGCCAAGTTGGGTTGTGTCTCAGTATCCCTTGGTAAGTTGTAAAAGAGGGAGATATGTCTTTGACTTCCTTGGGGATCGAGGATCAGACTTCTTGAGTTGGCTTTTTAGTGCTGCGTGGTCCCTGTTCCCTGCTCTGGCCCCGGAGGGGATGAACACCCTGGTATTTTAAGGAACTACAGCTGTCAGTGAGCTAAAAAGCAAAGGCAGCCAGCCCTGGAGGGGTAAAACAGATGGGTTGTGTTGGTCTTAACTAACTGATAGTAAGTTTGTTTTTTTTTTTCCTTCCCCCATGCCTTCCAACAGTATGTGACCTTGTGTTTTGCACTGAATTTTGAGTTGCAGCTGGATAATGAGCCTTGAAATCATCTTCTCTTGCTAAAAGAGATTCAGCTATTTGCTGAATTTGGGAGAAGCGTGACTGGGCTCCTGTGGCTCATCTTGGCAAGGGAAGATAATTCCCGATGGTGCCTCCCCAGCCTCTTGCAGCTGAGCTGAAGGCAAGCTCAAAGGAGGAGCTTTTGATTCCTAGTAGTGTAGCTCCCAGGTTTTCTGTACAGATTGGTCTCATCTGCATTTCTTGGGAAGCTCCACTCTCGGGCAAGGAATTTCTGATTTGTCCGGGTGGACCCTCGGGGCCCCTCTTTGCTTTTCATCTCGGAGTTCCTTGGGTTGTTTCTGATTGCACTTTCTCCTCCTGCTTTTGGGAGACAGATCATGTGTAGTTGCTCAAGAACAACCATTTCCCGGGAAATGGATGGGACAGCTGTCATTCAGCTTATTCGTTGTTTTACTGCCTAACCTTTTATTTGATTATTGGGATGGAATATGGGAAGTGTGCTTGGATGTGTGGCTGCCTCCGTGCCTGGCTTGGAGAAGTTTTCTCTCAGTGCCAGTGGAGAGGGCCAGGAAAGCTGAAGCAGGGGGAGCCCTGTGAGCCTGTCCTGGTGTCCATGCAGGAGGGATTTTTGGAGTGGGAATTCACGCTGGCTCCTCTCACTGCTGTTTTGGCAGAACCCCGTTTTGTCTCAGCCTTGTTGGTGCCTCTTTTGAGCTCGATTAGGCTGGAGGTCCTGTCCCTTATCCAGAGGTTGCCCAGCTGCCCCAAAACTGCATTTTTTTTTGTGTCTGCCCAGTGCTGCTGGTGTTGTGACAGAGCAGGTTCACTGGAGGATGTGCTGCTGCTGTTGCTCCCTTCTAACCTGGTTTATTTTTGTTTTGGTCCCTCAGGTGCCTGTGTCTACCACGGCTTCTCATTTGAGGTAGGTGAGCTTGAGCACGTTGTGCCTGGGTTTGGGAGGATGCTGTTGGACTTCAGTTCCTGCTTTTTGTCAGCCTTGTGACAGGGGTGCAGGTCCCAGGTCTGTCTGTCAGCTTCCAGTCCGCTGGAAAACGCACACCTCTCTCCTTGGAGAGGTTGGGAATTCTCCCTGGGCCTCTGAACCCAGCCGGTCCAACTGGGTCAGAGGAGGCGAGGTGCTTTCCTGGGTGTTGGAATCCCAAATGTGCAGTCCCAGCAGGGATGGTGGTGGTGCTTTGTGAAATGTCAGTGCAGTGCCAGGATATGTTCTGTGTTCCTTTCCTTGAATTAATGAGCTGTTAATGACGACAGTTTAAGACTTTTTTCCCCCTCAGCTGATCAAGGTGAGTCTGGTGTACCTTATCCTTATAAATCCAACACGTTTTCTTGCCTGCTGTCTCCAGAAACGTAATCCTTGAGTGACTTGGTACAAGGATCACAGTTTTGAACAATTTATAAGCAGTGTTTTGCTAGGTAACACTTGTCTGCCTTGCTCTGCTACTCTGGGCTAAAAGGAGGTGGCCGAGCTCCTTTGTGTCTCTGGAATGCTTCTGGACCTGCTTCCATTCCCACAGCAGGCTGGCTCAGGGATTTGTTAGCTGAGGCGGGGAAGCCGCGGCTGTCGGGGGTTTTGTTTCTCCTGGAGCAGAACTGGGTGTGTGCTCTGCACGTGTGACACAGGGGCACTGCGGGAACAGCTGGTGGAAGGTGGCTCCTTTGGCCTTCCAAGGTGGACTCAAGGT
Source organism: Cinclus cinclus (assembly GCF_963662255.1). NCBI lineage: Eukaryota > Metazoa > Chordata > Aves > Passeriformes > Cinclidae > Cinclus > Cinclus cinclus. The sequence continues at coordinate 72,685,169 of NC_085050.1, read as the reverse complement.
CCGGAAATTTTCCTGCTCCAAGAAGGAAATGGCTGGAGAGGACTGGTTTTGGTGAGTGGCTTGGAGGGAATTGAGGCAGGCTGAATGTGTTTGCTTTTCTTCATGATGCACTTTTTGGAGGGTCTTGGCAGCCCCTGAAAGAAATCTGTAGCAATTTTTTATTGTGTTTTCAGGGATACTTGGAAAGACTGTTTGCTTCCAGTGTCTCCTGTTAGGATTTTTCTCTGTGTCTGGAGCAGAGAGAGGTCATGGTGATTAGGAGGGATGGAGTGCATCTTCTGTGAGAAGAGGATGAGAGAACTGGGTTTGTCCAGCCTGGGGAGGGGAAGCCTTGGGGTGACCTAGGTGTGGCCTTCCAGTGCCTGAAGGGAACCTAAAAGAAAGATGGGGAGAGACTGTTTGAAAGGGATGGAGTGACAAGACAAGGGGGAATGGATCCAAACCAGCAGTGAGGGTAGGTTTAGATTTGAATACTAGAAGGAAATTCTCATCTGTGAGGGAGGGGAGGTCCTGTCACAGGGTGCCCAGAGAAGCTGTGGCTGCCCCTGGATCCCTGGCCTTGTCCAAGGCCAGGTTGGAAGGGGCTTGGAGCAGTCAGGGTTAGGGGGAGGTGTCCTTGCCCATGGCTGGACTGGATGGATGGTCTTTAGGTGCCTCCCAAACTGTTCTGTGACTCCATGTGGAAGTGGCTGTAGGTGAGCTGCTCCTGGGTTACTGCAGGAATGCTGTTTGCTGCAGGAGTCCTTTGGAAAACCCTCACATGTGTGCTGATCAAACCTTGAAGTGCAGCGGTGCCAGCTGCACAGGGCTGCTGGAGCTGTGAGCTGCAGGAATTCTGCCTCTTGCTGGGCTGATGTGGCTCCTTTGATACCCGGGGTCAGCTGGTGTCTGTGGTTTTCCTCTGAGGGAAGGCTCATCCCTGAGTGTGATTGCCAGCTGTGTGGAGGCACTTGGTGTTCCTCCCTCTGGCTTCTCCTGCCAGGGAGTTTTCTGCTCCACACAGCCATACATCCCCTCCCTTTACTTAGAGCAAAATCCAGTGCATTTTTTCTGAGCTGTAGGCCACGAGGAGACGCATTGATGTCACTCTCAGTCAGGGTGTGTGGGAGGTGTTGAGCAAATCCACACGGGCGTGTTTGTGCCAGCTGGCTCGTGCCAAAAGGAGGGGAAGAGGGGAGGGGAAGGACAGGGCTGTGCCTTGGGGTGGTTTGAATGGTGAGTGTGATGTGAAAAATGGCTTTGTGTCTGGTAGGGGCTGCAGCCTGGAAGGTCAAGTCCAGATGAGCAGCACCCAGCGCGTTTTCATTTTGTCCTCTTGAGAACACGGGCGTTGTCTGTGGCACCAGGCAGTGCACCTCAGGATGGATTTCTGGGCTGACAGATGCTTTTGGAAGTTGCCTGCACAACTTCCAAAACACAAACAGGGTGCTTTCTTTTGATACCATAAAGCACTGAAGAAGCATTTTTTGAAAGAAAATGGGTTTTTGGTCTTGGGGTAGAAGATTGTGAATAGAACGAAAAGCCCTAGCTTAGTTCACAGTAAATGGTCCTGTACTTGTGCTTCTACCACAAGTTTTGCTTCCCTGTTTCCTTTTGAAACACGTGTGTGCATTTTGTTGTCAGAAATTTAAAGAAATCCTGATTTTATGCTTTCAAAACGAGGTTTTTGTTTCCATCAGTATTTGGTGCTGGACAGAAATGAGAGTGGAAAGGTAATAAATAAAAAATGCTGGTTTTTTTTTTCTCTTCTAAATTTTCAATCTCTCATTCCAGATAGCTTCTACTCTGAATAAATTCAGTGATTTTTAAAACAAGTGTTAGCAAGTGCAGAGCACTTCTGGTTAGGGAATATGTCAAATTAGCAGTGGAAAATGAGCTTCATTTTAATTTCATTAGAAGGATCAGTAGATACTACTGAAAAATGAGATCAGAATTGAATATTTCAGTTGAAAGGTTTCCTTTCTAACTCTTACACAGTCAAGATATTTTTATTTTTAAGTACTGTGATTTAAATGCCACTACTTAGCCTGGGGCTACATCCTCTGGATGTACACGAATGTTTTGCAGTTAAGATTTATTAATACAGTAATGCCTCTCGTGGAGCAAATCTCATCTGCTTGTGGGTTTCAGAAAGCTGGGATCAACTGAGGATCAAAAATAAAAGTGATTTTTGAATCAAGCGTGTGCTGGATGTGTGTCCCTTCTTTGTTTTGCTTGAAAACAACAGTGGCGTACAGAGGGATGGGGCCAGGCTCTTGATTTCATGGTCCTGGGTAAAAGAACCTTGGATGTAAGATTTTTCTCCTGAGGATGGAGCGGTTTCTTTTGCCATCATCAGCAAATTAAAGGGACTGTAGAACACGTTTTAACATGAAATAATTTCTCTTTTTCATCTTAGTGGTTCTAAATGTCACTTTCTTGTCCAAGCAAGAGAGCCCTCGTGCAGAAGCAGCATCTCTCACTTGCTCCTGAGCCTGGAGCTGGGCAGGGCTGTAGATCCACAGCCGGGGTGTGGGAGCAGCGGTGGCGCCGGGGGATGACCCTGTCCCTTCCCATGCCGTGTCTGAGCAGGGATGAGGCACTTTGCTGCACCAAGCCCATCTGCCCTGCTGCCAGTGAAGCACCAAGCCCCTGTCTCTGCTTACCCTCAGGTCATTTATCCCACCAGGTATTTCACAGCTCCCTCCACAGCTGGCTGCAAAGACGTGGAATTCATCGTTGCCTTCCCTCCTCTTCATCCCTTCCCTGCATATGGACGTGTCTGTGCTTTTCCACAGTACACTCCCTGCTCAGAAATTGTTCTTTTTCCTTCTTTTTTTTTTCCCCTCTTTGGGTCTCACATTCCAGCAGCCCAGCAGTGAAGTTGTGCCCCTCTTGAGTTGTCCGTGCACGTTCAAGAGCAGCCTTTGGGCCCTTGCTGGAATCCCTGGGGTGCCCTTCCCAAACAGTAAGGTACATGCAGGATTTTTTGGCAAGAAGGGACTTTAAAGCAGCTCCTCTTTGCTTTGGGTAGGGGAGATTCATGTACCTGGAGAAATTAATGAACTGCAAGAGGGTTCTGGGAGTTGTGGAGCTTTTGAGCTTCAATCTGATGCTGTGGGCTGTCCATGAGGACTCCTCCTTGGAGCTGTTAATGTCTGTTCTGCTCTAGAGCTCTTTCTTCTCCATCCTGCTGGTGGAAGACTGATCCTTAATCTTCACTGTGTTGTGGGAGGTCGTCTGGGATCTGCTTTATTTGGAGATCAGGGTCTCCACAAGAGCTTCTCTGTGGGACATTTTCCATCCCAGTGAGTGTCCTGGATGGGAGATGTTGGTCCCTGCTGCTGACTCAAGTAGATGATGAACATTTAATGACACAGTTACAGGAGCTGTGTGCTAGAGCCTTGGCAGGGAATGCCTGCTTTGCCGTGGATTCATTCACCAGGACAGGAATTCAGCAATTACCCAGCATTTAACAATTGTCCAAGTTGTTCTGCCTTCCGTCTTTCAGGATGTATTTGAGGAGCTCTCTTTGGGAAATCACAACTTATATTTCGTCCTTGACTTGTTCTTTTTAAATCCCTAACGTGCAAAATGCCTTTTTCCTTTGCTAAGTCTCTTCCTCATTCCTTCCCTCTCCTCGACCCTTTCAAAACCTTGGCCAGGATTCCCACTTGCATTTTGTATTTAGGGGAGGGGTTGCAATGTCTAAGTAATTGATGAGAGAAATTTCAAAACTTTGCTGTACCTCTTCAGTGACCTCCAAAGAGCTTAAGGATTTTGTGAGCTACTTGAGGAAAGTGGATCCTCGCTTTGTTGGCAGATGGAACATTTTGCCAGCCCAGGGTGTGTTTGAGACCTTGCTCTTCACCCTCAAAGCATCTCGGGTGAAGAAGTTCAAAGGAACTGAATGTCCTCTCAGGCTTTTGAAATGGACTGTTAAGTCTTTTAATCCATCATAAATCTTACACAAAGTTGGACTACTGTGTCTGGACAGTGGTCCCAGGTGGAATCTCTCATCTCCAGGCTGCTTTCATTGTCTTCCTCTTTCCCCTTTTTTTTTTTTCTTTTTTTTCCCCCAGCAAAAATGGCATTTTATTTAAAATAGTTTGTTCAGCGTTGTCCAGCATAAATCATCCCCTGTGCCTTTGCAGCAAACCTGAGCTCTCCAGTTGGTGCTATTTTAACCAATGAATTGACCCCAGATACTCCTTCGTGCTTTCAGGAAGACAAAAACTCCCAGATCTGAAGGTCTTCCCAGGTGGGTGCATTGATTTTTGTGTCACCCCTCGGATCTGTCAGCCTGGGAAGGGGCTGGCAGGAGCCACGTGGTGCTCTGAAGTTGGTGATGCCAATATTTCTGCCACATGTATTAAGTAGCTTCCAGTGGGAATGCAGGCAGCAGACTTCCGTGGGAAGGCTGCTGTAATTCTCCTCGTGCTGTGTTTTTTTTGCTGAGCTGTAGATTAAGGAGACCCAATAGGATAAAATACTCGATTTTGTAATCATTGCATCTACTCCAGAATCGTTCTGTAATGAAACCTCTAACTAACCCCGGGAGCTCAGCATCCAAAGGATCTTTATATTAACAGCTGCCATGCTGCAGCTAAAGCAGAGTCCCAGGATCTGTGTTTGTGAGGATCAGCCAGGGGAAAAAAAAAAATCCTCTCCCTCCTCCCCCAAAAGATAAATCCTGAACATGCTTCTTCCCCGATTAATTTGAGTAATTTTAAACCAGATGTTTCGTTACTCAGAAAAAAAAACAAAGGTTTCCTAACCTGCTTTGCATGTGTTTTATGTAATAAATTGTTGGGGACTTCAACAGGAGCCAAAAGTTGGGGTCTTGCAGCAAGATGGCAAAGATAAGAAACTTGGACCCTTGGGTTATCAAACCACAGGTCTTGTTTCTAACAGAGTGGTTCCTTGAAAATCTTAACCTTTTCCTTTCCTGGGAATTCACCTGTTGTCCTGCATGAGCAGATTTGGTCATGTAGGTTTAACTCTTTTTGGGTGCTTAGCCAGCTCGAGACTGATAAGCCACACATCAGGTGTTGTGGTTCGTGGTGTTGCTGTTCCCAGAGGAAACACAGGGCTGCTTGTTTAATTATGAACAAGTCTGCTGATGGAGGCACAGTTGTCATTACTGACTTGCCAAGAGCCAGTTCTGAGTTAGTGGATGCAGTAAATCCTTTTATGCGTTGGGCTTGGCGAAGTGGTTTCAGGGGAAAACATGAACAAACTTGTTAGCAATTTCTTTTCCACTTTTATTTTTTGTTTTTGCAGTTTTATAGATTCTTGTGTATATGTGAGAAGCCCTATTTTCTTGCGTGCCTAAGGAATTCTCAGTATTGCAGAGTGGAAGTAACTTCTTGCACTTTTATTCCTGTGGGTTAATTTTTTGTTGTTATTTTTGCAGTCAGATTTCTCAAGAGTGTTCCATTTTGAAAACCTGGGTTTGGTTTTAAATTGGAGGCGCTTAAAAATGGCTTCTGCTCCTTTCTGCCTCAATTTCTCAGTGAAACTGAGAGACCACTGTGGTTATGGAAAGGGAACCCTACAAGTGCCTCCATCTGCTGTTAAATGGAGATCCTCCAAACCAAAAATTAATTACGTGCTTCTGTTGAAAGGCATAAAGAATAATTCTTAGGCCTCTTTTTAATGTTTTATTAAAAACAAAAGTTCTTGCAATGAAACAATGAGCTTAATGAAAACCTGTTTAAGTTTTAATGAAATCCTTAGGACAAAGCAAAGTCGAATATGTTATTTCCAAAGACCTTGTGAGGCTTCAAATTAGATGAGATGGAACCAATTGAGATGCGCTCAATTAAAAGTTTAGGAGAATTTGTCCCAGAATTAAGGCTTTAAGCCCTGTAACCCAAGAGGAGTGCATCCCACGCCTCCACAAGTCTGGCCATGACTGCAGGGCCGTGTTTTGCAGTCGGTTTTTTGTTTCCCCCAGGTTGCAGTTTGACTCCCTGAGAGGTTCTAGGATGCTTGAAGGCAGTCCGAGGAGGGATTCTTTGTATGTGGTGTGTGATGAACAGTTCTATCTGTCATGACACAGGGTAGCTGAGACCCATCAGCATGCTAAAAGTAGAATGGATTTTAAGGTTGTTTACCTCTGTCAATGTTGGGGGTTCCTTTTCTGTCTGGCCCCTTAATGCTTTGATTCTTCTGAGCTGACTTGATTAATTCAGCACTGGTCCTGCTGTTTCTTTTGGAACGTGATGTGGCTTTAACGACCCTGTGTGCATCCTGCTGTGCACCATTGAGTTTCTCTTGTCACGGGGTCCTTTCCAGGGGATTTCAGAAGGATTTGCTGCCCTTAGAAGAGTAGTAGGGCTCAACTCTTTGGAGAAGAGTGTGCTGGAGTTACCACAGATACTTCCTTCTCCTCCTGTGGGGGAAGATCTAAGCTCACAACATGGAAGAGTGTCATTTCTCCTTCTTGCTTCAGGCAGACAAATATCTGAGATCAGAGGCAAGCCTCTTGAAATCCTTAGGAAAAGGCATCATCCATGAGATTTTTCAGCCTAGGAGGGAGCTGTGCAGTTCAGCTGCTTTTGCTGCTGTGATCAGCATCCTGTGTTGTCCCATTATCCCCATGGATGACATTTCTGTCTGGTAAGAGCTGGCTGTGGGCACCTGATGTGTCCAGGCTGATTTGTGACATGAAGCTCTCTCATTGCCAGTTCTGGAATTGTTATGGTGATGCTGATTTCCCTCGTTAAAATAGGAACTATTAGTATCAAAAATAAACCGGGAATGATGCTTTGCAAGCAAAATATTTTTGCTGGGCTTTCACTGGTTACCAGCGAGGTATCAGCAAGCAGTGCTTGATGCTTTTGAGCCTGCAGCTTTGTGTAGAAAATGGCAGGCTTGAAATCTGTCACAGGGAGCCGGCAGTTTGTCCAGATGTGTTTGTTTCCCTCCTTTTAGTCTAGCGTGGGAGCAGGCACTTTGTTCTGCAGGCACCTGATCTGATCTTCAAGGTGAAATCTTTTCCTCAGCATCCTGTTTTTACAGATGGTTTCATTAGCCTCTCCAAATAGCTGCTAAATCTACATGTTCAGACCGAGGAGATGATAATTCCTCATCTGGCAGCCTCACTAAGTAACCTCCTTGTTAAAATCAGCTGTAGTGCTATGTACAAGGTACTGTGAGGTCTCTATACTTAGTATTTTTAGTGCATTCTGTATGGTGCCAGAGTGTTTCTAACCTTACTGAAGTCATTTCATGCTTCTGCAATTCACTGGGTTTTTGGTGTATTTATAGATGCCATTTTATCAAGCACTGCAGTAGCAATGATGAGAGCATCTGGTCAAATCCATCACATCTAGTGCAACAACCTCTGTAGAAAATAACCTTGGTAATTGAGCTTTTCCCCCTTTAGGTGGTTCCACTAATATTTTAAAGGCTTTAGGTATTTAATATCATTGGGGTATCACTGCTGTGCTTTTCCTGTGGTGGAAACCACTGAAATAGCAGAGCCATGTTGCAGCTCGCACCCAGACCCTCGGTTCTGATGATGTGGAAGCAGCAAAGCTGTGATTTGTTGGGATTCATATTGGGAAACCTCCCTGAGATGGTGTTGACAGCAGCATCTGTGTGGAGTGACAGAGCCGGGTTGTGAGAGGAGTGTTGGGCAGGTCAGAAAAAGGAGAAATATCCGCCTGTGCTGGCAGGGAGAGCTGTTCCCTTGCTTCATCTTACACTCTCTGGGAAGTGGTGCCAGAGTGATTTAGGTGGGGTTTGCAGCCTTGCCAGCTTGCAGCCTTGCAGAGGAACTGGAGGTGAGGTTATGGAAACACCATCTGCCTTTGGGGAGCCCACATTGCTGCACTCCTGAGTCCTGAGCTACTCGAAGTGCTGGAGCTGCTTTGAAGTCGGTGGAGCCCCGGGCATTTTCCCAGCTGAGCACTTGACCCTGGCTCTGGCAGTCAGCCTTCCATCCACTGAGCTCATTTAATGAAGCAGGGCTGCAGGCTGGCAACAGCCTTGCCACTTGGTCTTTTCCAGACAGAGCATGGATTTGCCTTCTCACTTCCCTTGCAAAGGATTTGCAGCAAGCCCAGCTGCTGCCCTGTCTCTTTTTCTTACCTTGTCTTGGCCCTCCACGTGAAGTTTTGGCTCTTGTGAGCCTGTCTCCCACCTACACACACGAAGAAATGACTTGGCTTTGGATCTGGAAGTTTAGAGAGGAAGCTGGCTTTGGGGCATGTGTGAAAAGGTTGGAGGGAGATCCCCTTCACTTGGCTGCCTTTAGACACCCTAATGTAGTTCCCTGGGTGATTCTTGTGCTTATGAGCCACTTCTGTGAGGGGCAGCATGCTGTGGCATCCCGAGGCTGCGGTCCAGGCTGGAATACCAAAGGTGTTGGGAGGTTGGCAAGGTCTTCCCTTCACCCATTTTGGTGTCCTCGGTGTGGGCACAGTGTGTCCTGGCCATGTTCTCATGGCTGAATTGGACACAAAGGGGAGGCTGTGTTTTATGCTCTCTGCATGTTCCTGCAGCAGTTCCAGCGGGGTTACTCTTGCTCCAATCGAACAGGATTATCCTTGCCTTCCCAGGCACTTGGAGTGTTGGAAAATGCATCCGTGCTTTGCCTCTGGCTTCCCTGGGAACAGCCCCCGGCTGTGCTTTGTGTTCGTGTCTCTGTTTGCTGGCAAGGCAGTTGCTGTGACTGCTGAGAAGTCAAATGAGGTCCTTGTCTGGGGTTTGTTTTTCTCTCTGCGCAGTCAGTTTTGTCTCTGGGAAGGTGATGATCCCTGTGTGTCCGAAGGAGTAGGAAAATGGCATTTTAGGAATCCAAACAAAACTGCATTTCTGTCTTGCCTCCCCTCATTTCCCCTTTCTCCTGATCACCGTTTTACAGAGACTTCCAGAGGATTTTCTGATGAGCTTTTGGCCTCGTGTTCCAAATGTTACTCGATTGACAGTGTTGTCCATATGGGGACCTCAGAATGAAAGCAGTGCAGTGGGACTGCTGTGCAGGAATCCTTTGGCATCCTTTGTGCAGGGAGTCAGTTTTAAATTTTATCAGTGAAACGGGTTTTTTCTATAGGGAAGTTCCATCTCCTAGTGTTTCCCTGGCATTTTCATGTGAGCATGTATATGAATAAATAAAAGTTCCTGCAGGCATCTTACTTTTTTTTTTTTTTTTTGCATTGTACTTTTAAATAGCTGCACTTAAAGGAGCCTGTTTCCAACTTCATCCCATTTTTTACAGGCCTGGGGAAAGAAAACACCTTTCCTGTGGACTTGACGCACTCAGTGGAGTCCAGAGTTTAAGTCCTGTAGGAGAACAGCAAGGGGCACCCACCCTGACCCTTGGAAGTGTTAAAAGCAGCTATGCACCTCCTATATCCAGTTTTTGGGTAAGGTGTGTGTACCCTTTACCAAAAAAAAAAAAAAAACCGAAAACTGAAAACAACAAACCAACAAAACAATTTGGAAGCTTAATTTAATCAGTGGTTGGTTCTATTTCTGCGCCCTCGGGTTTGCTGGAGGTTTTTGTTTTCTGCCAGGTGTTTAGCTGTTTATTTTGTGCACGCCGAATCTCAAGAGTGCCTGTTAGTCAAGGCAGGATTTGGGATAGTTCCTTGGAATAGCATTAAAAAAAAGAAACCTATTGACAAGTCCCGCAGAATTTATCCAACCGAAGAGGCTGTGCATCAAGGTGTTTGTTTGTTTTCAAAATATTTTTTTTTAAAGTTTTTGACTCAGGGTTTAGGCCAGCTCTGATCAACCTGTCACTTTTGCTGGGGTTGTAGATTAAGGTATTTGGGAGAGAAAAAAATCTCTTCTGGTATGTCTTGGATCTGTACCCACCTCAGTTTCCTCAGAGCAGGACTGTCCCAGCCCCGAGGAGAGGAAATCTCATTTGTTTAAGTGAACCCTCTGTGGAGAGGTTCAGAAGCTCAGGGCTTGCTCCTCGTTGTCTGTCTCAACCAGATTTGTGCACAAAACAAATACCAAGCTGGATTTGCTTTGGAAAGCAGTGATTTATGGTGTGCAGTCCCTAAATATGTTTGCACACGAGTCCTTTGGGCATGCATAACAGCTTAGCTTGGGAACCTACCACAAAAGCCTTCGTTCCTTCTTATCTTGCCCCAGAGGCCAGGGCCACTGGTGGTTTTATTTCTGTTCCCAAAGAACTGGCTGCAGGCAGGGATGAGTTAGAGGGGGTCTTTCAGGAAGGGTGAAAATGAGATAGGCTTCAGTATTATTTGCAAAAACACCCCCACTGTATGATATATTACATCTGAATGCAGGATACAAGCATCCTGGCTTTTACTGGAAATGGTGTGGCCAGCAGGACTAGGGCAGGGGCTGTCCCTGTGTGCTGGCCACTGGTGAGGCCCCACCTTGCACCCTGGGGACTGTTTTGGGATCCTTGCTCCGAGAAAGACACAGAGGGGCTGGAACATGTCTGGGGAGGGAATGGATCTGGAACACGGGTCTGGTGAGGAGCAGTTGAGGGGGCTCAGCCTGGAAAAAAGGAGACTCAGGCAGGACCTTAGTGGTCCCTTCAAGTCCCTGACAGGAGGTCAGAGTGATGTGGGGATCAGTCCCTTCTCTGAGGCAGCAAGTGAAAGGACAAGAGTAAATGGCCTCAACTTGTACCAGGGAATGTTTACGTTGAATTTTAGGGGAAATTTATTCGGTGCGACAGTGGCCAGTCATGGCAACAACCTGCCCAGTGCAGTGGTGAAGTCTCCATCCTGGAAGGGTTTAAAAGCCATGTGGATGTGGCACCTGGGGACGTGGCTTAGTGGTGGCCTTGACAGTGCTGGGTTGTTGGTTGGACTCCATGATCTTGAAAGCCTTTTCTACCCTAAAGGATTCCATGGTTCTGTGATCCTCTAAAACCTTTTGGGGGCTCCTGGTGTGTTGACACTGGAGTGTTAAGATGTGATAAAATTCCTCTGTGAGCATCAGGGGCTTACAGTTCAGGAGGAGCAGTGTTACATTAGCTGGGTATTTGGCCTTGCTGCCACAGCTGGAGGAACATTAATCTGATTTTTCACTGTTCATTTGTGGTGAGGAATGGGGGGGATGCACAAGGAGGGAGGGGATCCAAAAGAGAGTCATTATTCCTCATCACAAAGGACTTGAGCACTGTCTGCATCAGTCCTCAAAGGGAAAGTTAAGGGGTAATTTGTAGAGTGCTACAGAGGGAACAGAAATTACTATAAATAAACCTCTGCTACCCATAAGAAAATGGAGTAGCCAGAAAATGAAAGCTAGATAAATTCAGCCTAGAAACTAGGTAGACTTTTACTTTGAGGATTGGAAATCATTGGAAGGGTTTTCTGCGGTGTGCTATGAATTACTCTCTCTCACTAGAAATCTTTAAATCATGGTTGGATTTTTTTCCCCCCTGAAAGTTACACTTCCATTAAATTGCAGCTTTTGGACCAGAGTCAAGAAATTGCTTTATTCAGCAGAGTCAGCCAGTGCAGGCTCCTTTGCATTAGAAACCAGGCTGGCTCCGTTTTGGGGTGTAATCTGTGCAAGTTTGGTGGCACAGGGACAGTCTTGTGGGGAAGGTGTAGTGTTCATCTCCCCTGCCTTGTCACATCCCACCGAAGGGGAGGCTGAGGCAGTCTTGTCTTGCTCCACTGATACTCACTGTGTGTGTGAGTGGAAGGTCAAGCCCACTCCCATCCCAGGAATTAAAAGGCTTGTGCCCAACTCCTGCTGAATAAGAGCAGTATGCACAGAAATGGCCAAGTCACCTTGTGCTGCTTTATTCTTTGCTCCTGGGAAAAGGGAGAGGAAGGAGGGAAGGGAGTCCTTCCCTCCTGCTGGTAACATCCAGCTGATTTACACCCTCTCCCCCTGGGTCTTGTTCTCCACTGCCTGGGGTGAGTGGCCAAGTGAATGCCGAGGAGTTACGATGACATAAAACTGATGGAGACTGGAATTATGGAGGTCATAAGCTTGTTCCATTAGAAACCCAGCTTGCAGGAACAAGCTATGCGGTGTCCTGGCTCCTGGGAGGATTAATTACAGATGGTGGCTGTGGCAGCTCAATCAAGTACCTCTAATGTTGTGTAAACTTCATTAAGCAAATGCCGTAGCAGGGCTCTGTAATCTATGAGAAATGGGATAGGATGACGAGGGTAGGAAAGGAAAAATACTCTGCAGGAAGTAAAAAAGAATCCTCAGTGTCTAAACCCAGTGAAGCAATTTCTTTTACCTCTTGTGCTTTAATGGTAGAATTTTAAACCGCAAGCTTATCATCTGGTAAAACCTCAGTAGCTTGAATTAACAACAGCTTTATGCTAATGCCTTGCTGAATTCCTCCTAGTCAGCAAATCCTGGTTCATCTGATATGCTCAGTCCTTCCTGATATTCTGCCACCACGTGCATTTGGCCATTTCTTTTTCACTTGTGGAAATGGCAGAGGAAGAAGCACGGACCATCAGTTTGGCTGTGGCCGCTGTGGTCGATGGACTGATGTGGTGCAGGGTTTATAGGAGCACTCAGTTCTAACTGTGGCTGCAGTTTTGTGTTTTAATCTGAAAAGCTGAGGGGTTCTGGATGCTGATATAATATCCTAAGCAAGGTTATCTGGTTTGAAGTCCAGGAACTGTGAGTTCACTCAGCTGTCATCTGTGACACGAGGGTGCCGTTTCCATCGCAGGCACGCATGTGCTGCTGCCACGAGGGGCGCTCTCATTTCCCCTGCCTCCCTCAGAGCAGGCAGGAGCCTGGATCAGGGGAAAGGGAATAAGTCTCTGCTGACTTAGCAAGTTAAATGTGCCCAGCAGAGAGTCCCATGAATGGCAGCACTGGGGCTGGGAATCCGGGCGTGAAGGAGCACTGCTCTGGGGGAAGGGTTCATGACAGGGGCCATGGTGGGATTAATTCATCTGCAACTTGCAATTTCACCCTTAGCAACTCAGTTATAGACGTGGTGAGGAACTCAAAGGTCGCTTCAATTAACTGAGCTTTTCTGGACTGGGACCATTAACTGAGGAGGAGAAGCCAAGCGTCTACTTGGAAGCATTTATGGTGGCCAGTGGAAAAGTTTTTGTGCTTGATTAGTTTAGTTGTTTGTTTGACTTTGGAGAGTTGGGGTTGTATTAGACATTTGTCACTACAGCCACTCTCAGGTCACCCTTGGCCTGACTGAAGAATAAAGTGGGGGTAGTAGCTTGTCCTTCAAGAAACTACAGGAGGTGTAATACCTAAGGGGAGTCCTTTTTGAAATTATTCTTTGCTCTCAAAAGAGTATTTAAGAAATGATTTGCTCTGCTGTCTCTCCATCCTCTCCCAAATCCTTGGCTATGGACAGGTGCTTCCAGCTTTGAAGATCAGGAGCCTGAAGTTAGGCTGTGGGTTTAGGGATCCTGACTGTGGTTTGATTCTTTCCTTTGCTGTTTTAGCTCTGTAGTGGTTCCACAAGACTTGTGAATGGTCAGCTGAACACAGGATTTTTGGAGAAGAGCCCTGAACTCTTTGGATGCATTTAGCCTCAGGAGCTTGACTTACCTCAGCTGGTTTGGGAAATGCTGACTTTTGAAAATGTCCCCTTTCTCTTGCAGTTTTAGGAGGGCTTAAAAAGAGCCCAGTCTTGCCCAGTGTCTCTTTGATGTAGGAAGCAAGTGCAGAAGTTGTGCCATTTAAAAAAAGGTCAATTTCCAGCAGCAAAAACATTTCAGCTTTTATGCTGGCATTAAGTCAGTTTTGGGTTTAAAGTTGTGGGTTGAAACAATTCCTTCTTGGAGGAATCCAGGACTAGAAGCCTGGCCCTGCACTGCCCTGCACGTAAGTGCTCAGTGGAATTGCTTTTGGGTCCCCGTGGTTTAGATGCAGCTCAGGAGAAATATTTTGGCCTTTGGGCTTCATCAGATAACACGGCACAGGCTCTGTGATCAGTGGGAACAGCACATGTTGTGAGGGGAAGTGCTGGAATTTTTATAATTAGTCATAAAATGCTCCAAAATTCCATGTTGTTTTCCTTTCAAAGCTGTTCTGCTAAAGGGAATCCTCATTTTTTCTCTAAAACTGCTTCTTGGAGCAGGAAGAGCAACACAACAACCAAATGCTGCAGCTCAGGAGGGACACGTGTGTTCTGTGCTCTGTGTGTGATGGATCCTGAGGAGCTGTGCAGAGTTGATGAGTGCAGTATCAATGGGATCTCTGTTAGCTCCTTTTTCAGAGAGGAGGGTTGTGGCATTCTTCAAAGTGGGAGTTGGGCAGGCAGCCATTCAGGTACCAAAAATAAGAAAATTGTGCAAGTCCAGACCCAGCCAAATTGCAAATGGCTTTGAATGGGCCTGCCTATAAAATCCTGGAGCCACAGTGATGGAAAGGTCTTAATTGGATTTTTTTTTTTTTAAAGAAGCATGTCCGATTCTTGCAGTCCAGAAGCCCGCATGGGTGGTTTTGTGGGGGGGAGGAAAGACTGATTAGTTCATACGTGCAAAAATTTAGTCATTGCGTTCTTCTTTTGGGTGCTATGAGGGGAAATTGGAATTAAAAGCTAGTGTAGAGACTGGTAACAACTGTACACTTCTGTTTGCCAAGGCATGTGTTTTGTGTGTGAGATCTTTGTCAAGCTCAGGAAATACTTTTTTGTAGATGCCTTGAAAGCGAGCATTCCTGAAAAAAATCTTGGGTTTATGATCATCTGTTTACCCCCATTTCCTTCCTGTTGTTTGGATTTATCTGTATCACTGAGTTGTGCTTGCTCAGGAAAGGTATTTTCTAAGAGGAGCATTTTCATGTTTTGAGGATAATTGGTTTATTTGTTTCTCCTTGAGGTGTCTGTTAAATACATTTTCTCTTTTTTTTCCTTAATCATTATTTTTTTGCCTCTTCTTAGCCCTGTTGTGATGCGCTGATGGGAAACGTAAAAAAAACCACTATAAATCACATCCTCTGGGAGGATTTCCAAAAAAAAAAAAAAAATCTCATGTCAGGACAGTTGGGTGCTTTGGAGCCAGGTCTTTTTTTCCTCCCTTTAAAAAGACTCAAGTAGGTTTTCTGGCCTTCTGGGTAAACCTCGTCCTGATTTACATCCTTTTCACCTGCCTTGGTCTATGTGAAGCTCCAGAATGCCTCTAATTAGGGGAAACGTCGAAATGAAAAGCAATTTAAAAAAAGAGTTGTTTCTAATGAGGTTTTGACACCCGAGGAACAGCTGGCAGGGTTTGATGGATCTGGTTAACCACTGGAACACATTCTGCTGCTTTGGGCAGCACTGCAATCACTGCTGGCTCTGGCTTATTTTTTTTTTTTCCCCAGCTCTGCCTGGAGGGAGGTAACAAGCCATAGCTGCTGCACATGGATGGAGGATAGAGCAGCCTGGGAGTCCGTGGAGATGCAGACAGGCACTCCACACACCATTTTCACTGCAGCTGTGCTTCGACTCAGCTCCTAATAGAAGCATTGTTTGCCTTGAGTTGAAGCCGGTACGAAGTGGCAAGGAGAGAAAGAGGGGAGAGAGGAAGCCTGTGCTTGCTCATGTGTCTGTAAAATGCTGAACACACAAAGATGGAGTAATTGAGACAAGCCAAATGTTTATACAAGGGCATTTCTGGTGCGACCATCCCTAGCAGGACCGGAGTTCAACTTGCCTGGGGGAGAGGATGAAATGAGACCAGAGACTTGTTTTATTTTGTTTATCTGCAGGAGAATCAAAGCAGGGCAAGGGACAGCTTTGATGCAGGGTCAGACGTGGGTTTTGTTAACTGCAGGGTTTGGTTTTGATTCATTAGCTGGATGTAGAGGGAGGAGACCTTGCCTGGAGGAGCACCCGCAGGAGTAATTCTCTTGGTGGGAGAAGAAGAAAATCTAACAGTGGAGGAGGGGTGGGTTTCTGCTGGCTTTGTTGGACTGCAGTGTTTGAGCAGTGAGGAACCTTGGCTTTGTTTCTGGATTACCTGGTGGCAGATATTAAAATGGCCTTCAGAAGGGTACCTGTCTGCCTTTAGCTGGTCCCTTTTAAAGAATTTACTGTGGAGCACCTCCTCTTAATCATTTTTGCCTTCTTGCTCTCAGGTGTTTTTCTGAAGGTGGTTTTGCTCGCTGTTAGAGATTCCCTCTGAACTAACAGCTCTTGGATGGGTTTCATTGTGCAGAGAACAGCCAGGGTTCTCAAGTTGTCACCAAATGTTCCTGGCTCCTACAGACAGATTTTGGAGAGATCAAACAAGTTGTGTTATACTACACTAGCAAATTATTGGTGCTGAACACTTGTCTTTAAAAAGTTGCTAACAAAGGCTGACATTTCCACAGGTTTTGGCTGCTCCTGGTTGTCTGATCCAAGTGCTTTGGGGAGATCCAAGATGACTCTATTAAGATTTCATTGGGGTTTGTTTCTTGGGGTGGAATTGCCACTGAAGGGGACACTTGTGTCCCGATGTCCTTTAGACCTGTGACCTTGCAGGGGTAGAGCTGACACTGCCTGCTCCGTTTTGTGAAGGTCACCAGGCAGGAGTGGCCATCATTCATTAACAGCTTTCTGAAACAGAAGGGGAAGCTCTGTTCTCTGCCACTTTCCTGAGAGGTTCCCTGCTCTCTCCTTCCTTGGAATTGGTGCAATTTGCTGTTACTTTGGAGCAGTGGACACAGCATGAGTATTGTGTGTGACAGGCTGCTCCTCCTAGGACTTCCATCTTGCATAAATCACTTGTCTTCTGCCTCTCCGTAAAATTTAAATGACATCTGGAAGGAAGGGATTTGCCAGCCCCATCCATCTGAAATATTCAGGTTGTTTTACATTACACTGGCATCGCTCAAATCAAAATCTCAGCCTTTGGGATGGGACTTGTGACCACCTAAAAATTAGGGCTTAGCATCCCCAGGAGACATTTTGGAGAGAAAACGTGGTATTATTTTTTACCCTAAGGGCATGTGAGCTTTTGATTTTCTTCTAGTGTCACACTGGCTGCTGTGTCTGTTATTGGGAGCAATCATTGCTTGCAGTCCTTGGTTTTTGGGTCAGCAAAATTGGCAGGCTTGGGCTTGCTTTACGTTCTGGTCCTTGAAGAAATTGTCCATTGTCTAAAGTGATTTTCCTTGGAGTTGTTAGGTCTTGGAAACAAATGTTTTCGTGGGACAAGGTGGTTCACTGGCATACTTCACCCTCTATTTCAAAGCAGCAATAAAATATCTCCTTTCAGAGTCTCTTGGGAAGTTTTGGGAAGGTTGAAAAACTTAAATATTGAAAGATAAGTAGGCTTTGCAGTCTGAAAATTGTGAAGAGAATTGAATGATGAGATTGCAACACAATGGCATCCTTTTTCCTGACGTCCTGGATGACATTTTCTTTACTGTTGCAGACCCAAGGTGGAAATGCAGCTGTCATGGTGTCTGGATAAGCTTGCTACAAAAGCTCAAGTGGGGCAGCTAATCCTCTTCCCTGAGAGGAGAAATCTCTTTTGTTATGAACCTCTATTTTTTCCAGTGCAAATGATGAGGTGGGGAGGGTGGGGTGGACACGACAGGACTTGTGCACGTAGCTCCTGGGCACTTCAGTCAGGGTGTACTCTGTCTGCCGACGTGGGAGTGGTGCCCAGGTTAATCATCCCGGGAAGGGTAGGGGGAAAAAAAAAAAGTCCCTGTGTTGGCTTGTTTTCAAGTCAAGTGTGCTCAGAGCTCGGCTCCAAAATTCTGCCTCTTGCTCTTCCTCATCATGGGGCGGGAAAGTTCTGCAGATTAGTAAGGGGTTAAGCGATTTTTTTTCTGCCTTTGTAGATCCTCATTTCCAAGAGCAGTGTGTCTTGGCTGTCTCAGTATCTCAGCCTGGTGGGAGCTGGCGTGGGCTGGGGAATTTGGGATTTCCCTGGAGCAATCTGCTCTTGCAGGGAGAGCCCTGGCTGGCTCGAGGCTTTCGTGAAGCATCTTTGAAGGTGAGGGGAAGCTGGAGGATTTTTAGTATGCTGTGTTAAAAAGAGTTGCAGGCTTGCTTTCCTCTTCGTTTTTAGGAGTCTACCCTCAGTGTGAAGTTCTCTGGTGTGTGTTTTGAGGAGAGGATGCTGGATGGCTGCAGTTCCCACTGGGTTTAGCTGCTGTTTTAGCATGCTTGTCCTGCAAGGTGATAATGCAGCCTCTTCCCATTTGTCTGCCCCTGCACGTCCTCTGTTCAGCATTTCCTCGTGCGAGGACTTTTGCACATTCCTAGAAGCAGGAGGCAGTCATGAATTACATAACTGACGTAAAGCTCAGCTGTTTCCAGCCCTCTGCCATGGCCATGGACATCTTCCTCTAGACCAGGTTGCTCCGAGCCTCATCCAGCCTGGCTTTGAGCACTTCCAGGGGTGGGCCAGGCACAGCTGCAGTTCAGGTCCCAGAACCTGAAGGTTGGATTCCTAGCAGGACTTAAACAGTTACCAGGTGGATTTCAAGTGCAATGTTGACTGCACTGGAGAAAGGAGCACTGAAATACTTCATGTTCCCAAGCTCCTGAAAAATGGGCTGTCTCTTCAGGGCTGCATGTTATGGCAGTTTCTTTCCAAAGCCTGAAACATTCCTTATGGCCCTGAGTGGGAAACATCACGCACAAGGTGAAGGCTGTGATTGGGGGCATGCTCTCCTCAGGGTTGGTGCAGTCCAGGAGCTGTGGCTGATCCAGGCACCACTGACCCAGGGAGTGACAATCATTTCCCTGCAGGCAGGAAGGGAAGGGAAGAGAGCCTGGCTGCCAGCTTCTCTCTGCTGACCCACATTACTTTTTTTTTTTTTTTTTTTTTTTAAGATAAAAGTAACTAAAGATGCAGGGAAGAATGTGGCCTCTGGAGGTCAAATCAAGTGATGGATGCAGGTGTTTGGAAAAGCCATCCATCCACGCTGCTGTGCCTAGACCTCTGGGAAGTGTGCCAGTGCAGAGGAGTGGAAGAGCTGTGCAGGAAAGAAAGTTAATTCAGTAGTTTCAAATCTCCCAGCTCGGATTTTTATTTTGCTGAGGGGGAAAAAACATCAGAGTATTTTTCTAAATCCCCTACCGTCTTTTGTTATCAGGTTGTGTTTTGTTTATGTGCTGCTGGTTTTGAAAGCATGGGGAGTAACAGGTGGAGGGATACCTGGAAGTGTTGGAAACACCAAGGCCTTGCTGCTGGGAATTCCCATCACCAAGGTCTTTGGGAGAGATGGGTGCACTGTAATCAGGATTCTGACTGGAGCTGCTCTGAGCCCCTGTAGTTCTGGGAATGTTCCTTTGTGCTTTGCTGCAATGTTCCTAGAGCTAGGTCTTGTGCAGCAAAGGAGATGAACCTGCTTTTGCTCTGGAGGGCTCCTTCCTTAGAGCTGAGTTGATCCCTGCAGTCAGGTAGGTCCCACTGATCCCTGGTGTGGGACTTGTGTAGCTCTAGGTAGGTGCCAGGCTGGTGATGGCATCAGGTTCATTCATGGCACAGTGGGAGTGAAGGTGGGCAAATCTCTCAAGTTTTACAGCTGTGTTACGGGGGAGCCTCTCCCTCTCCATCCTGGACTTTCATTCCTAACCCTTTCAGTAGAGAGGACACTTCCCTCAGGACTGTTTCCTGTGCCACTTTTCCTAAATCTCTGCCTTCTTCAGGCAAGCTGTGAATCGTTCAGGGGGCAGGCAAGCCCTCTAGTGTTGGACTCTTCTGCTTTGAGACCTTTTCCAAGTAGATGCAGATGAAGAAAAATGAAAAACCTTAGGATCCTGCAGGAACCTGGATTTAAAAGCACTGTGAGATGCTTCTTAAGCCATGTAGAAACTACATGAAAAAAATCTTGGAAAATGGGACTTAGTTCTTTGAGGAGAAAAAAAAAAATTAAACATACCTAAGCTGCATAATGGTTAATGTGTTTCACATCATCTTCAGGAAGGAGGAGAAGGAGATGGCCAGGAAGAGTTCTGCCATATCACAGTGTCATGATTAAATTTGTAATGAGGCAGCAATTATTTCTAACCAAGCGTGAAGTAGCCTGACAGGAGTTGGCTCACACCATGTCAGTGAGAAATCTTAAGCCTGGCAAATATCCATGGCATGGAGAGGGATGTGAGGAGAGCTCCCTGTGACTCCTTGGGCTCAATCCTGATGCCTGAGGCTTCGTGTTTGCCAGAGAGGTGCTTTGAAAAACACATTACCAAGCACTCATGCAGGCTTATTACAGGAGAAGAATTAAAATGGTTAACAAAACGCACGTCCTCAGGTGTTACTTACTGTAATACCCAGCCCCTTCTTGCTGCCTGAGGATGGAGGGAAGATGCATTTTCTTCCTCAGCCTGTACTTAAGGGATGCATATGCTTTGCCTCTCCTGCATATTTCATGGAGCAGCTTCTGTAGATTAAGACATGACTACAGTGAAGCAGCCAAATGCCTTGATATAAAACTGTCCCTTTTTTAAACGATGAGCATGGGAGAGATTTAGGAACTGCCCAGTCTGTTTTCAAGAGTCTAAATCAGTGCTTTTGCATGTGCTCCCTCTTAGCCTTGCTGCTCCAGCCCCCATTATGGGCTTGCCATGCAAATTCTCCCAAGCTTTTACCACAGATTTACTCTGAGACACCTGTTAAGTACAGAGAAGGGGGTGAGAGGCAAAAATTCATGTGCAGGAGCTGCAGAGGTTATGGCCATCTTTGTCCCTGAGCTTGCTTCTCCGGTGGACAGTCAAATTTTGTCAAGTTGGTTTTTCTATAGAAGAGGAATTGTGGTAAAGGGAACAAATTGGAGAGGTGCTCTGAGTATGGATCAGGGTTATTTTCAGTGCAACTCCTGGCATCTTCCTGGCCCTGTATTGGAAATCAGGTCACAGAGTCACGGTGTTATGCTTAAAAAAAAATTAATGTATTTTAGATATGATTACAAGGCTTGAATTTTAAATAAATATTTTTTTTCCATGACCTTTGAGGCTGCGCTTCTGAATAATGACAGTAGAATGAACTGTTGCAGCGTGAGCTAAGAGACACGTGCAGTTTGTGTCCTGTCAAATGCTGCCACTTAGCAATGGATAGTATGATTTATTTCTGACTGATGGCCAATCATGCTAATTAATAGACTGGTACTTCTCCTGCTGAGGCCAACCCATGCCCTTTTTCTCTGTTCATCTTTTCTCTGCCTCATGGGAGGGAGCTTAAATGCCTCACAGAGCTGTTTCTTACACCTTCTGCTCTGAAAAGCAATGGTTTGTGATTCACCTGACCACCCTTTCCAGCCCTGCAGTTACTTTTTCCTCCACTGCGCCTTCTGGCCATGGCTCCTTCCCTGTTGGTGTTATTCTGCAGGTTCTGCCTCTTCTTTCTCAGTCTGCTCACTGTTCTTGGACACGATAAGCTCTTGTACCCCTGGCTTTCCTTCTTTCGTAGAGTGAGGGCTATTTAGCTGTAGTTCTCCTCAGTTGTTGTGATTCTGTTGGTCTTTTGATGTAAAAAAATCAATTTTAAAGCGTGTGTGACCCAGTTAATGGCCTGGACTGTGCTGCTCAACTTCTCTCCTTCTCCGCCGTGCTGTCCCTCTTGATCCCAGTAAACTTGATCGCACTTGACAACGCTGAAGCACGCAAATACATTTATCATCTTTGCCCTTTTCAGGGTATTTCAAGCCTGGTTTTGTTTCTGTGTGCCAGAGTCGATTAATTGAATCATTTGTAACAGAAGGCAGCAAAGAGCCTGTTAGAGTCAAACTCTGAGGTGTTACCCGCCTCTTGCTGCCATTATTTCCATGTGGTCTGGGACATAAGATTCCCTCCTTGTTGAATCTCAACAGCTCCCAGTGACCCAGAGCAATGCTGGAAACAATACTGGAGGACATGAGGACAGTCTGCACATATTTCCTTATTCCTCAGGCTTTGCTTCATCATTTTTAGTCAGTAATGAAGCCTTTGTTCTCCAAAATTGATGACTGTGCACCTCTTTCCCTTTGGAAGGGATGTGAGAACCAATTTTATTCATCTGCTGCACAGGGAGCTGAGATGGAAGATAAGGACATGAAGGGCTGTGTTTTCTGGGAGCTGGGTGGGAGATAACTGTGCTTGGATTCCCAGTGACAATAGTAGGATCCGAGGCGTGTAATTCCTTGCTTTGAAAGGGTCCTTCCTAAATATGCAGCCTGGAATTGGACACCTCTGCATTTGCTGACATGGCTTTGCAAAATTCCTCTAGAGTGGATTGTTGCCTTTAAGAAGTAGAATTAGACTTAGGTTTCAGCTGGTGCAGAGCTTCTTAGGGCCGTGACTGGTACTGAAGGAAATTTTCATTTCTTTGCTGAATCAGCTGCAAGGATTTTCATGGTCTGGTGGGGTTTTATTTGTTGTTGTTAGAAATGGGATGAAAGGCTTAGCCTGTCTTGTTCACTCTGCCCTGGCTGAGATGCAGTTGTCATGGAAGCACTTGGCCCACCATAACCTGCATTTTAAATTGAAGTCCTTCATCCTGCTGGCAGTCTCACTTCATCATTTGACACGTCTGTCACCTGCTGTTGACTGCTGATGTCCTGGTGGCTCCCCCAGGTTCAAGTGTTGACCAAGCAGCGTCATTTGAAGGGGGCAGAACATCACCTGCTTGGTGCTTTGCCATGGGTTCACCTGCGTCCAGAGCATCACACAGCAGGGATGGGCACCCCTGCTGCTCCAGAAATAGCCTTTATATTGTAATGAGTGCTAGCATTAAAGCTGTGATCTGGTTTAGATTAAATTAATCCCTTCCCTCCCTTCTTTTCCACCGCTGTTCAAGCAAGAACTCTGGGTTTGACATCCATTAACAGTTTGATATCCATTCAGGAGTCATTCTGGGGGAGGCTGTTTGAGATTTGGTGGTTGGCAGGTTAGGAACTACTTGGGCAAAGGGGAGAAAAACCAGCAGGAAGACCCCAAATGTTATTCCTGGATGCTGAGGAGCATTTCTGGTGTGTGCAGTTGATCAAAACGCACAACTGGGCATGGAAAAAATCTGCAGCATAAGAAAATGGGAGAAAATAGTTGTTGTTTTTGCTGTCAGTCATTCACCATGTCCATTTATAGATGGATTTAATGTGAGAAGAAGATTTACAATGAGGCTGCGAGTTGTTTTGGGTGAATCTAATAGTGACAAACCACGAGGCATTAACTTTTTGAGAAGTTTGGTTTGTCACTAAAACCCACTGCTGCTCCCAGAATATTGACCTGTTGGTCTGAGCCAAGATCTCTGTGTGCTGATTGAAATCCTGGTTAGAACTGATGATTTGAAACCATAGTTTTACTTCCTCTATCCTCTTTTTTCCGTGCATTTAGTTCATTTGGGCCCTTTCCTGGCTAATGCTTCTGTGTCTGTGTGAAAGATAGGACGAAGATTACAGCAGCACCTGAGTATTTGAAGAACATTTTGGAATTTCATATCCCTGAAATACCTTAGGGCTCCTGGGAAATGTTACTTTTTGACTCTTGATTTTCACAAGGCTGGTACAGCTGGTGGAAGAGTTTACCAGTTGGAAGTGTAGCAGATGTTGAACTGTGAAAACAGTTCCTTGTTTTAATTTATGTAACAACTTAATTCCCCGACTGGAAGGAGCAGAGAGCTAGTTCCCGATTCCTGGGACAGTGTGTTCATGTTGCTGTGTTGTTAATCAAGCCCTGCTCTTTGCCTTAACTGCTCTGTACTCTCCTTGGGCTGTAGGACTAAAGCTGTTTCCACTGAGAGGAGCTGAATTTCCATTTGATTTCCCAGCCCAGTCGTTCCCGCGTTGTTCTCTGATTGTGGGCATGCTGGAACGAGCCCATTAAAACCCCCCTGTCAAAGAGTTTTTATTATATGCCAGCAAATAGCAGATCTGAAAACACACTCGGCAGAGCCCAGCTCCGCATTGCCAGAGATAAAACATCAAATCCAAACCGAATGGACGCTGGGAATCCTTTATGTGTCTCTGAGTGACTTTCATCTCCTCATCGCTCCATTACTGAGTATCCCCACGGACCTGCAGTGCTCTCTCTGCTTCCCCGTCGTTTGGGCTTCTCCTGCCAATTGCCGGGCATTGTCAAGTAATTGGAGTGGAAATGACAAATGAAAGCGGGGCTGCGGCGCTGCCAAGGCTCCTCGCCTGGCAGCCGCTGGGTGATGCTGGTAATTGTTACCAAAAGTGTAATTGCTCCGGGCTCTGCCGGCGATTTCAACAACGCAGCCTGCAATTCCTCCTCTGAGACACCCGATCCCTGCCTTTTCTCGGTTGTCTCTGGCACAGGAGCCACCTGGGAGGTAAATGCCACCTGGCACTCGGAGTTGGAGCTCCCTTGGGGTTCTGGCAGTGTGGGACGGAGCAGCCTCTTGGAGAATCAGTCACAGAATCCCAGAATAGCTGGGGCTGGGAGGGAGCTCTGCGGATCACCCAGTTCAAGCCCCCAGCCAAGGCAGGGTCACCTGGAGCAGGTGACACAGGAATGAGTCCAGGTGAGCAGCTCACCCTCATGGAAAGAAATTCTTCCTTGTGTTGAGGAGGAACTCCTTGTGTTTTAGTTTATGGCTGCTACTTCTTGTCCTGTCACTGGGCACACCAAAAGTCTGGCACCGTCCTATTGCCACACCTTGAAGATACTTGTATGGATTGATGAGATTCTCTCTCAGTCTCCAGGATAACCAGGCCCAGCTCCCGCAGTCTCTCCTCATGAGAGGGGTGTTCCAGAGCCCTCATCATCATCATCAGTTGATTAGTGGGGTACAGGATAAGCAACACCCCCCTCGTTTTTGGTGTGACACCCCAAATCTGCAGCTCGAGCCCTGGCTGACAGGAATGCTACAGCTGTGCTCTGCTGGCTTCACCCTGCATAGCAATTGCAGCAATGCCACCACTCCTGTGACCAGCTTTGCAGGTCCTGCGTGCTGCAGGGGACACCCCAGCATGCAGTGACATTTTAGGGATGGCCTGGATATTTCCAGGAAGCCCTAAGAGCTGGAAAGGGGACACAAACCAGCTGTTGTATGCTTCTCGTTTCCCCATTTGCTGCACCAGAATAGCACACAGGCTCCTATGTGATGTGATGATTGCCCATGCTAAATGGCACCCGATTCAGTTGCTGAGGCTTTTCACATATTAATAGCAGACTGGTTATTTTTGATTTGTCGTGGGGTTTTTTTTCTGGTGTAGAGGAGGAACAACAGGTGCAGCTGTCTGAAGCTGTGATAGCCAGTTCAAAAAGCAGTGGTCCAGGAGATTTAGGTCTTTGTGTGCTCTGGTTAATGTGACGGGGTGACAGCAGCAGACCAGGAGCACCCACAGCTGCTCTGCGGCTCCCTTTGCTCCATGTCTGCTCTTTATGTCTTCAGCTTTTTCTTTGCTTTCACTGCTTGTTGTGTTCTCGCCTCCTTCTTCCATCTTCTTCTCCCCTGCCTTTTTCTAAGTCCTCATCATTATTCCCCAAACCCATCACGTGCTCACACTGTGCTCCTGTGTCTCCAGTTTTTTTCTCGTTTTGTCTTGGTCTGGGTGTCCACAGGCTCGAAAGGTTTGTGAACATTTCTTGTTCTTTTGCCCCCGTTCTGGAGTCTGGCCCAAGTAATGTAGATCTATCTCTTCTAGCAGCATGGTGTTTTAAAATTCAGTTGAATTAGGTATCATTTCTTCTTTTGATGTAGGGAAATCCAGAGAATTAATAAATTATAATGGCACTACTTGGTGTTTAAGGAATGCTTTCTGTCTTCAAAGCACTCTCTGTGTGATATTTCATTATTTATACTGTTAATTATATTAGTACTTGTAAGGAAAAAGCCCCTTAAGTTGTCATTGATAAAAATACACTCTCAACAGGATTGGAATCCAGCTCTTAGATTGCAGCAGATAATTTGTCCACTGAGGTGCAGAGCCTGGAGAAGACATCAAGCTTCTGGAAAGTCTTGCTTTAGGTTTAGAACTGTATTGCCTGGGAGCTTTGAAGTGTCCTTGTACGTGCTGGGTGAGCACTAGCAAAGCCTCACAACAGGACAAGTAGGTGGGATCCAGACTTTCCAAACTGGACTTCAGGTCTGTTGCCAGGAATCTTAAGCTAAATGCTGAATTGTGCAAAGATGTGGACGCTGAGACCCGTGAACTGCTTGGAAGATTCTCATATCCCAACAAACCAGGTGGGAGTTTCCTGACTATTAACTAGGCAATGAATGTTTTAAAACTCTGCAGAGAAGTGTCAGTTTTGATCCAGTACCTGGCAAAAGGAATTTAGAAGCAGCTGATTTGAGCCCGCAGACAGGAGCCAGCCTGCCTGGGCTGTGATAGAAGCCAGGGGAGGAAGAAGAGCAATGAGGGGTTTTCTTAGCACAAACCTGAGCGTTGAAGTCTCGAAATGTGAGTAAGGGTGGCTCTGTGCTGACCTTGTGGTGTGAGAGTCCCTTGGTTATTATTGCGCTGTGGAAATTATTTTCTTTTTTCGGAAATTTTAGTAAGCATGAGGGGGCAGAGGTGAAGGGTTAGAAGAACCAGGAGATGGGGCACTAAGTCTTTCCCCTCCCTTCCTGCTCCGTGGCTGGTTTCCTTGTGGGGAGCTGCCAGCTTTCAAACACCCGCTGCTGCTGGAGCCAGGGGGATGTGTGTGTTAGCTAAAGCTTGGCACACACATCACTTAACCTTCATTTCTTCTCTAACTGCACCGTCAGTCTGCTGGCAGAGATGATGTCAGGGCTGCTGTTCTGCAGCCAGGGGAGAACCAGCTGTGTTCCTGAGCTGGAATTTCAGTCCCTCTTTGCCTTGCCCGAGGGGCTGGGCACCTTCTTAGGTCAGCGTTGCCGCAGGCATTCCATTAACAGAGCATCTCACAAAGCTTCTGAGGCTGCTGGAGTGTTTGCAACATGTGCGTGACATTTGCCACAGAGAGGAGCCCAGTTTGGTGTGGGAGAAATGCTTTTGGAAAACGGGGGAGAGACACAAGGATTTTTTCTTTTTTGCAATATTTTTGGCTGTCCCACTACTTCTAGATTGACACTCTTGATCCAGCACCTGACAGAAGTGCCTGAGCAAATGGCCTGGTATTTGGGATATTTTCTCTCTCATTTAGCAGCCTAATGGGCCTTTAAGGCACATTCAGTATTTTATCATTATGCTTAACAGTTTTAGGAGTTAGCTGTAAATGTGCTCAAGACATTAACAGTTGACATGGCAGTCAACTGTTCATCCTCCTCCCTAGCTTAATTTGCCAAAGTCCTGCTTTGCACTGTGAGTAAATTGAAGTAAATCACTACATGGTGTAAATGAGCAGCAAGGTCTGGTCTCCTTGCAAATCCCTTAAAAATAAGACTCAATGGCTGGGATAGGGGCTGTCCATCCTTATACACAGGAAAACACCCTGTGTGGTGTCACTTTAGCCCAATGTTTGTCTATACAGCAGGGATGGGGATTGTCTAGCTGAAAACAGTGTTTCAGATGAGAAACTGATCCTCCTCTTCCCATTTTCATGTGGAGGCAGCGTGGGATCGTGACCTCAGCGTGGAGGGAATGGAAGGGGGTCAAGCACGGGTGGTGCAAACCCTTGTGAATTAGCTGTGGGTGTTCCACTTGGGTGCACTGATGGAACAGTGGTGACAGCTGTTTCCAGCTGTGTCAGGCTCCCTGCTTGGCCAGAGTTTCCTTCGTGGTGCTTTGGGATAAACGTGCCCAGGTAGATCCTGCTCATACCTGGCCAGGAGCGGGTTTCCCTCAAAGCCACCTTCGCTGCCTCAGCACAACCTGGGATCTACCTGCAGTGTGGACAGTCTGGACCTGATGACAGGGAGGTTTTCCAGGGATATTCTGCGCACCTGGGGTTCCTGGAGGTTGGGTTATCTTGCTGTTGGAGCTGATTATTGGCCGTGCGTGGCCTCGTCTTTCAGCTGCATGTTGGAAGCTGTTGAGTGACAAGTGCCAACACTGGGCCTGATAAGAGTGTGGGAGGGAGGGGGCTCTGTTGCAGTCTGTCTCCGTGGAGCTGTTTGAGACATATTGTTCAAACAGGACGTGCCTCGTGCTGCACGGGTCTCCTTTCTGACTTTATTTGCAGAATAACACGTTCTGGAAGCCGGATTCTTGCCAAGACTGCCGATGCCGGAGCAGCGTTGTCACCTGTGAGCCTACAGCCTGCAGAGCCCCTCAGTGTGACTTCCAGAAGGTAAGGGCCGAGTGCCCGTGGCTGCCCAGAGCCAGGCACAGCCTCTGTGTCCTTGCACTCCTCCGTGGGGCGAAAACACGTGGTGTGTGAAGCTTTTGTCCCCTTCCCAGAGGCCGGGTGTTGGAGCAGCTTGATCCCAAAGGAAACCCCTGAACTGGGCTCGAACCTCCCAGCGTGAGCCCAGCTTCCAGTCCTCCTTCCTTTGGAGGTGGGGCTGGGGCTCCCTGGAAGGTGCAGATGGGCACTTTTCCACTCTGCTGAGCAACAACAGGGCTGAGATTGTCTGTCTTCCTGTTCCTTCTTCCTCGTGATGGTTGCTGAGCTTTCGTTGTCTCCTGCTCGTCTTTGTCTGGGTCTTCCTTAATTGGCCATGGAATTGGTCTTGCATTAACATCTGGACTGTTGGGGTAGAGTGCACAAATAGCAGTGAAAATGAGTGTTTTAAAGAGGCTGTCAGTGTAATTATATGGCTTTGTGAAGCAGGTTAAAATGTTTCCCAATATGACAGCGCTAATGAGGAAATAATTTTGATTCTTACTGGTTTTCCTGGTTATTTTTGCTCTGTATTGATTAAAGCTAGGCTGAACTAGTAGGAAATTCTGTGTTAAAGAAGAAGGAAATTAAGTGCTGTCATGGCGCACCTAAGAATGAGTGCATTAGATGAAATGATAAAAATCAGATAAATGAGAACGTGGCAACTTTAAAGCTCATAAAGGGAAATGGGTTTATGGTGTGAAACGAATGTGTGTGACTCCTTCACATGGACAGTCTTCAAGACAAAATGTTTAAGTGTTCCAAGAGCATTTGGTCATTTAAATGTTGAAAAGGATCATCAAGGATCTCAGAAGAAAAAAATCCTTTCATGCTTCAAGGCTAAACCACCAAAAGCAAGGTCAGAAATCACCATCCCTCTCTATAGTTTATTTCTTACCTACTCATGATGAGGTTTATGCAAAAATATTGCTGATCTTGTTTCAGCAGCATCTGTCCCTTGTTTCTCAGTGGCCTTTCAGTGAAGAATCTTGAGTTTTGTCTTGAGTAAGTGTTTTCCATTCTTTGAGAACTGCTTCAGCTGAAGAATTCCCAACTGTACTCTTGGGGGTGTAAATTCTGCTGTTATTTTGAGGGTAAAATGTCAAACACATAAAGTGCTGTGCCACCTCTCAGCACGGGGATATGGTGTAAAAGTGTTCTATATTTCACTTGAAACCTTTCCTTTCTGAACTGAGGTCAGAACCCTTTCTGAACCCAGGTCCTGCAAGGCCTCATGGCTTCACTTTCATTTTAAAGTCTCTGTTTGATGTCAGCTGTTTATTGGAATCCTGTTTTGTTTTTTTAGGGAGAAGTGCTTCGAGTCGCCTCCAACAAGTGCTGCCCCGAGTGTGCCTCCCGTGCCGAAGGATTTTGCCAGCACGAAGGACAAATCCACAGCGTGAGTGCTCTGTCCAGTTCCTCACCAGGGACAATCCTTACCTGGTTTTAGCTCCCTGTTTGTTTCAGCCAGTGGAGGATGCTGAGCTGGTATGCAGGGCAAGGACAGATCATTGCATTTATATCCTGTCACTGTCAGATAGTGGAATTTAGGAGGAGTTTGGTCAGCAGGGTTTGCAGAAAGGGAACGTGTCAGTGAGCAATTGTGTGCCCTGCACGGCTTAATGGGAGAAATTTCCCCACTTGTTCCTTCCCTTTGCTGATTCTGTGGGTGAATGAGACAGTGCAGTAACATCACAAGGGGAGCACAGTGAACTTGACATATTAGCTGTGCTCAGAGGAGGCTTTTCTCTCAGCAGCCGTCTATGCTGCAGGAGATTGATGGCTGCTCTGCGACCCAGGTTCTATTCTGTAATCCTGAATTATTCAAGAAGCAGGTTCTGGGATGTGGTTTCACCTAGGGGGTCTGAAAGGCCAAAACAATCAGAACAAGTGTCTGGAGATAAGAAAAAAAAAATCAAGATTCATGGGTAGTAGTTAATGAATCATGTCAAACAACTGGCAAATGTAGAAAAATGGCTTAACAGCAAACTCAAGTCCTATATGTGGTCTCTTACAGACTTTTCTGTTTGACAAGAGGCAAGCCAGGTCCAAATCTCAAGATACATGCTAAAATGCCCAGCCACATTTGCATGTGTGAGCTGTACTGTCCACGCCTGAGATGGATGGTGTAGCCCTCTGTTCCAGCATGAGGCATGGCCAGCCTCATCCTCTTCTCATCCCATCCTCTTCACATGTTCCTTTGTGCCTGTGATTTGGTGGTACTATGTTTTACTATTATGTGTTATATTTCTTCTTCTGCTATTTCTGCATTTTCTGGTGCTGTTCTTTTGCTGCAGCTTTTGTCTTTTGGCTCTTTTTGAGCCTGTTCTTTGGCTGGGCATCCCCACAAGAAGGATATGGACAGATTTGTACCTACAATCCGGTTTCATATCGCAATTCCACTGTGTCGTGGCCGGAAAGTCACTTTGTATCAGTGCCAAGTCTCATCCTGGAGAGAGGAGGAGCTTGAAAAGGGATAAGACTTATTTCCAGGCCTCACTGTGCTTTCTGTGCCCTTGGTTGTGTTCTGTGCAGCATGGCACGCAGTGGGCCAGCTCGGGATGTGTCCAGTGCTCCTGTGCCCACGGGAAGGTGACCTGCAGCCCCAGGACCTGCCCAGCCCTCACCTGTGGACAAGGGGAGCTGCAGGACCCTGCCCAGGGCTCCTGCTGTCCCAGATGTGTGGGGCCTGGTGGTGAGTACTGTCTGGCTCCTTTGGTCTGAGCTCAGAATATCTTTTTAGTCCCAAATCTGGGAAGCTTTTCTTTTCTTGTTCACTTTTGTTGGGAAGACTCTGGAGTCAAGCATGTCTCGTAATTCCCTTCCTGTCCTGCTGCCATATTTACTTTTTTAGTGATTTTGCCCATGGGCCAAGAGATGGGGACAAGCTTTAAGCACTGAGTAGCTATGCCTAGTATGTGCTCGTTTTGGAGATTAAAATTGGGAGAAATACCTGGGAGAAATACCTCAGGTATTTCCCATGCAGTTGAACTGCAAATTCCAAAAATGTTTCTTCAGCTGTTGGATGCCTTTTCTTGTAGAGTCCCAGTGCATCCAGAGCTGTTAATTCACAAGCCTCCTGGAAACTGGTGGAACTGTTAGCCTCTTAATCTGCTTTAACAAACTGCAGTTTTGAATTCTGAGATAAACAAAAGCTGTATTTTCATCACAGGTGACAGAAAGGGATTAAAGGTCGTTGGAAAAGAAACTTCCCCTTTGTTTTCCTGTCCCTTAGAGCCTTGCTCCTTCGATGGCCACGTGTTCCAGGATGGCGAGGGCTGGAGCCTGGGTCGGTGCTCCAGGTGTGTCTGCAGGGATGGTGCAACTCAGTGCTCCACAGCTTCCTGCCAGCCTCTGCTCTGCAGCCAGGTCAGGACCCTCCAGCCTTCTAGGAATGTTCCTCAACACTCCCTTTGCTGTGAGCAGTGTGCATTTCTCATGCTGGGGACCAAATCAGCAAGCAGACCTTCTGGGTGACAAGTGGGTGATTTGGAAAAGAGATGTTTGACCTGCAGAAATGGTGTGGAGTGATGGTGAGGCCTGTGTGTCTCTTCCCTAATACCTTATTTCCCCAGCATTTTATTTATATCATCCCTTTGCTGGTTAATTGTTTTTATTTCTGTTGAGAGAAGAAATGAAAACACAAGATTTATAATGGGGTTTATCTTCACAAATTTCACTGTTTGGTTTGCAGCTGGAAAGTTTGATTTGCAGGTCTCGTTACTTTTTGGTTTTTTGTACAAGAAGTCCAGAAATACATTTGAGAGTAGTGGATCAAATTCCCCTTTTGCCTTCAGGAGTTCAGAAGCACAAGGCAACTTGAGCTCAAAGAAGAGTCTCAGAGCAGTGCTCCTTCTGTGTGTTTGTGTTTAGAAAACAACAAAACTGGGAAGAGGAGTTGGGGAAGCTCGTGGTTTTGGTCCAGTTAGGAGAGCAGGGACTTTGCTGTTTCCAAGGTCTTTGCTGTGGACAAGTGATGAGTTTTTAGCATTTATTCAGGGATCAACACAGCCAAAATACTGCAAGACTCTACACAGTGTCAGCACAGGGTTAGTAAAGGCAGCAAACTGTTCACAGTACTCCAGACTGGGCAAATCACTCAATTTTTGAAATTCTTGTTGTTGTATTGAAAGTGCTGAAGGGTGTCACTGTACTCTTTGTTTGGATCTTTTTCTTTGGGCCCACTGTACCCTTGGTGTGCTCTTTTGCAGCAGCATGCCTGGAGCTGTGTCCTTGGAAATCCTTGTCTCTGACTTTCACTTTATGTTTGAGGGACTGCCATTTCCCAAGTATTTTTAGGTCTATTACCATGCTCCAGTGATGTATCCAGAAGCTCCCTGATTGAGAACTCTTCACTGAGAAAAACAAAAGCAGTACTCATAAACCTTTTTCTCTGCTGATGCTTTCCCAGCTTTCTGTTACTGGACCAGATGTTTGTACAATTAACACTTTCTTTTTAATAGAAGAAACCCCACCTGTTAGTGTGTGTGCTAATTGCGTTTCGTTTTGTCCTGAGATATTCCATTAATATTCATTTACTATTCAAGTACTCTGCATTAGAAGAAATTTATGCCTAATTTAGAACCCTCCTTTCCCACTTGAAGTGGACTGGCATTACCTGCTGAGCCATTGCACTAATGTTTGATCAGCTAATCATTAGGATCTCATTTATGGAATCAGGAGTGACTGTGGTGTTGCTGTGATGTATTTGAGAGTAACTGGCTGGCAGCATCCAAGTTAATGCAGCAGAAAGCCAGTTCTGGTGGTGTTCCAGTTATTTCCTACCAAGGGCATTTCCCACTGGAAGGAACATTAGCAGGATGTGCAAGGAACCTGTTCTGATCTCAGTCACACCTAACATTTTCTTGCATGGGCTTTCATCTCTGTCCCCTTCCTTTGTTCTCCACTTTATCAAAATCCAAGACAAAAATTCTTCCGGGATTAAACTCTCATCTTCCATCTTTCAGATAACTTAGCTCTTCTGCTGAGGGAGAAGAATGCCAAAAATTCCTGTTGCATTCCACCAAAATACACAAAAAAATCGGTCTTCTAACTCTTCTAGGAAATCTATCCTTGGTAACTTCTGTACAAAGTCTTCTATTCTTTCTTTGAAAGCTCAGGATTTGACTGCTGAGGAAGATGAGATGGTGGTGCTTGGCATTTCTACTCTGATTCCAGTCCACCAGTCTGTCCTCTGCTCATCCTGGCGTGGCTGGAGGGAGCTGCTGGTGAACAGTGCTATTCCCAACTGTTGGATGTACATTGGCTGGGAGCAGTGGAATTAGACAGGTTTTGGATGGCTGGAGTTGGGGCATGCAGGGAAAGTTACATTGGTGTGAAGTGCCAGCCTTTTCCAACATGATTTAAATCTGTCCTGAAGAAACTCAAATTAGAAAAATACAGCTTTAAGCATTATTTAGCATCTGCACAGACAGTATGGATGGATTTAACTAAAACAGTGCAGGTGCCTGAGAGGTGGTGAGTGTAAATCACACCTTCAAAACCTCAAAATGTGGCAATTCCAGAAAAAAAACTTCTCTCATCCATCTCCTGCTTTATTGTGCTTCCCTGCATAGCTGTATATTTATTTTTTCCTCTGTATATCTGTATGCCTATGAATATAAGCACTTTATGTCACATGTATGAATTTATCTGCATCTCTCCCTGTATTCAGACCTCAGTTGCCAACTGAATGAGCCCAGAAAATGAGATGGAGAAAACATCTTTGAAGCCTTTCACTCTGCTCTTGTGCTGCTTTTCGGGCCAAAATTGAGCCCCAAGTGGCAGTGGGTTATCCCATGGATGCTAAGTGCCTGGAATTCCAAGCACTGATGCTGACCCCACGCTGACTGTTCACACTTTCTTTTCCTTGTCTCTGCCTTCTGTTTAGGAGGAAGTCATGGTTCTGTCTCCTGGAAAATGCTGCCCAGAATGTGTCCCAAAGCCCTGCTCCGTGTTGGGAAGAACGTTCCAGGTGACTTGTGACGACGCACGCCAAAACCACTCGTGATTTTTGGCACATAATCTCTTTCCCCCCTCCCTAGCCTCTGACTTCCTGCCAGCACTGATAGCTTAGTGCAAACGCTGCTTTTTTCCCTCCTGGAAAGGTAGGAGAGTTGAAGGAAATCAGGACTTGATAAGGATTTGCTGGCCAGCAAAAAGGAAGTTTGCTGGGCGAAGCAGATGAGGCACTTTGATTTCACACTTCTATTTGAAGGAGGAAAGCAGAACGCAGTGGTGGTCAGAGTATTTATGGCTTTCATTGTGTCCTCTGGAATTAATTAAGTGCATTATTTAATGAATGTATGTATGTGGGATTTTCTGTTATGATTATTTTGGCTAATAATAGTAGTTCAGGCCTCCCCGATGCCAGTAACTTGCAATTAATGGGAAATAAGCACCCACAGTGTCATCTAAACCTCAATCCCTCTTCTTCTGTTTGCTGAGCATGTAGCAATCAGCACTTTTTAAAGAAAACTTTATTATCTGATACAGACATGCAGAAGGAGCCATCATATTCCATAAGCAGCTCAGGTTTCTGGAAAGAATTTGGTTGTTTTCCAAGGGTGTTTAACAACTGTCTCCATGTTATTTTTCAACAGCACGGGGAGCAGTGGAAAAAAAATGCCTGCACTACATGTGTGTGTCAGAGAGGGGAAGTCAGATGTGTGAGGGAGACCTGTGGCTCTGTCACCTGTGAGCAGGTGCTGAAAAATCACCCACCTCTGCTACCCCAGCTGCACCTTGTGCTGTGCCAAGGGCTTCAGCCAGCCCTGCTCACTGCTGGCTGATGTTTTTAGGGAGAGAACAAGGTGCAGCGCCCCGGGAAGTGCTGTGAGGAGTGTGTGTCTTCCAAAGGGAGCTGTTTGGATGGTGGCAACGTCAGGTACCACGGAGAGATGTGGAACAGCACCCTCTGTGACTTCTGCATGTGCCAGGAGGGGCAAGTCACCTGCCAGGCAGCTGAGTGTGCCAAAGTGGAGTGTGCTAAGGTGAGAAGGGCTTTCTTCTCGATACTTTCTTGTCAAGCCTTGGGATTTTTATTTTTTTCCCCCTGCCTTTTTCTTTTTTCTTGACTTGAGACTTATTTTGTGCGATCCCCTCAAAAATATTTTACAGGGAAGGAGAGCAAACCTGGAATTTCCCGTGCAAGTTTGCACAGTGGGTTTCCATTGTGAAGCAAACCCCTGTGAATCAGTGACTGATTTAACTTGGATTCCCTCCCACACTGTGTCTGCCTGCTGTAGTGGAGGGTCAGACACGCAGAGGATTCAGTGGTGATCACTAGATTTACCAGGAGCTGAATGTGGGGAAAATGTGCAGGTCAGAGATAGTTAAAAGCTTAAGAAATGTTCCTTTTATCCTCATTCTGTCTGCTGCAGTGGCCTTCAGTAAGGTAGCAGGATGTGGAAGTCAGTGCTCTACTTTTCTTTGTTTTTTCCGTACCACTCTTAGCATGGAAGTGAAGCTGGCAAGGTATTTTATTCCCAGTGCTATTTACTCCAAAACTAATACCCTCCCTGAGAGGTTATGTTACATTTGCTCTGCAGTGGATGTGCAAAATGCATTTGATAGGGTTGAATGCTTCACCCACACACATACAAATATGCTTGGAATTGGCTTTTTTTTTTTGCAGTGGGATAAGACTTCCATGTTGTTCATCACAATGGGATTGTTCAGGCTGGAGAAGAGAAGGCTTTGGGGTGACCTAATTGTGGCCTTCCAGTATCTTAGGGGCTCCAAGAAAGATGGAGGGACTTTTTAGAGGGTCTGGAGTGATGTGATAAGAGGGAATATCTTCACACCAACAGAAAGTAGGTTTAAATTGAATATTGGGAACAAATTCTTCCCTGTGACATGCTGGCACAGGTTGCCCTCAGATGCTGTGGCTGCCCCATCCCTGGAGGTGTCCAAGGTCCCTTGTCCCTTCCAACCCAAACATTTCTGTGTTTCTGTGATCTCTTTCAATTGGTGGGCTCTTAGCTGTTTTATACCCTACTACTCCCCGGTGTCAGTGAGGAAAATGGAAGGAATTGTTGCCTCCTGGTCATTCTGTCTCAGTGGTGATGCTTTCTGGTGACCCAGCCTGTGTGTGTGCTAAATCTTGAGCAGCAGCACGTTTGTGGTGTGTCTGAGGTCCAGCCAAAACCCAGACATAATGGTTTCACTGGATTAGCTTGTTTACATGAGTGTTCAAAGGAGTGAAAATCCACACACAGACTCCCAAATGGTACAAAAATGGGTGCATCAAGGTATGAAAGTCTGTGTTCACCTGGGACTGTGCCTTTGAAACAACCAAAACGCACTCAGTGTGAGACCCAAAGTCACCCCTGCCGTGGTGCTGCTGCTGATCACCCGACCTGAAATGGCACAGGGAGATTTTTGCTGGATGAAAAGTTGTGGTTGTCATAAAAATCTCGTGCACTTGCAGCTGTTTGAGCGAGCTGCCCGCGTGCTCCTGGCTGTAAATTGGATCATTTACACTAATGATGATGACATGCTGTCATGGCTCAGTGGGGAGGATTAGTTAATATTCATGCTCACATCTTGGATACTGACAAAAAAAATAATAGAAGTCCATTATTCAGAAATGCCAGGGGTGTTTTCCAGAACAGTAGCTGGAGATGTTAACATGTAGGGTTCAAAACTCCTCACGTCATGTTCAGTTGTAGTTTACCTCAATAGTGCAAGGTGTGCCTTAATTAATTGCAAGAAAATGTGTACTCAAAAAGCAAATGCCATGGTTTCTCTTTCCTTTGTATTTTCCTTATGAAGTTGCAGTCTGTTTGTTTTGGCACCTGCCTCAATAAATCAGAGCAATTGTGAAGCCAGGAGCACTTGGATTTCTCTCTTCATAAGCCACTTATTAATTTACTGGTCACATCATCCTGCTGCAATTGTAATGAGGCCACAGATAGGAACTAAAAGAGGTTTAGCTCCAAAGCCTTTTGAACAAACTTGTCCAGCAAGGTGTCCATGGTGATTCTTACCTTAACCTCAAAAAGCCATTTTCAGCAGGCTGTGAGCATGTTCTCAACCTGGAATATGATCAACCTCTCTCCAGGAAAGCCTCAAGTTATCTCTCAAAGCCTCTCCCTTTTCTGAGCCTTGGCAGAGTAGCATAGCTGCATTTTTTTGGGGCTAGGCAAGCTGTGTTCCATGGCTTAGGTGGTCCCAGTTTTCCCATAGCCTGTGTTTATGGATGTGGGTGGGGATGGGAGAGTTTACAGTACACAGCAGTGACATGAGATCCAAACCCTGCCAGAGGCATTTTGGAGTAATTGAAGAGCAGAAATGTATAGAAGCAGCAGAGAGAGATCTAGGTCGTGTGTGGTCCTCGGTGACTAACCAGATGGTTCCTCCTCTGTTCCCCTGCTCACGAATGCACCAGGGATGTCAGAGTGTGGCCTGACTTAGGTGTTCTCCCTTGGTGAACCCAACAGTGACTGGTGCTGCTTCTCCCCTGTCTGTGCCTTTAATAGTTCCCATACAAAAATTAAGTGTGCCGGCGTGGCACAGGGAAAATTATCCTGGAACGCGCACCCTGTTGGCATAAATCAGAAAAACTACTTGGTAATCTTGGGAGCCAAAGCTGTTTCTTGTGAGCTGTGTCCTGGTTCCCTAGGAAAAAGTCTCTCTCTTTCCTAAATAGTCAGCTTCCACTTGGGCACAAAGAGTTGTGGTGAATTGGGGCACTTTATTCCTTTCTCCTGCTGCTGAATTCTTATCTTCAAACTGAATTTATTTAAGTGGAATCTGCGGAGCTGTACAGTTGTGACAAAGAACAGGCTTTTTCCATCTGGGATAAATAGAGCATGTGCTTTGAAATTCTCTGGGGGAAGTAAAAGTAGAACATTGAAAATGAAGGTAAGCCTTTGTGCATTGAAATCTTGAGGTTGGTCCAGTGAAATCCTGGTGATTCACAGTAAAAAGGGGGAGTATTTCTCTGCGGGATTTAGGGATGAAGTAATGGCCTTATCGCTGAATCCCGAGGCCTTTTCTGAGGTTTGTTCAGCTGCTATATTCACTGAGCACGTTTTTCAAACTATGCCTACAGAGATGAAGTGGGTTAGGGAGAAGATAAGGTGAAATTAGATATTGGAGATTGCGTTCCAGGGCAAGAGCTGTTCTGCCTCGGCATTCCACTGTGGTTTTGGAGATGTTGGTTCCGTTGGAATTGCTGCAACCTTTCTCTCCTTGGCAGGGTGAAGAATTAATTCATTTAGAGGGAAAGTGCTGTCCTGAATGTATCTCCAGCCGTAGTTACTGTGTTTACAAAGAACATACCAAAGCTGTGAGTACCCTTGTACCTTGCAGGGGGGAATCGCGAGTTCTGCTGGCAAAGGTTTGGAGGGGCTGGCTCTCCCTCTCTTGTTCTGAGAAGGATATTATTTGCAAGTGTAGCAGAAAAACAATCCATTAATATTGTCTGCACGTGGCTTTTGCAGTTAGCAGAAACACTTGTGTGCATCTGCTGCAGAATTTCAGTTTTCCTTGGTCTCCTTTGTGCAGTTCAATCAATCATTGCCCTTTAATATTTAATATCCTTACTCAGAGGTTTCCTGCACATTTCATAAAGACAGTTGATTTTAATCCTGTCAAGTAGAAGCTACAGAGCTGGGGCAGTGTGTAGCTTTCTGCCAATGTATCCCACTGATTATAATCTTTACTGCAACCGGAGCCCATTATTAATATTTTCATGGAACTTCCCTCTGAAGTTAGAGAGAAAGGAAACATTGATTATCTCGGTTTAAATATACCAGGAGTGGACTTTTCATTGCCCTCGCAGATGAGGACTGGAGCTGATAACTGCTCTTTGCCAACAGATGTGGGAAACGGGAAATTTAATATTGCTTGGGGCCTTTTTTAGATGCTGAGCCTTTCTTTGCTCAGGTAAAGCACTAAGGTGTGAGGATTTTTTTTTTTTCCAGCTGATGCTTTGTCCTTTCTGGAATAGGAACTGGCAGGAAAGCTTTGCGATCGTTTAAAATGCCTGCTGTCTCTTTTCTGTAAACCCCTTCATCCCTGTGCTGTTTCACCCGGAGATCTCCATGCCTGGCAAGTGCCCTCGGCGCCGAGGCTTTCCTTGGCTGCTGCTGAAGCCGTGTTTGTTCTCCTGCAGAACGGGGAGAGCTGGGCGGAGGGGCCGTGCCGGGAATGCCAGTGCCGGGACGCTGCGGTGACCTGCTTCCAGCGCTCCTGCCCGCCCTGCCCGCGGGGCAGCCGGCCTCTGCCGGCCAAGGGAGACTGCTGTCCTCGCTGCCAGCCAGGTACAGAGCCAGGGCACTCACTCCTTGCCTCCTTCTGGAATCCCTGCAGCCTTCGATCCCCCAGCACCGCTCTGATCCCCGCCCGAAATCTTATCTTGTCTCCAGTACTCAGTTGCTAATTAACTCGTTTCCATGTAATTTAGTTCTTTGATAAGTTTCAGGCTCCCGGTGACTTCTCCTGGTTTAAATGACAGCTTTCTTTTGGCATAAGGAGTTCTCCTCAGGGTTGGTGTTTTGTCTTTTTCTTCCGCCGCCTTCTTCTGAATCCTAGCGTGAGTTTTGGAGTTTATGGGCTCCTGATTATTTCTTGGGAGTGGGAAGAAGAAAGAATGTGCATACGCTGCTATGCCACAAGCTCACCTGAGGCTGAATGGCTGCCAGTTAATAATTGTTTGGAAAAGCTAGCATAACCTTGGCTTGTATGATAGTTTTGCCCATAAATTCCTTTCTCTCCAGGATGTTGTCATTCCCCTGGATTTACATTTCATGGTTGGGAGTCTGTAGCTGTGGGTTGCTCGTTCTTTTTGGTAGCTCTTCTTGTTGCAGTCATATAACTTAGGTTTTATCACGGTGCTCCAGTTAATGCTTTATCTCAGTAAAAAAAGAAAATAGCTTTGCAGTTTAATTGTGCTGGAGTGCCCGGGCACATTTGCCATCTTGTTTTAAAGCTTGTTATTTGCTGCATGCTAATGGAAATGCAAATCACAAGAGATAGAAAAGTGAGGAAAACTGGGTTTGGACTGTTCTGATGGAGTCATCCTGGATTTTTGAGAGGGAGCAGCATCTGCACAGGCTGTTGAGGAAGGGTAGATGATACAGTGTTCTCAGCATCTCTCCCTTCTCCTTATGAAGAAGTGCCTGTGTCAGCTGGTTATCCTTGAAAAAGTGGCCCTTTAGCTTCCACCATGGCAGCATTTTGGAAAACCCAGGCTTTGTAGTCATACTATTGGACATACAGAGCCAAACCTGCATCTCTTTTCCCTCTACTTGTCTGTCTTACTGTGGCGGGGCATGAGGAGCACATGCAAAATGCAGCCTGCAGCAGTTCAATCTATGAGTCCAGAACACCAGTCCCTGCTGCATCTGCTTCCATAAAGCCAGCAAAAATTGATGGCTGCTTCTCAGAGATATGCTGGGGGAAGCTGGCAGAGAGAACCCATTCCTTTTCAGCCAGGGGAAAACAAAAAGCCCTGGGCACTGCTGTATTTATGTTAAAACCAGCAAATATTCCCTCTTATTGAGAGCTTTTGGCTTGGAGCCCTGCTGAGAACACCCTTGGCTGGGAGCAGAAGGACTTTTTTTATAGCTAGAGGAAAATTGTTCTGTTCTGTGTCTTCCCCAAGTATCTGTGACCAGGAAGTACTTCTGTGGTGCTGTGGCATCAAGGTTTTTCTGGAGGGGG
The DNA here is from genome assembly GCF_963662255.1 of Cinclus cinclus. Taxonomy (NCBI): domain Eukaryota; kingdom Metazoa; phylum Chordata; class Aves; order Passeriformes; family Cinclidae; genus Cinclus; species Cinclus cinclus. The sequence continues at coordinate 72,644,464 of NC_085050.1, read as the reverse complement.
TGCAGTCTGCTACCTGTGCTTCTGACCTGGCCTTTTGACACAGAGTCGTGACTTACTGCAGGGTTTGGCTTTAGGAATCTCAAATTCAGGTTGTTTCTCGGGCTGCTAATTCCTTTTGACTTAAAATTTTTACTGCTGAGAAACCGTGTGGACAATGAATACCCTTTTAATCAATTCTGAGTCTATATAATGACTTCTCACATATTAAATGGAGCAATAAAACATTTAGCCCCTTTGATATAATCTGGTGTATAAAAACCCACTCCAAAGCTAACACGCCCTGTGCCACCGGGGGAAACAAGCGATGAATGAATTTCACTTTGATTTCGGAGTTGCATTGTTTTGGTTCTTCCTGACTGCCAGCACTGCTTGTTTCCCCCCCTCTGTGTGTTCCCCCTGTGCCAGGTGAGTGCCACCCAGACTGTGTGAGCTGCTCCCAGGCCTCTGATCACTGTGACTCCTGCCGGGACCCCAGCAAGCGGCTGCAGGACGGGCGCTGCGTGGAGAAGTGTGAACGGGGCTTCTACCAGCGTGGGGGGGCTTGCTTAGGTAATTTCTGCAAGGACTTACACCCCCCCTCCCTTCTCTGCTGCATGCTGTGGGTTCCCATGGGTTCATTCTAAAGAGGTTGACTGGCTTTGGTTGGAAAAGCATCCAGGCACACACTGTGGTGTAACCGTGAGACGGCGCGAGGTTTCAGATGGAAGCACACGCAAGTTCTCGAACTCTTTAGCTAAAATGAGGCAAAATTGTCTTATTTTGTCAGAGCGGGGGGCTCTTTCTGCTACGGGGTTGGGATTGATTTTTCTTCTCTCTTCTTTCTCCTGGAAGCCTGCAATGAAACCTGTTCAGCCTGCACCAATGGATTTGAGTGCTCCTCATGCCAGACGCCCCTGCTGCTGCAGGACGGGCAGTGTGTGGCTTCCTGTGGGAAGGGCTACGTTCAGGATCAGCTCCTCTGCACAGGTACTTCGAAGCAAAAGAGGCTGCAGCCCTCTGTGATGGCAAAGGAACAGCCAAAAGCTCTACCTGGGCTATGAGAACCCTCTCTCTTGAGGCATCTGCTGTCACGCGGGGTCAAATTGATCACTGCTTGGGGAAATATTAATGACAGTACCTCCAGTGGATCAGTTCTGTTCTGTCTTTCTTTGACTTGAGTGCAGACTCCCTCTGCCTGCTCGTGCCAGACCTTTCAGGATATGGTGCTTTGAGGTGCATAGAGAATTGATTGGAGGGATGGGGGATTGGTAGGACTCAGGATATACTTTCCTGCTTTGTTTTGCCATTCTTTCAATCCATTCCTGTAAGCGCACTGAGGTCACTGCTCTCAGGAAGCATTTTTACAAAGTTAATTGGTAATTCTGTAAAACACTGAGATGTGTCTAAATCCTTTGTCTTAGCAGTTAGAAAGACTGAGAGTAAGATTGAGAAGTTAGCTTTCTCTTTGATGGAGCTATGTCACTGCTTTATGAGCTTCCCCTGCTCCTTTGAAATACTTACAACTCTTCCCAAACTGTAAAGCAGCTGCTTTTTCATCATGGCAGTTTAATTGTTTTCTCTAAAATTAACCCTTTTCCCTTCTTGATGTTGGCCTTTTTAGAGGGCTTACAATTATTTCTGTAGATTTGATTCAGCAGAGGGGTGGAGCAAATGCTTAACTTCTGAGCCATGGCTGTAATTTCTTTGGAACTAGCCTTATTGCTCAGAATTAAACACAGGCTGAGGGCTTTCAGCTCATCTCAGGGCAAAGCACTTTAGGTGCTAAGTCCAGCTTCCTTTTCTGAAGTGGTTTCACTTGAAGAGCCGACCACTTGTTTCAGGTTTTGAAAGCCTGAAAAACCTCTGTCCTCCAGCTGCCACTGCAGCCCAGGGCACCACTGTGAATGTATGAATAGACAAGAGAGACCCAGTCCAAAAGAATTTATAGGCTTAGGTATCACATAATCTCCTACTTCATTTGGTTTCATTTTATCATTTTCTTTCCACCTGCTCGTGGTATTTTAATTGGCAGTGCCCATGTACTGCTGAAGGGGTAGGGAAAGCCTAATGTTTCATTTTACTGCTGGTTTGTAGATTACTGATTGTACACTCCATCCAAATTTGCATGCTTGTAGCTGAATGTTGCTGGGAAAATTTGTTCCTCTTTCCTCAAGGGAGTTAAATCAATTTGCTTTAGTTCTGCCTGGCTGCATTTTCTGCATAAAGTCAAACCAGTGGAGAAAGTCTTACATTTCAGATGTGGTCTGTAATTCATGGCCATTCACTCTTTTCCTTGTATCCTCTTTATTTCTGCAAATCTCTAATCACATTGTCCAGACGGGCCTCAGACTGCTCCCAAAGATTTTCCTCGTAATGGTTTTAACATCCACAATAAGCATGTTCCAAAATCACAGAAAGGATGAACTAGACTGTGTTAATTGCTATAGTTCCAGTAAACTCCCTCTTGAGGAATTTGCTGTGGACTTGAAAGAGACTTAACACCAGGTTTCTTTCTCTGTCCTCTTGTTGAAACGCTGTTGTCTGCATTATAAGAAAACACAGTGAATTAACCTTTCCTTTTGTTCATGTTTTATAACAGCTGGTCTAATTGAGCCTCTTTCGAATTTTTGATTGCAATCGTTTGATCTCTGCCCTATTTTAATCTTGCACTGGGGTTGTTTTCCTGCCCCCATCCCTCCACTTGCTTTTGTGAAGAATCAAAACCATTAAGAGAAGGTAAAATTGAGAATAAAAGGTAATAAGTTCACTTTTGTAGCAGTGGATTTAAAGATCATGGGTGAGTTTGTGTCAGGCAGATTGGTGGGTTCTCCCTTGGCAGAAACAAAACTCCCCCACAAAAGGCAAAGCAAAGGGAAGCAGAAATAAACTATGTCTGCGTGGTAGAATGGAAGGGCTCGAAGGACTTGCAGTGTTCAATGCTCTCACTGCATTTTTCTAACTGAATTATTTATGTTTTCAGGATTATTCAAAAGCCCAGGCAGAACTGGAGTGTTTTTGCTTTCATCTCCCAAAATGCCAATGTCGAAGTGTGTAACTTGACACTAGCAGACCCGGCTCACTCTGGAGCAAAGCACTTGGGTTTCTGCTATCTTCGAGTAGCTTTTCCCTGCTGTCCGTGGCTGTGGAGGATCCTCCAGGATCCGGGGCTGAGTGTGGCTGGGCTGAGCTTGCCCAGCTCTCCGAGAGGAGTGCAAGGGAGAGGTGCCACAGATCGATGGGACCCCAAAGCCCAGCAGTGCCTTGTGTGTTCCTGCTGGGATTCCACTGGCACTGCCCTCCTGCTCTGGTCCTGCCTGGGAGGGTTTCACGTGTTTGCAGAAGAGACAGTCTGGTGAGCTGCAAAACAGCCCCTATAAATCTAAACTGGGAATAGCCAGAGGGTTGGGAACAGCTTCCTGGCCATGCAGTCACTACTGGTGATTTATTTTCACACAGCCACTTTGTTGCTGCAGGCAAAGATGTTTGAGCTGACAGTGGCTCATTGAATGCTTCCATTTTTCCCTTGTACTTTCTGTGGAGTTGATGCCTGGCTGTTCGGGTGAGGAGCAGCTGTTGAGCCTGGCAGTGATCCAGTGCTCAGAGAGCCAGGGATTCTGGAGTTGGGGTGTGTAATCACAGAATCAGGGAATCACAGAATGGTTTGGGTTGGAAGAGACTGTAAAGATTTTTGTGTCCCAGTCCCTCTGCTGTGGACACTTTCCACTATCCCAGGTTGCTCAGAGCTTCATCCAGCCTGGCCTTGGACACTTGCAGAGATGGAGCAGCCGCAGCTTCTCCGGGCAACCTCTGCAAGGGACTCACTCCCCTCACAGGGTTTTGCCAAGGGCCAGCAGGAGCCAGCTGGTAACTGTGTAAAAACAGAGTCGGGCTGCCAGCAGCGAAAAGTGTCTCTTGGAAAGGAGCAGCACCTCTAGGGAGGAATTGAGAACTTTGCAAGTGACTGGGAATGCTCAGATGTGCTGGCATACTGAGGCAGGTTAACAGGCAGGGGTCCCAGCTGTGCAGTGGGAAGTCTGCAATTAAAGGATCTGAGTCCTGGCACCCCCTCTTTCAAAAACACGTTTAAGGAATAAACTCAGAGAGGAGCAAAACAGTCAGGTGTGGAAGGTGAAGTGAGGACATTTCCCTGCTTAGAAATTTACAGCATGAACTCATAGTCTGCAGTTAACTTTTGAGCGTAGACGTGCCCTGAGAATCATCCAAGCTGGAGTGAGATGCAGGTTTTTTTTATCAGCAAGGGAAATTATCTACTGGAGCAGGAAACCGTGCACAAGCTCTGCCTTGTGATGGGATGGTCTGTGTTCCTTGTGTTGGGATTGTAAGGGGAAGATCCTTTCCAGTACAGGAGGCCCAGGGTCCTTTTGAGACAACCCCTCACACTGAGGTGTTCAGGCACCAGCAGAGCCACAGGATTCTGGAATGATGGCGAAGGACGTAGAGGGAAAGAACATGCAGGGGGGTGAGAAGGGGGAGAGCACACAGCTAATCAGGGGAAGAAAAGGGTAAATAAACCAAGGTGGAAGCATGGAGAAGGAGCATCCAGAATGCCAAAGGACCATGTGTTGGTCATGAGCTCAAATGTCCTGTGCCTTGCCTACTGAACACTCCCTGTTGTACCCCCAGGTGTTCCAGTGAGATGGAGCTGATAGCACTTCCCTGCTTTGGGCAGCAGTGAAATCCCCTGGGATGGGGTGTAATGCCCCTCCGTGCCATATGACTCATGTATGATAATAATGTGCTCTTAGTTCTGTGGATGAGCTGCTGCTGTGCCTGCTGCTTTCTGCGTTGTGCCATTGACAGATGAGTTTTTCTTGGGTGGCTGCAACTCCAGACGTGTTTGCAGGGCAAACATCAAGAAGTTCTCTTTTCTCTCACCTGCCACAGGCTGGGAGCACAAGCATGTACCTGCCTTATTGTGAAATAATTAATTGAAGATCATATTTGGAACATTTTTGGGTGTAATTGAGAAAAAAAAAAAACCAAACGAAAAACCAAAAATCCTTACAGCTAAAAGAACTGTAATTTGTGCCCTTGCTATAGAACTGGTGGCACAGGATTTGGTAGGAGTCTATGTCCCATATTTTCCCCAGGAATTACTCAGGCTGAGCATGTGAGGATTCCTGGTAAGTCAGTTCCTTCTGCACCTGGCAGGACAGGAGTTGTTCGTGGAAGAAGGCTGGATTGTTTTTCATTCTGCCAAACCTTGACTGCAGTGCTGCAGCGCAGTTCTGTGATTGTGCCCGGTGACTGTCAGCAGTCACCCCGAGGATCTGAGTTTTAAGTAGCCTATGATGGGATCTCTTCCTATTTTCCTTTGTGCTTGTGCAGCCCCTGGCAACAGGGACTTTGCTTTGTTCCCAACACTCCTCCTGGGCTGATAACAGCTACACCAACAGCTCTCATCTTTGCTGCTGTCACATTCCACATGCAAAATGCAGCTGGAAGTTGTCCTGGCTTGGGTGAAGGATTCTAACCTGAGAGCAGCAGTGGGCTGTGTTTGTTATTTTTCATCTTCTGTACCAGTGAAAGCCTGAGCAAGCCTGCAGAGAAGTGGAGTGGTGCAGGCTCTTTGCTGTGAAGAGCTGGTTGGAGGCAGGTTGTTGGCTAATCCTACACTTGTCTCTCTCCCCTGCAGCCTGCCACGAGTCCTGCTCCTCGTGCTGGGGAGCTGCTGAGAACCACTGCCTGTCCTGCGAAGACCCATCACAAGTGCTCCAGGAGGGGCTCTGCCAGGCCAGCTGTGGCCAGGGGTTCTACCCAAAGGATGGCATCTGCACTGGTAAATAACTGTGAGAGAAATGCTCTGCACAAGCAGCAATCAATATTTCATTTAGCCGTGCAGCAGCTGAGGCTTTATTCATGTCTGACAAGCCAGCTGCACCTTGTGCATTCACACTGGTTGAGGGAAGCTGTTGTTTGTTTGTGAGATTATTAATTCATTTAACATAATCAGATGCTGGAAGGTTTTAGGGGTTTTTCCTCGCTGAGCAGCTTGAAAATCTGTGTTGTTTCTGAGGGCTTGACAAATCCATTTGTCTGTGTAAAGAAAAATGGCCTTTAGCAGCAGGTCCCTGTAAATTTAATCATAATTCAGCATCACAGTAACTAATACCTGCACAGCAGATGTGCCTTGGGAGCTGGGAAGGTTTGCTGGGAAAAAGGGAGAAGAGGTGGCTAGAGGGAATTAAAAGACCTAAGTCAAACAGATCCTGAAGGGGAAAAAACAAAAAAAATCTCAAACAAGGAATGTCACATTTGCCACATGCATTTCAGTCTAACCTGGATTGCTGTTGGCAGCCACCTCCAGCTGCTTGGGAGGACTATCCATGGTCTGTCAGGGCTTGTTGGGCTTCAGGTGTGTGGCTCACACAGGTGTGTCTGGGCCACAGCTCGCTACAGAGAGCTTAAAAGCTGGAACGTGGTGGCAAAATTGTTGCTATTTGTGCTTATTCTGGATGATCAGGTTCCCTTCATTGTTGGTTCATGTCTGTACTAGGCAGTTTTATTCAGCTGTGTCTTAAGTGTGCAGGCTTGAAATCTTGTAGCTGAAAAGGAAATTTGACTTAGGTTTGTTTTTTATTGCTAGTGGTTTCTTGAAACCCCATGGCTGTTTCTTGGAACCTCTGAGGGTCAGACCTTTCTACTAAAAACCATGCATTTTGATACCCAGCTGGAGGTCTGCTTTGTCTAGTGAAAAGAAACAGAAATTGGTTAACTAAAATGCTTGACTCTTCTAAATATCCAGCAGTATATTGCCTTAGGGAAGCCAGAGTTCTGTGGTGCCCTTGGACTACAGGTCAGTTCACTTCTGAGCTGATTGCCTGGGATAATAGGGACCACAGGAATTGATAAGAAAAATTATCATGCTTGACTTTAGCTGCATTTTCCCACTTTGAAGAAAAGAGGGAGGGTGAAAATTGCCATTTTTTTGTAATTACCTTTTCCCCCTTCCTTCCTGAACAGCCTGGTAACTGCTGTTTGCTGTGCAGTGTCATGCAAAGATTTATAGGGTGGTTTCCATACATGGGGAGAGGTTGATGGCTCTGCTGTTCTCCCCTCGTTGGGTGCATGTCATTAATGAGCTATTCCCTTGGCAGCTTGTGGCCAGTCCTGTGAGAGGTGCTCTCCAGAGGCAGGCAGGTGTGTGAGCTGTGCTGCAGGGAAGCTGTTACACGAGGGGAAGTGCATCCCTCGGTGCCCAGACGGACATTACCCCAGTGCCACTGGAAGATGCAGAGGTAAGAGGTGGATTTTTTGCATGACCCTTTCCTAGGCTCTCAGGGCACCCTCCTGGTGTTGTCTGCTCTTCCCCAGGTGTGGGGAGGGAATTTGGAGAGCACAGAAATAGCAGTAGGGACAGGGAATTTGGGGTTTTTTTGTGTTTTCTTCGGCTCACTTGTGTTACTTGTTTCAAGTAACCTCTTTTCCTTGCAAAACATGTTGGGATACATATGCAAAACATTGTGTGGGTGAGAGTTAGTACTGTTAGTATTTATTAATACATGGGCACTTCTGCTCTCATTAGTTCACCTAGCTGAGTCTCATTCCAGCTGGGAGCTTTCTACAGCTGGAGAAGGCTGTAGTCAGCAACACCACTCTCAAGGAGTAAGAATGGGATGTTCCAGTTCTGTGTGCTCTGTTTCTTCATCAGCTTGTCACGCTTCATGCTCCACGTGCAAGGGACCTCTGGCCACTCACTGCACCTCCTGTTCCTTCCCTCTGGCATTGCACCAGGGCCAGTGCCTGGCGAGCTGTGGAGAGGGTTTTTACCAGGATCACAACATCTGCAAGGGTAAGCTCTGTACTTGGAATAAGTTCCTCAGCTGCTGTAAACCAGGTTTTGTTTTTCCTTTATCCCATGCTGAACCAGTCAATGCTTAATTCCTGCCTTCCCTGCGGATTGTTTGCTGCTTTGAGAATAAAAGCATTTGAATTTTCCCACATACTTTGTGCTTTCACTCCCCCAAGATTTAATGATTTCAGGGACTTTTTTTTTTCTTCTCTGTGTATGTTGCTAAAATCAATGTACATTGCTTCCATATTTTTCTCAACACAAGTTAAGAGGTGGATGAAATTCCACATACATCTGGTATGAAATTCCACACATTCACGGTATGAAGTTCCACATACATCTGGTAGATTTGCAAAGACTGAGGTCATCTTTGCAGCAGTGGGAAAAGTGAAAACTGGGAAGGTGAATTTCTGCTTCGTGTGAGCTCTTGACACTGTCAGTTCTTGCTGTTCCTCCTAATGAGATTGAGCTCACTGTTGCAGTTCCAGAAGTTAAAGGAGAATTGGCTGCCTGTGGCACGGGGCTGCAGTTTTTTCTTTGTTCATCAGCTTTCCTCAGGAAAAGAGCCATTCCTTGGGGGCGAGGGGAGTGATGTCAAAGTATTTTTCTAAAATCCCCGTTCCGTTGTAGAAAGCAGGACCAGATGCCTTGTCACTGTCTCTGGGAAAGCTGTCCCTTGTCCTTCTCCCTGGGAAGGCTGTGGCTCTGATGGCTCTCCCCCATGTGCCCAGGTTGCCACCCGTCCTGCCGCTCCTGTGCCGGCCCGGGGGCCGCGCGGTGCCTACGGTGCCGGGAGCCCGAGGATGTCCTGCAGCCTCACCTGCCTGGGGAAGGAGCTCTGCATGGCCTTTGCCTCCCTGCCTGCCCACCCCAGTTCCATGTGGATAGCACAGGGGTCTGCAGAGGTGAGGAGAGCTTTTCACAGCTCTGGGGTTTGGGGGGAGCTTGTGCCACATTTCATTTTGCTTGCCTCATGATTGCCGTGAGTGTTTAAACTCTGTAACTTTCCAAATGCCATATCCTAGTACTTTTGAGGGAAAATGTAATCTATGTAAGACTCGTGGCTGAAAGACTCAGGTACTTTTTAAATGCCTGTGTTCAAGCCTGCTCAGCTCAGCGTAGCCTGCTCTCCATTGAAGCTGAGTACGTGATTTTTAGCACTGACTAACTTTGAAGCAGGATCAGTCCTTAAATCCTTTTCAAAAAAGACTGAGCTTTTGCCTTCTTAGCCCTTGGAGCAGGTCAAGACATCCCACAGCAATCTTTTCTTTTGAGGAAGCTCTTCTGCTACATGCCCTGCAGCACACCTGCCATCCCTGCTCCTGAAATACCAACTAGGAAGCATTTCCATGAAGGCTAGGGTTTGGAAAAGTGGGTAGTGTGAGATATGCTGGGGATGCATGTGCTTTCCCACCAGTCAGAGAGGTAGTGACTTAAGTAAAGTAGTAGTAATAACAATAGTAACAAGACTACTGATGGCTGTTTCTTCCTGTTGGGAAAAAAACCACAAAACCCTACCTTTTAAAAGTGGACATAATTTAAAATCCAGTTATTTTGATTTTCTCTCTTTGTCTCAGCTCAGTAGAATGAGTACAAGCTCTTTTTTTTTTTTTTTTTTGCATTAGAGGATGTTGAAAAGGAAGAATTGTTTTGTTTGTTTGGGTTTTTTTAACAGTGACCTAGATGGGTATCCAGTGCTTGGAACTGGTTCCTGAAGGCATTAGTGTAGTGTGCAGTCCCTGCAGTGGCTGGGCAATGGGTTTTTCCTGGCTGAGTGCAGGTCACGGTGCAGAAACTGTGTGAGGGAATCCATATATCCCTGCCTCAGGTGGGTGAACAGGCCTGAGCAGAGCTCAGTGACTAAGTCCTGAACTAAGTCCTGGGGCAAGAATCCCAGCCCAGCTCCTCATGGTATTGGCTCTGCTGTGCCAGAGGTGGCATTAGAGTGGGAGTTGGATTTATTGTAGAAAGGAGTGAGTGTTCAAGATGTCAGACTCTGAGCTCTCACTATAAAATACTCATGCAAGGTTTGTAGGTTCAACCTTTTGGAAAAAGCAAACCCACAACATTGTGCAGAACAGAAGCACGTTCATATCTAAGGCAAAATGCTGGTTTTGTAGAGTCATCGAATGGCCTGGGTTGGAAGAGACCTTAAAGATCTCCCTGGTAGCCAGCTAAGTGTAGTTGTACAAATGATTTAATTTCATTTCTTTTGTCCAGCCCTGTGTGTTGTCTCCCCAGAGTCCAGAGGTGTGTGTTCAATTCACACAGTGGAACCTGTGGCCCCCAGCCACTGCTCTAATAAGTATGAGGGTTTTAGCTATTTATTTAATCAGATGGCTTAGTTGAAGATGGTTTGGTTTAGGGTCAGTGCCAGGAAAGAAGTGCAGTTTTTAACTGCACTCTTCCTTCTTTCTGGATCGTCCTTGTGATGAGTGTTCGCTTCAGATGGCCAGTCCACCTCTGTGGATGTTTGCTCCAGGATGGCTGATGACAGCTGTGCAGTGGTAGGAAGCCCTGCCTGAAGTAACTGCAGGTCACAGCAGAAGGTGATTTCAGCAGCCTGTAGGTTTGCAGAACCCCAGAACAACAGCATCACACAGTTGGACAGCTCAGCTTTGCATTTTGGTAATGAACTGCATGGGTGCAAAGAAATATTAAATACGCAGCTGTCTCTGCTTGCTCCTTATCTTTAGGAACTGCTTTCTACTTTGTACTCCTTTCTACCTCTCACAAGCAGAGGATCCTGTAAATGAAAAATACCTTCCTGTCATCCTTGAGAAGAGAGCAGTCTGGCCGTATTTTGAGGCAGTAACAAGTGAAATAAACCAGAATTAATTTGGTTTTCTGTGTGTTCTTGTTTGTCCCTTCTCTTCCCTGCAGAATGCCACTCCTCCTGTGCAGGCTGCATGGGGAATTCTTCCCAGGACTGCACATCTTGCCCAGCTTCTCACGTGCTGCTGGAGGGCAGGTGCCTCCCCACGTGTCCTGAGGGGCTGTTCAGCCATGGGGATCACTGCTCCTGTGAGTGCACCTGCAGCCTGCCCTGCTGCATCTCACTCCATGCACGTCCTGGGGGGCATTGCTCAGTGTAATTGGAGATGCTGTCCGATTTTTATGAAGCTGTTAAAGTATTTTCAGGGGAGAATAGGATAGTCCAATTTCAAGGAATGGAATCTCCTCCTAATGGGAGAGAGATGTACGCTTGGAATCATAAATTACACTCAGTTTTGCTCCTCAGGACTGTTTCCATGAATATATTTTGTGCTTTATTTCAGAATGGTGTTCCTAGCTTTTGTGCACTATGGAAAAAACTCTTCAATGGGCAACATCAAAAAATAAAATGCTTTTATTAGGCAAAGTCTCAAATTTAGAGAGAAAAAGCTTTCTTAAAGTCCATTCCTCTATTTATTCAATTTATTCAGCCAAGGAACAACTCTATAAACAGATTTATTTGGCAGGCCAAAGAAAGATTCATCAGTTCTGAGGTGTGCACTGCCATCTTAGAGCTGAGGTAACTGCTGAGTGCTGCTTTTCGTGATTTCAGGCTTCTATAAATGTTTTAGAAAAAAATTTGAGTGTCAGGAAAGTGGCATCTTGCAAGCTGTGTCCTTTTATTTGTAAAGAGCTTTGAAAGTAGTTTTTAAGAACTTTTTTATTGACTGGTAGCTGTAGTATTTTTATCTCCCTCAGATCTGTAGCATGGCAATCTGACATCTGTCTTTAAAGGTGGAAGGATACACAAGCAGTCCATGAAATATTTTTGAGCGCTCTTAAGCCACATTCCCTGCCATGTCTTTGTTGAGCTTTTAGCAGACGGAGTGGCTGACGAGCTGGCAGGGCATTCCTGCTTTAGAGGTTTTAGTTTGGGAGGGCTTGATGGAGAAATCATTCCTCAGCTTTCCTCTCATGCATATCGAGCTCCACAATGATGTTCATACAGTCCCAAGAGAAGTTTAATTTATCTCCCCTGTGCATCCCACTCTGGTTTTTTATATGCACAAGCATATACTGGAGGGAGGAATAACAGGACCAATCTCTCTGTCTTTTATCTTGTGTGTAGATCTATGTCTTGATTAATGCAGGGAGCAAATCACATTTTTTTAAACTGCCAACCCATTCCTCATCTTGTTTATTCAAAATGAGGATGTAAGAGCCTTCCAAAGCACAGCCCTGAAATCCCCGGTGCCTTTAGACCATTTTATGCCCATGTTTTGTAGGAGTAAATGATGGTGGGATGCTGGTATTTTGGGAAGGGAGAGGGTGAACAGGGAGAATAACCAGGAGTGTTGATTTTGTTCCTCAGCCTGTCATCCATCCTGCAAGACATGCCATGGCCCCTCTGATTGGGAATGCTCAACCTGCCACCCCCATGCCACTCTGGATCGTGGGAAGTGCAGGACAGGCTGCAAGGAGGAGCAGTACCTCAACCTGGTGGGGTATTGTGTGGGTGAGTAAGGGGAGCTGCTGGGACATGATCTGTCTGTGCCATTAAACTGCTGCTTCACACTGCCAGGAAAGCTGCTTAGGTCCTGCTCAGACCTTCAGGAAAAGGAGTCAAGTTAAAATTCGTGATCCAAAGAAGCAGTTTATGGGGCCCTAAAGAAAAGCTGGCACAGCAAGCATTGCTGTGTGCATTTTTTGGGAAGTAATAGGATTTCTGGATAGGGGTTATGCTGTGTGGGTGCTCAGTGCCTGCACTTAAGCCCATCATCTGAAACCACTGATTGCATTTATCTGTTTAAAAAGAAAAATCGCTTTTAATCCGTCACACAGACACGTATAAACATATCCTGGGAACTGCTCCAACAATTTCTGAGTTTTATCAAGCCTTTTTTTTTTTTATCAGGAAAAGCTACGGTGTGTGAGGCTTAATCCAGGCTGAACAGTTCCAAATGAGATAAGGAATCCTGAGAAAAGGCAAAAATGCATTAGAAGTAATAAATATATCCATTGAGAAGCTATTGTTCTCAGTTTAATATGGTTTCCCTTCACAGAGCCTTTTCTTTTCTTGCTTCTGTGTCCTGGATGTTTTTTTTTATGAAAGACTTGCTTCTTTGCTCTCCACATCTTAATTCTATGAACCGTTTCTTCATCTTTCTTTTAAACAGCAGAGGTTGTTTTGTCCACAGAGACAAAAAGAGCAGGGAAATAAAGTGTGTGAGGAGTGGAAAAGTATCCACAAAGTGTTGTACAGCTCCTTAAGAATTCAGGCTGGGGAATCAAGATGTTTCATACAGTCAGATGTCTATAACCTGGAAATAATTCAGCATTTCAGTGTAAAGAGGCGTCTCTGTCCTGTACAGTTTCAGGGGATACAGTGGTACTTGCTAATGTCCTGGCATGTCAGAGCTCTATGCACTTTATTTCTTCCACCTGATTTCCCCATTAATTTGCATTATGCTTCCTATGAAAGAAGTCCTGTGGAAAAGTGGCTGTAAATTTTGTTGGGAAAACCTTACTACTTTTTATCATCAGTCAGGACTCTTTCTGAGGAGGGTTTATTCTGCTGCTTTCATTATCCCTTTCTTTGGTGTCATGGATCAATTATCCTGCTCCCAAATGCCAGTGATCAGGGAGATGTCACAGTACTGGGCAGGAACTGGAAGCAGTGTGGAGGGCATTTCTTGTGGCATGGGAACCCTCAGTGTCCAGATGTTTCTTTGTCCCTTTGAAGCTGTGAGAACCCTTGCAGAGGAACTGAACTGAGGTTTTTTGCCTTGACAAAAAAGAGGTGGGCTTTATCCCTGGATCTGCAGTCTGAAGCATGTTGCTGCTCTTTGTGCTCTGTTTGTGTCTGGTGATTAAGAAGGATGTTTGTTGCCAGTTCTCCTAGAGATGAAGAGCTCCCCATCCAGGTTGTTAAGTTTCACTCATTCTTCTCATTCAGCACTGATTGAAATGCTGAATTTGCCCTTGCAAGTTATTAATTATCAGTTAAAGAGCAGCTGTCCCATAAAGGAGAACATTAGAAGTCTTGACACTCTCATAAGGTATGATTTGCATCAGAATCTAACAAAGCTTTTTCTTTCACTTCCCAAAGCAATATATTTTTACAATTATCTTCCCATTTATCTTTAATTCCTGACCCTCCAGGCAGAATGTGTTACAGCTTACAGGGCCTGCTGTGCATTATAGTCACCTGCCATACTTTATGGACCTGGAGGGGAAAATCTTTCACAGAGGCTGGAGAAAACCAACTGTCACTGTAAACCATTGCCTGGGAATTAATGGTGTTTTTGTAAACGTGTTCTTGGTGTAATCCATGTTACCTGAATGAAGAGTTGGAACATTTGCCTTGTTAATAGGAAAAAAAAAAGGGTCGTGTTTTCAGCAGTTAATCAAATCAGCATTTCACATTTAAGCAGAACAAAGACGAAATGTCCTCAACTTCCAGAAAAATCAGTGAGTCTCTGAGCTCTGTTTTGGGCATGCAGAGTTTGTGCCAATTCTTCTCTGAGAGTACTCAATTGATTAGTTTTATTTTATAGCCTAAGTGTGTGTACAGCAATGTGCTTGAGACTTTAGGCATCCCCTCTTGGATCTCACAGCTTCTGTTAGTTTTGTTTTCCCAGTTCGAAAACTCTGTGACTTCCCTCTCCCTCTTGTCCAACTCCACTTCAGCTTCAGGAAGCTTTGCAATCACCAGTCTGAAAATCCCAACCCCTGCTGAAAGTCTTGTCCTGCTCATAAACCCCTGCCCTCGCTTTTCTCATTCAAGGTTTCCGTGTTGATCTGGAACCTTCCCTGTTGATCTTTTCCTGACTGCATGGAAGGGCAGTTAGAGAAATGCAGAGGCACTGGTGTGGAAGAACACTGTGAACACCAACTGATACAGAATCCCATGTAGTCTGGTCTGAGCTCCAGCTGCAATTTCCAGCTGCAAGGGAGCCAAAACCCCTGTGTTCTGCAGGCTCTTGCTTTCTTAGGCTGTGTGCACTTGGGAGAATGTTCAAAGCTAAACCAGAAGAGCTTGCTCAGGAGGGGGCCTGTAACAGGCTTTGCTGCCTTGCTCTTAAAATTCCAGAAGGGACACTCTGACAACAAGAAATAGACTCAGTTACTTGTAAAATTAATGAGCTGTTGCTGCCCTTTTAGAGAGACATTGATATCATCACAGGGAGCTGGAGATTGGCTGAGCAGAGCAAGAGGGGCTTGGCTCCACTTACTCACGGGCGTGCAGCCTCCTACAGAGTCAGCAGCTGAGCTACCAGAGGAGGAAAAGTCTTTTCCCTGCTTTGCTCTGGGTTCCTTTGTGCCGGGCACCATCCAGCTGGATGTCCCACCTCACATTGCCCAGGGAAGCTCTCACACAGGATGCAGGCAGATCCCTGCAAACCTCATTGAACTTCACCATGAATTCACTTTGCTTGTTTGACAGGTGACAGGTTTTGCCTGAGTGACAGGTTCCCTTTCAGGTCTTGGAAGAGAGACAAAAAAAAAAAAGATTCTTAGAACCAAAACAAGCCAGAAATCCTGGTCAATGTTGCATATCCTTTTAAACCAGCCACCCTGACTTGCTTTCTGGATTTACTGTAAGACCAGAGACTTTTTGCACTTTGAGGTGTCTATAAAGTGTGTGATGTTTTCAGTGCTGATTTTAAGTCATGCTCTATTGTAAACCTCAGGTTTCAGAGCACAGCACAAAACTTGCATCAGGAAATACTTTTCTGGAGAGCCCCTAAGAGGCGTGATGTGTTTAAACAATGTGAGTGGGTGATTGCTTAGCAAATGGTCGAGCTGAGAGGCAGAATTGCCACTGGTTTCCTTTGTGAGCATTCACAAACACTTCAGAGATGGTTTTGTCTCCCCAACAGCCTCTTTTGTCTTTGAACAACCTGTAACAGATAATTTCTATATAGGAAGGGCACAGTTTTCTTGCTTTATTTGCTAAGAGGAAGCTAAAGAGGGTGTGGAAGTCAAGTAACTCTGCAAATCCACGTACTTCCATTCAGCTTTACAATGAAAAATTGCAAATTTGAAAAACAAGGAGGGCCGACAGGGAGAAGGCAGAAGCAGGAAACAAGTAAGGCTGTGGGGTGTTCCTGAGAAGCACAAGGAAGATATCCCCCTTCTGTTAGTCCTTGCTTCAAAGGGAGCCTGCTGTGAAAAAGTGAAATCATCTCTCCCTAAACAAAGCACTTCAGTTCTTCCCTCACTCTCTCACTTGCTCCCCAATGTCCCTCAAATTCACCATGAGCGTCAGCCCTGGGTTTTTTGTTGCTGTTGTGTGTGCTTTGATCTCCAGGCTTGCAAAGAAACAAGAGAGTGATGGGGCTGATTCATCCTAAAACAGTAACTGGGAAAACTCTTTCCATTTGTAGGAGCGAAAATAGAGGCTTGTGAAGAGAAAACTCCACTGTAGCAGCAGAGTTTCGTAGCTACTTAGATTTTTAAATGTTAGTTTGGGAGAATCTAGGTTTTTTTGCTGACTTTTTGGATAGCCTACTTTTTCTCAGCCTATTTTTATGCTCTATTTATGAAATCTTTTTACCAGATTTGTTAGTCATTATACCCTGCCAAAGCTCTTTATTAGAGACCAGTGGCTCCAGCAAGAGATTCAACTGGAGGAGTACTATTTTAGTAGTAAGGAGAGTCAACGTATTACCAGGTAAACGTGGAAGTACAAAAAACTGATTTGACTTAGGCTAATTTTATTGGTTATAAGTGCCTAAAACTCGTCACCTCGTCTCCAGCCCTGTGCATACAAATGACAAGTACTCAGGGCCTCCTGGATCATCTCGTGGTCTTTGCTCCCTAAGGTGGGCTGCATGTGATCCTTTCTGGCTCCAGGGAGATGGCAACTCTTTCCACTCTGGTGTCAGTGTAGGTTTGGGATTCTGGCTGTGAAGGTTTACACCTTGGGTATGGTGTTGTTAGCCTGAGCTGTGGGAAGCTGCAGAATGAGCTGTAACCCCTCTGAGGAGGTTCTAAGGTTGGTCACTGAGTTGGGGAGCATAACCTTGTGTGCTGCCTTGCTTGTAGCTGAAGCAGAGTCTCTTCCTGCACACCTGCACCCCAACTCTAGCTGGTAATTTCCCAGTCCGAGGCTGAGCGCACAGGGCAGAAACTCCATGGTTTCTATACCCTGTAAAAGCAGGAGGTGAGGGAGGCAGCTCTCTAAGAATCCCTGCCTGCAGTCAGGACTGGACCAATTTCTGAGCTGCCTCAGGGCTTTTGGAGCAGTGTTTGGTAAGAATCACCTGTGTGTGACATGCGCTGGGGCAAGGCTCCAGTCGCTGCCGTGCCCCTGCAGCTATGGATGCAGAATTCCTCCAGGCTCCCATGTGAACCTGTCTTCAGCTTGTAAATTTAGATTGCCTGACAATCTGTAGTAATGCTGTCACAAGAGACAAAAGGCAGAAAGGTGAACCTGCAGCAGAAATCTGACAAGAGGCCAGGTACTCAAATCAAGCCTCATTGTTACATATCTTTCAAGACAGTCGTCATTTCCTTTATAATTTTCTCAATTACCATAATGAGGATTAATTTGGCTTCCAGGTTGCCTTACACTGTGCCTTTGTGCACACAAAAGGCTTGTTGTCAAACCTTTTGAAGCACCTAAGTTCAGGCAGAGGTCAGGAGACACAAGCTTGTGTCCTGCTAGCGAAGAATGGGAAAAGGAAAAGGTTTTGAGGCACTCTGATGCCACTCTTGGCCTGGCTTTGGGGACTGCTGTGGCTGTTTCAGGGTATGGATGTCTGATTTGTGTGGGAAAACGTGAACAGCAGGAACTACAGGAGAAGGTCATACAGCTGTACAGGTTCTGCTCCTCATTTTTCCATGCTGGGAGCAGAGGGAGGTGAGTGCCTGAGGCCTTCAGCGGAGCTAAAGCGAAACCTGTAGGCAGAGGCACTCAAAATCAGGGAAAGGTCTTGGGAAGCAAAGGGCTTCGAGCTGGCTTTGTGCAAAGCTTTCCCAGGCTCACTTAGGGATGGGAAGGAGAATACGTGAATGGGGCAGGAGGGATGCAGAGGAGAAGTGAAAATGTTGTGGTGCTCAGGAAAAGCACAAGATGAGGAGGAGTCAAGAGGACAGGGATGTTCCTCGGATGTGGGAGTTTGAGGTAGCAGGACTTGCTCTCCAAGTTCCATCCCTAAAACCCTCCTGGCGCCGTCATAAGCTCTGTGCTGTCCCTGTGTGCTCAGTGTCCCTTGTTCCCTGCTCCCTCCAGACTGCCACCCCCTGTGCCAGCAGTGCGTGGCCAACCTGCAGGACAGCGGCAGCGTGTGCCTCAAGTGCCAGAACAGCCGTCACCTGCTCCTGGGGGATCTCTGCCTGCCTCACTGCCCTCCGGGACACTACACCCACAGCGGCGCCTGCCAGAGTGAGTGCTTCCCACACACGCCTCGGGCAGCTGCCAGGAGCTGCCTGGATCCTTGTCACAAGTTCCTCTCAGTGGTTCCTGTTCAGCAGAGAAGCTTTGTCCAGCTGGCGGGACACTACACTTGAACAGTGCGGGTTTTTTTTCTTGCTGGAAGGGGTTCCTCAGGATGTCTTGCAGCCTGAGGTGGAACATCACCTAAACGAAGGTCTGTTACTGAGGCTTGTCTTGCTGCGTTAATGGCCCAGAAGGCAATGGCTTGTAGCAGCTCCTAAAACAGAAGGCAAATTTCATTCAGCTTTTTAGGCTGGGGTGAGGGATGCAGCACCTGGGGTGCATTTTATTTTCTAATGTGTTGCATTTTATTTTCTAATGTGTCCCTGCATCTTCTCCACTTCTAGTTGTTGATGTGGTTTCGTATTCCAGTCATTATCTGAGCTGCTTTGTACTCCCTGGGCTCTTAGAAGGAAGAAGGTTCCTTTTCTTGTTCTGTGGCTGACAGAGACGTGGTAAAGCTCAAAGCTGAGTAAAGGGTATTTAGTTTCAGAGAAAGGAACCAAGACCAGATAGTCAGCACAATGTAGATGCTCCTTTTGCAGGAAGTGGCATTTCCTAATCCAGTTTAGGGTGGGTAATATTTCAAAGCTTCTCTCCAGCATTCCGGGAGGTGTGTGTTTATTTGCCTGTTTTTGACAAATGAGATCTCAGCGCTATGAAACATTCTCTGTGACACTTGATTGGGAAGGTGAGAGAGAGAGAGAGAGAGAGATATTTAGCCTTCCTGGAAATGTAAGCCTAGGGGTGACATTTCTTCCCTTTGGTTTAAAGGTTTCATTTAAAAGGAGTCGTGCTTATTTCAGACTGTGTCAAAGCTCATAGGACATTTTGTTCTGGCTTTTAAGATCCTCAGCACAGCTCAGTGTGGTCGTTTCTGATTCTGTTGCCCACTCTCATTCATGATTGATTTTACACCTATCATGATAGGTGTAATGATGGCATCAATCTTTAGGTAAAGGCCTGTCGAGAAGTAAAACAGACCTAGTAATTGTGTATGTAACCTCTCTGGAGAAAGTAATAGGGTACATTGGCCTCAGCCACTGTGGTATTTTAAATCTCTCTGGTCAGACTAAGAAATGAACCTGAGAAATCATGAGGAAAATGGGGAGAGGGTGCCTGGAAGTAGTCTGGTCTCCATCGGTGTAATTCCTGCTGAATGGATGGATGCGAATCCTCAGGGAAGTGTGGAACTGTCAGAAAAGCACTAGATGGTTCCTACATAGACAAAGAGGATCTTACCTGAAGGTAGCTGGGAAAAAGCATGGGAGGGAGCTATGTGCTAGCCCTTTTTTCATTCTTTTCTGTTGGACAGGTCCTGGCCAGATCCTGCAAGGGCTTTTCTTAAGAAGGGAAGGTTGAAGAGAAGAGAGTCAAAAGAGCCAGAAAGGAGAGGGTCCTTTCTTGGGCAGGAGGCACTGTCCATTCCCAAGGGCTTGGACTTGGCAGCAACTTTCGGTGCTCGCCATCCCTACTCAATCTCTGAGAGTGTTTCTGCTGAAGCTTGTGCAGCTTGCCCTGAGACCCGCTTTTCCTTGAACAGAAACACTGTTTTTTCGTTGTCCCTGCAGGGTGTCACCCTTCCTGTAAAACTTGCACCGGCGAGGGTCCCTTCTCCTGCTCTTCCTGCAACGCCAGCCTGGTCCTGTCGCACACGGGCGCGTGTGCTCCTCTCTGCTCCCTGGGTTACTACAGGGATGCCAGGCAGACCTGCAGACGTGAGTGCCTCTCCCCCAGCCATCTCTCCTTTCCACAGTGCATCTACCAACGTGTCTTTTCTTGTTCCTTTGCTCACTGTTCCCTTTGCCTGGAAAAGAAGGGTTTTCAAGTGCCTAAAAATGCGATGTGACTTGACAGAGGTGATGAGCTGCCTCGGGAGCACAGCCTACAGCAAGGTTGAAATTTGAAAACAGTTGCAGTTTTGTTATTGACCTCAAAGATAAGAGGTTTTGTGTCCTGCTGTAAAAATCTGCAGGAGCATTTGTGTAGGTTTCCCTGTGATGGATTCTGGACTTGATGAAAACTTGGCAGGTTGAGACCAGTTTTAATCAATCCTTACTAAGACAAACCCCCTCCCCACTGCACTGCCTGCCAGTACATGCCATGGAAACTGCAATGTAGCATTTATGTCCATTTCTGCTCATGTGAAACCCCAGGAGAAACCAGGTACAGCTTTACAGGCACAGGCCTGTGCCAATCCTAATGATCTGGTGGAATTGATCTGTTAGTAAGTTCTATTCCTACCCTTGCTATCCTTGGTGAATCAGGGCCTCTCTTTTCCTTGATTATTTTGTGTTCACTCTGGCTCTGGGTTGTTCCTCTCATAATTATTTGGCTTGATGTTCCAAAATACAAAATGGTATGGCCCAAAGATATAAAAACCTGGATAAAGCTCTGCTTGAGCTGTCCCACTATGATACACACACACCTACAAATGAGTGAATAGTGAAGTGGTTTGGTCACTGTGAACCTGAACACTCAGGTTAGTGAAGTCCTGCATTACCCTGATTTAAATTTTCCTGGTTTATGATAAAATAACTCTGTTGCACTGAGTCCAGGTATCAATGTCATCCTACCTAGACCAAATTTTATCGCTGATGAAGTCCTGCAGGAGGAAACCCATGTGGTTGTCAGCTTTACCTGCCTTTTGTTGAAATTGATGGCTCTCCTGAAACTCTTATTTCCATCTGATCAGCAGAAATGGAGACACCTTACATAAGTTCAAGGAAATAGCTGGAAGGACTTGTACCACTCTTCTGTTGAGAATAAAAAAAAAAGATATTCAATAATAATAAAAAAGGAGAGTAATAAAAAGTAGGAATTAAAAAAAAAAGGATTCTTGCTATTCTGGCTGGTTTTCTACAAGCTCAACAAAATACTCAGTTTTCTCCTGCAGTAGGGATTCTCTTACTGCTTGCTGCACCTGTATATCTCCCCTCCTAATTAACATACTCCTTTCTAATGAAAGTTTTCCTGTTGACAGCTCCTGCCTCAGGATGTCAAGGTAGACCAGGAATTTTCCTGAGGCCTGCACCTTTCCTGAATTTGATTCAGGGGCACAACTGCAAATGGTTTTTTTGTTGTTGTTGTTGTTTTTTTTTCTTTTTTTTTTTTTTTTTTTTTTGCAAGCCGATTCAGCTCCTCTAATCTATTACAAATGGCTTTTTAAGAAGTGTTTGTAATCCTGGGAGCAGGAGGCTCAAGGCCAAGTGTGTTGGATTTTTGTCATTCCAAGTGTCACTTGTGCCTTTTCAAGTGCTGCTGATAAGCCATGGAGATAGAAATTGTCCCAGGCTGCTGGGAAACTGCCACTTGGAGGGAATGAAGATTGTTTAATCGGGGGTTGGCTGTTAGACTGAGAAAATCTGGTTTCTCCTCAACTTTATTTTAGTCTCTTTGCACTTTTGAGGAACTCGGGGTTGGAATGAGGTTCAGAGAGGTGCTGAGTGCAAGTATGGGCTCTGGGAGATATTTTTGAACTCAATGACATCCTGGCCCAGGAACAGCAAGAAGCTTAACGAGTCCTTCATGGGCTTAAAAACACAGATATGGAGTCCTGCTGATAAAACAAGCAGACAGGTTTGCTTCCAGATACAGTTTTTGCTTATTCTTCTGGCATGCCTCCTGATTTCCAAGGCTTTAGACCTCTTGTAGAATGTTTTACTGTATTTTGAGTAGTTGATTCTTCGGAAAACTTTTAAAAAGTGATTATTTTTTTTTCATGTAATATTCTTAAGTGAAGAAAAATCTGAGTGGCACCACAGCACCTAAAAGCAGCTGCTTGATTCTTTAGGTAAACATTTTGCTAGAAATCATTTGTACATCAACAAAATGCAGACCTTCTGTGACTTTTCTTAGAGGAGCTAAAACAAGGAACTGTTTTGAAAAACAGTGGGTTCTTGCTTCAGTTAGAGCAACGTGGGTATTTTCACATTTACTTTGGTACTTGGAGGTTTTTTGGTCATAAAACTGTGTTTTGAATTAACATGTCAGTATTTATCACCCAAACTGTTAGTACAGCCTCCTGCGAAGTTTAGTTCCTGGACATCAAAGAGGTGGGTTGAAATATTCTGAACCTCTGGACTTTGATCCTAAACTCAGTAAATCCCTGAGTTACTTTTTTCCTTGGCATCTTTACTGCTCCCTGCAGCTCCAGAATTTCACACTGTGCACAGATAAAAAGGTGGAAACGTTAAGTGAGATGAAATGGGCCTTTGGTTCCACCAAGGATTGCAGCAGTCTACTCTGCTTTTCCAAATTTGTGTGTTGCTGGGTAAAGAGCTGTCTGAAATGCAGGTTGCACAAAGGAAATGTGAAAAACAGAGTCAGGGAAAGCTCTTATTTGGGGATTTTGATTTAGGGTCATTGTTTTACCCTGACCAGTCCAGAGGAAAGTGAGAAGCAGCATGAGAGGACATTCCAGCCTATTCCAAGTAGAATGAGGCTCTTTACACTTTGGAGAACGTGAAAAGGACCAAAACAAGGAAAAACTCCGAAGTTTCCACGGAGGACAAAAGGAGTAACAAGGCTGCAGGATAACACCATTTTTGTTGGTGCAGTCAGCTGGAGCATCAGGAGTGACGCTGATTTTTCCTTGTCTTTCCACAGCTTGCAGCAGCCAGTGCCGGAGCTGTGACTCGGCCACAGGCTGCACATCGTGCAAAGATGCAGCCAAGGTCCTGCTCTTTGGGGAGTGCCAGTACCAGAGCTGTGCTCACCAGTATTACCTGGATTTTTCCAGCAAGACTTGCCGAGGTGAAAAATACGTTGCTGGTTTCTAGGGGAAAAAGAAATAAAGAAATAAATTCAAGTGCCTCGGCTAAGAATCTGTTAGGTGGCAGTGGGAGCTGTGCAGGTGGCCTCCGTTAAAAAGGGTGTAGGAAGGGGGAAATTGTTCAGTGACAGGTTGCTTGCAAGGTTTCTGCAGTTTGGGGTTTTTTTTTGCTTTTTGGGCAGTCTTCTGTCACATACTTGAGGCTTTCAGTGGAACAGGATTATTGCAAATCACTCTCTTGTAAATGATTTTGTAAGTGAGCCAGCAAAGTTTTCAGGGGTCAGCTCCAGCAATTCATTTAGTCATGGGTCACCTGATAACGAGTGAGCTTGCCAGGATAAGTCTCTTTTCGGGGGCTTATCTGGCCTCCTGTATTTACCTGTCTCTCTCTCTGTCTTATTAAATCCTGCATCACTGGATGGCTGCAGAAACAGCAGTTGGGAGTGATTTTTTTTAAAAGACACGTGACTTGAAAGATTTGCAGTACTCCCCAGCAGAGTGTTCCGTAATGGAAATAAGTGATGTTTTCACACAGCTCGAGTGCCAAGCCCTTGTGCAGGGTGAGCACCCCAGAAAGGGCTGACCTGAACTGATTTTTGTTTCCTTCCAGAGTGTGACTGGAGCTGTAATGCCTGCAAAGGTCCCCAGAAGACTGACTGCCTGCAGTGCATGGAAGGCCACGTTCTCCATGAAGGAGCTTGCGTGGAAGAGTGCCCTCCAGCTTTCTACAGGGAATCGGACACGTGCCAGAGTGAGTTTTCATGGAGCGTTACTTCCAGCGTGTTTCCCTGCTTGTCTCCCAAGAGCTGGCAAGCTGAGCTCTTTGCCTGTTCTGTTTAGGGTGTGATCAACCCTGCCTTCAGTGCCACCAAGCAGACAAGTGCAGCCTTTGCCCAGCCCCGTTCTTCCTCCTGGGAAGTCTCTGTGTTCCCAAATGCGGGCAGAGATATTACGGAGACGAGGCGCAGCGCGAGTGCACAGGTAAGCACAGCGAGCTTGATCGTGGGCAGATGAGGAAGGAATCTCTTGCCAACTTGCATCATAACGCTTTGCCCACCATCTTGACTCTTTTTGTCAGGTAGGTGAGACACACATAGTGATGTTTCTGCTGGGACCCTGGGGACAGCTCTGCGTGCCGCTGGCTGCGCTGGTTTTGCCGTGTCTCAGTGGGGTTGTGCTTTCCACCCGATGCAGCTTGTCCTCCTGGATGCCTGGAGTGTGCCAGTGACAGCCTGTGCCACTTCTGTGATAGCACCACGTTTCTGAAGAATAAGACCTGTGTTTCTGCCTGTGGCCAGGGTTTCTATGGCAATACATGGACCAGAGAGTGTGAAGAAGGTGAGTGTCTCCAAGAGGCAGCACCATTTATCATCAGTGTAATGCCAGTGACAAAATATCTTGGGGGAAATCCCTTCCTGAATCAAGTTTAGTGGTTACTTATCCATTCTTTACACTAAGCGAAGATTTACTCGTGTGCCTGCAGTTGGCTTTCAATTCTGTGATGGGGAAATCCAGGCGGGAAGCCTTTTGCCCGAGTCATGCTGGGGATCAGGGTGGATTGCAGTCCACCTGGGTCAGAAATGAACAGGGCACCCAAAAAATAGTGGTGACAGGCATGACGCCAACACAGCCCGTGGTGATTCCTGCAGCAGCACTTCTCCCTTCTTTCCCTTCAGCCAGCAGGCATCCCTGGAGCTCCCGTGTGAGCAGCACCCTCAGGGTGGGGATTGGCGGGGTGCAGCCCCTAGACCTGTCCTTGCTGGGCGTGTGCGATGCGGCCGGTGCCTCGGGCCAGCTGCTGTTCCACGTGGAGAGCATTCCCTCCAGCGGCCGGCTGGTGATGCTGCTGGACGGGCAGGAGGTGCCGCTGAGCCAGGGCCGCCGCTTCGGCTGCAGGGACGTGCGGGAGAGGAGGGTCCGCTTCGTGCACAGCGCAGAGGAGCCCAGGTGACTGGGGGGAGGCTTTTTCCTGAGCTCCTGCCTCACCAAAAAAATTGTTCTGTCTTGCGAACAGCTATTTCCTTCTTCCTTGGAAGCATTCCTACAGGGAGGCACACTTCTCACTGCTGCTAAATCAGCATACTTACACTGTACCACAGTGTAACTGGTGGTGCAGAACTCCTCAGTTCATGGTAGGAGAGGTCACTGTGGCCCAACTCCCAAACCTTCCGTGCTTTTGGGTTGAGGGAATCTGTCCCATCTTCAGGATACTCAGCTGAGAGTTAAAACCAGCATATTTGATTGTTGCCACAGTTTCATTATATTTTTAGGAAGATGCTGAAGTGATGTCACTGCTGTGCTCTCTGGCATAGTTTGCCTTCAGCCATTCCTCGTTGGCCCCCAGTGTGAGCTCTGTTAGTACCCTGGAATAATTAGTGGTGATTAGTAGCTGGCAAAGCTCACACTGCAAGGATGTAGCAAGGAAGCAGATTTTTCCTGCATCCAGGCAATAAGCCAGCCACACTGCCAAATTTCACTCTTGATTTGCATCACCATAAAGCCTTGGCACCAGAGTGACCTCTGTGGAACTGTTCTAAATTTCTGGCTGTATAAATCAGGGAAGTCTTTGAAGACTTTCCGGGTGTCCTGATGCCAAGAGTTAGCTGGTGTTCACCAGACACCAGATTTCTTGCATATGTTCCTGTATCCTTTGTGTTTTTTTTTTTTGTTTTTTTTTTTTTTTTTTTTTTTTTTTTTCAGTTTACCTTGCAGTCACCATGAAACATCAGCATCTTGTCTTGAGAAACAAAGCTACTTTTTTACTAGTTATTACTCTGCTTATGATTTATGCTGTTCCTTTCAACTTCAAGGTGTTTGGGTGGCATCCCTGAAAAGTAAATGGGAAGGAAAAAATCCTGGCAAGTCCCAAAGCCAGAAAAGTGACGTTTTTCTTTATCAGAGAGTGGCTGACATTTAGAATTGGCACTTTATCTTGGGGATGCCATCCAATGTGGATAACATTACTTAAAGGGAGATGAGGGTACATTATTGCACAGCTAAGGGTGGTTTATTACTTGTTGTGACTGTTGTGAATCTTCAGGAAAAAATACTGTATAAACATAATTTAAGAAAATGTGAGGTAAAGCTAAAGCTCATAAATATTAATTTATATTATCCTATATTTTGTCTTGCTGGGGACCTTTTTAGGAAAGGACAGTTTACCTTGAAGGTCAGTGATCAAGAGTCATTCTCCCACCTTGAGGTGATCAACATTCAAGCCTTCTCAACACAGGTAACAAAGCCTGGAAAAAACCCCAGATTTTGTACCATTTGAAGCCCTGGTTTCTTGCAGGGATAACAGAGGAGCTGGGCAGAACTTGAGCAGGAGTTCAGATCAGGCAAATTGGACTCAACTCTCCCTTAGGGGCAGCAGCCAAGAGTCACTTGGAGGAAAGGGACTTGGGGAATTGACTGCAGAAGCTGGCCTGTGTCATTTTGCTTGTGCAGGGAATTGCAGCTGTGCAATCATAGAGCAATTATCAACGAGGGCTGAGGAATCCCTACTGCTCCAATTATCCTTTGGACCTGCTGATGGCTCCAGTCCAGCCTCTTGCTGCAGGGCAATTGGGCCAGGATTGATCCCGATGGCAGCAAAGCTTTGACACTCAAGTTGAAAGCTCTGTTCTAGGACAGCTGGGAATTAAATCAGCATGAGCCATTTAAAGTGCTTCTCTTAAACTTCGCACCACTTCTGGGCAAGGTGATGCTACTGCCAAGTGTCTGTGTCTCCTGCATTATTGTTATTTAAAGTCTGTGGCACAATTTGTGGGTCTCACCCCAGAGGGGGTACGGGCATCTTAGTGAGTTCCAGGTTTCCAGGGAGGCTTTGCAGCTTGCGCTGAGCTTTTTCCAGAGTGGAAAGCTCAATCAGAAGTTGTGACTAATTGGCATATCCTTACAAATAGAGGCCTTAAAGTGTAAAAGAGAATCTGCTGCTCTTAAGGCCCATCTGCAACCTCAGAGGGGCACCGAATGACTACAGGGAACTCTTCTGGTGCTGGCTCCTTCCTGCCTACGAGCCTGGATCAGCCGCCCATCCTCACCCTGAGTAATTTAAATTCCGTATCAGTCATTCCCATAACTTCTGGAAATCAGAAGTGCTCTAGTTTGTCCTTTAGAATAAGACAAACTGTGGGTTTTGATCCTGCCGTGTGTATATTGATTCTGGCTGGTGCTGAGATCTTGGCTCAGCCTAATCTCTTGTTTACCTCAGTAGGACGTTCACCTAAGTAAGAGCTGCAGTCGCTGCTCCAGAATACATAAGTGAGGTTTAATGATAGGAATTGTGCCTTTTGATCCCTAATAACCCTAGGAAGTTGTGCAGAGGTGATGTGACAGCAGTTGGCTCCCTGATGGATGCTCCCAGGGCTTTGACTTTGTCTCTGCAGGACTGCCTCCCTCCCGAGGCAGTGCATTACCCATGGCAAATGATGTTTATTGGGATCAATAGAGACTGCAGATTGAAACTTTCTTGATGACAAAGAACTGGAGAACTAATTTAAACCAGCAGAAATATGGCCTCTAGCAGATCTTTGCTATAAGTTGAGTAAGGCTGTGGGGAGTGTTGGAAATGAAATAAATACTTCTGATGAAGACACCTGGTTTTGCTGTCATCTCAGAAGGCTAATGAGGATCAGCTTGAGTCAGATGCTTTCTATATAAATATCCCAGGTTTTTGCCTTTCCTAAGCTTAATGTGGCATGAGAATCTTCTTTTAATGGGACCAATTCAGTTTAAATGTTAAAGTGTTATTAGATCTGCCTGTGGGGTGGAAAAGGTGTGGAGAGTGAAATGAGAGATTTCCAGCGATGAAGTGAGCTGATGTCCTTATTCCCAGACTTTTAATTCCAGCCTTTGATCATGATCCAGTCTCCCTGGAGACACCTCAGAGCTGCTTTTATGTTCCAGGCCCCGTACGTGTTCAGGAACGAGCCCCTCCGTGTCAGCAGGGGGGAAACAGCGACGATATCGGAGCTGGTGCTTGGCCTGGGGGACAGTGACAATCCTGAGGACATGGTGCTGATGGTTTTGGAGCCTCCACGGCATGGGAGGCTGCTGGGGCCTGCTGGGGACCCTGCCACCTTCAGCCTGGGTGACCTCGAGGGCGGGCGGCTGCGCTACGCCCATGACGGCTCCGACAGCCGGCAGGACACGGCCCTTCTGCAAGTGAGTGACGGGTACCACTTCCAGAACATCCTGCTCCACGTCAGGATTGTTCCCAAGGTATGTGCCAGCACATAAACCCTGGCAGGCAGGTGCAGAGTCTGGAAGTGTCACTCTGTCCCTGAGGTGTCACTAATGCTGAGTGTCCAACCAGAGAAAGGAGTTGACTGGTTGGGTTTTGGAGGTCGCCCCGATTCTTGGTTTGCGACAGCTCAAACTGTGCAGCTTTGATGATTCTGAGTCCATAGTTAAATATTTGATAAAAAGTAATAAATTGTAATAAAACAGATGGAGAAGAAGCTGAAGATACCTTCATTCCTTATTAATGTGAAAGAGTAACAAAAAGTTGAGCTGTCAGTAGAGAAGGTCACGGTTGGCAGTCCTTTATGCAGAGATCTGACACAAGTTCTGACACAAGACAGTGAACTGTCTTCAAGTTCCACCCTTTGGAAAGGAGTTAGGAGGAGATGTCACTGCCCCTCTTTTGCCCTCTCTGCTGTGTTAGATGTCTTTCACAGCAACTTGGGCATGACAGTTTGAATGGAGCTTGGCGAGCACTCCGTGCGTCCCTGGAGTTCTGCACAAGGAAGCACTGATCCCATTTGGACCCTGCAGGTTCTCCTGAAGCTGCAGTAGTAATTAATGTTAATTAGTGCCGTGGCTCACACAGCGGTCTGGGGATGAAAAAGGATTTGCTTTCAAGGCTGGTGCTTGGTTATTAGACTCCTGGAATAAGAGGAGCTCTGCCTGTGGTTTCTTCACCCAGATGGCTTCCGTGGCCCTAAGGAGCCTGAGTAGGATCACAAGGACAGTGGAAATGCTTGGACACCACTCTGTGTTCTTTGTAACACCTTTTTTTTCCCCACTGTTGATTAAGCAGGTTCTTGTAAATGCCAGTGAGGGTGAATTGCTGAGAGTAGTTTTTTTTCCTTTTCCTGTTTGGTGTTCCGTTGTCTCTCCTTATCGTTCCACATTTCTCTGTGCAGCGCTTGGCTACAGAGAAGGATGAAGGTGGTGACAGAGGTGAAAGCAGGGCAGCTTTTAGGGCTTTAGCCGGGCCCTTTGGTTGCTAATGGCTGCTTTTCCCATCCAGACCCTTTTCTGGAACTGTTGCAGTCTGAACAGGGACATGGAAGCCTTTATTTTCCGAGAGGCCAGGGGAAGCACAGAAAAAAAAGGCAAAAGGTGTTTATTTTAAGGATACCCCAGACATCTAGAAATCCAGCTAAGGGAGGTCTCCAAGGCAGATGACCTTGCTCTGCCTGGGAGCAGGTAGCTGAAGCAATGGACCAGGGAACTTGTGAGCCTCCGTGGGCTCTCTGAAAACATTTGACTGTGCTGTGAATTCATTCTCGTTAAACATATTTTTAAAGGAGATTACAAAGCAAAAACAGCTGTCTCATGAGTCTCTTCTTATTAACAAACAGCATCAAAGCCATGTGGGAATGGTATCACAACGTGCTGGATGGGTTTGATGTGGCCAGTGAAGGAACATTCAGTCATTTAGTGACCTAAAAGAAGAAGGTTTCCATGTTTATAACAGACCCACAGTGTAAGCGGAGTACAAATTAGGTGGGTGGACAGCAGACATGCCAAAAGGGAGGTCAGAAATCATCCTGTAATGTGGCTCCCTTTCACAAACATCTTTTTTAGCTCTCTCTCCTCCCTGCAATGAGTCATTTATCAGTTTGGGAGCTGATGATGTGGGGTAGTAAATGCGGAGGAAGGTGTTCCCTTAGATGGAGCAGTCAGGATTTTGACTCATCACACAGTTCAAGGTGAACTGCAGCCACAGCCAGTTTCAAGGTGAATGTGCAGAAATCCAGAAAAGAAGTGTCATTTACAGCAGCTGGGGTTACAAGAAAGAACCATGGCATGGAAGGGGTTTTTGGTGACCTGTCCAAACAAAGCCAATTAGAGCCAAAAAGGGCTGATACAATCCTTGAATGCCTGAATAGTGTTACTGAAATAAATGGCAACTGTAGTGAAACTATTATTGCAATCCAGTGTTGACATCGGCATTTCAGGAAGCTTAAACTAATACTGGACAAATATTCATTTGGAAAAAAAGAGGACAACAGGAATAGTTTGAAGGTTAGGAAACCCACTGAGTAGCTAAAGATTTGGGTGGATGCTCAGAGAGAATGAGGCTAGTGGTAAAAGACAAAATTATGGAAGGAGACTTGGGTCAGGAGCAGGACATTAGGAATTAGAGGACAAGATCAGTTCTGTAGGCTGGGAATTGGGTCTGAGGGATACAGCAGAAGGATCCATAACTATTTCTCCAAGCAGACCACCAGGGTGAAATGCATAAGAAATTCCAGAATGCTCTCCTTTGATCCTTCCTTTTCCCTCGAAAGTCTGTTTCCATCAGCGCAGCACTGCTCACGTTCCAGCCTTTCCCTGCTGTCCCCCTGCCTGCAGAGTGCCAGGAGCCCCCGGCTGGTGACCAATTCCATGGTCTGGGTGCCCCAGGGAGGAATGCTGCAGATCTCCAAGACAATCCTGCACGCTGAGCTGCCCGGTGCCCGGGACTCTGACATCACCTACACCATCACCGAGGAGCAACCCAGACATGGTAAATCCCTCTGGAGTTCTGCTGTGCAAGAGCAGCACCCTCCCATGGTGTTATGTGCACTCCTTATTGGAGTGAGTGCTGCTAACCTCATCTTTTCCCACTTTTAAGGGCCATGCAAAGTAACCAAGCATTTTTGCCCTTCCTGATCATGTGTGTTTCTCCAGTGGAGGTGGAATCCTGGTCTATTTACAGCCCTGAGAGAGCAGAATCTTTCTGCCAAAAGATATTCCTCCACGGTGAATTTCTGGTTTATTTGAGGAGCACAGAGTAGTATCTACCTTTAGAAACTGATGAGCAAAAGGTTTACCTTGCAGAATTCCCCTAAATTCCATGACCTTTGATTTAATTTCTCCCAGAGGAAGGGGTTGCCAACTGAAACAGGAATTGGTGATATTTGGATCTGCAGATAATTCTTGTCCCCAAATTCCTTTTGCGAGGCTCTGAGCTCATCTCTCAGAACAGTGACTTTCACCAGCAACCCCATGCTTAGGGAGGATCTTCTGGGCACACAGGGTCAGGGGGGTGTGGAATGTTCTGGGATTTGTGACTGAGCTATAAATGGAAAAAAAACAGAATGAAAAACAGGTGTCATGTGCAGGGAAATGAAATACGGAAAGAAAAGAAAAATGTTCTTTTCTTACTCAGCATCACTATTTTCTTCACAGAAACCATGCCTTTGAATAATATATTTTGCACTTCTAAGAAATACCACATTTAATTTTCTGATCCGGGAAAATTAGGGGATCCCTTTAGCAACATCCATGCCATTTTTTTTTTCCCTTTTGCTGTGAGGACAGACTGGTTTCCATAATAGCTGCCAGCAGCTGATGGAAACAGAGATAACGAGAGTTTTGCAGTTGAAAAGTAATTAATTTGTATTCCCCCTCTAGTTTTCTGCAGACGAAGGTCTGTCTTCCCATTTTTAATAACCATTTACATGAAAACAGGAATTTTTCCCTGAGGAGCTTGTCTCCTGCTGCCTATCCCTAACTTATATTTATAATCCTATGTTTGTATCACCATAATTATTGCTGCTGTGATTAATTGCAGTAATATAAACAGGTTTGTAGCTGCAGGTGAGCAAGAAGCAGCAGAAATCAACGATCACCAAAATTTATCTAAAATACTGTTTTGCAGAAAGGGAGGGAAAAAATAGGAGAGAGAGAAATGTGGAAAATTGGTCCTGAATCCAGGAGGGCTTATCTGCCTAACTTAGTCTGTGACTAATGGGAAAGATATTCATACCTATAGAAAAAACAGAATTTGATTTTTAGATTTTTAGGGGAACTCCCATGAGCAAAACCATAAGATCTGGAATGTAATTAGGGTACTGATAAAGGCATTTTAGGGTTTTAGCCTTGAGTTTGATGATCAAATAGAAGTGTGATATTACATCTTGCTGAGCTACTTTTTTTGTTGCTCCAGCTTTTCAAGGGTGGCTTGGGGAAATGAAATGGGAGAGCGTATGATGGGCGTTTCACATAACAGAGTGATTAATTATCAATCAGCAGAATTATCAACCTGTTTAATGGAATTAATTAAGATGATTTCCTTGTGTCACCGTGATGTCTCAATGCCTGCTGATGGCTTTTGAGAACTATGCTGGTGTTTCTGTCACTGAACACTGCATGGAAAAAAGATCTGACTGGGTGGGCATTTGCCTTGGCTGCTCCTCAGCTGGTGCAAAGGCAGCTCTTGCTCGCTGTGTTCTCCCAAGTTCCTCTTTGCTTTTCCCAGGGGAAGTGCTGCTGCTGGTGCCGATGCCGGCGGACGGCCCCGCGGACTCCTGGCAGCTTTTACCTGATGGAAGAGCAGCCTCACCCACCACCTCCTTCACCCAGCAGGACATCAGCGATGGCATCGTGTGGTACAGGCACTCTGGAGCTGAAGTAGAGAGTGACTCCTTCCAGTTCCAGGTATTCCCCATCATCTCCCTAGAAATACCACGTCGCAGCTCTCTGGGGTTACTCCGCTTGTGTCTTGTGAGTCTTGAGTTTTTACAGTAACACAGATGTGTGTGTAAATACCTACTGGCAAATACACCACCCTCTCATAAAACCTATAATATTTACACCAAGTGAAAAACATTCCAAGTGCCTTTTTCAAAATGGTGTGTTTTGTGAGCCCCAGAGCCACACAACCCTTGCTTTTCTAAGCTAATAATTTAATTTGGGCTTCAGAGCCCTTCATCTTGCCAACAGACCAAAAGGTAGAAATACTCCCCAGCAGCTGGGAAAATAAAATAAATCCCCACTCCCCACAGGTTTTTAAGAGCCATAAAGTTCCTCAGACAGGTCCTTGCTGTTTGCTGGGAGGGTTTCACAGCCTCTTGTAACTAAGCCTACGTGAACACTGGCACGCAGTGTTTGTTACATCTGGTTTACATGGCAGAAGCAATTACTGTAGCTCCGGAGAGGCAATTAAGGTAATTTCTGAAGTAATTAACGTAAGTGATAATGAGGAATTTGTGAGTGTCAGTGTTGAACAAGCTAATCTTTGGCTTAATTGCTGCATTCCTCTTAGAGACTGTGCATTTTGCATGAGTTTAGGTTTTAGTATCTCGGAGCAGTAGCAATAATTGCACAGAGAGCTAAGTAAAGGGAGCTGGGAATACCTGCTCACATCAGGAGACCATGGCACTCCTGCCCAAGCCTTGAACTCTGGTTGGGACATTTCAGGGCCAACATGTTGTTTTCATCAGTTTTAGGGCAGAGCAGGTACAGCAAATGCCTAAAATGACATAATTCCTTTCATCAGAACTTAGATTTTAATGCATTTTCTAAAAATTAGGCTTCAGGATGTCCATTCCCACTCACAAAGTGGTCTGTGGAGTTCCAGAGCATACTGCCATCCCTACTAAAACATAAAGCCATAACTGAGTCTATCAAAGAAGGGAGCTGTATTTCTTCGAGTGCTTACTTCACCCCAGGATTGCTGGGAATATTTGCAGGCTCACCTCTAGGGAATGGTTCTGGTACTGTGAATTTTTGCCAATTTATATTGACGTAATTTGCTTTGTATGACTTTGCTGCAGGCTTGCAATTAGGAGTTATGTACCCTTGACTTAATTCTTTGGTGCTAGAGTGGAAAATATTTATAAGTCTGTGAAACACAGGTGCAGCCCATCTTGGAAGCTGCTGGGATCACAGGGAGCCCCTGCCAGGGGAAAGTCTGAAACTGGTCTAGGAATTACTCACCCATTCATGTGGTCTTTCCCTCCCAGGTGTCCAGCTCTGCCAGTCCACAAACCAGCTTGGAAAGCCACGTGTTCAACGTTGCTGTTCTGCCCCAGACACCCAAAGCCCCTCAGCTTTCCCTGGGCTCCTCTTTGCACATGGCTGTAAGTGATAACACCACACAGATGGCTGGAGTAGGAATGGGAGAAAACAAAAGATTAGAAGAGTAACTGGGGTGGGGAGTGTAGAAAATACCCGTGAAAACTTGAAAAAACTCAGTATAAAAAGCGATGAACGTACAGACTGGAAAGGAGAAGGGGGGAAGAGACATAAAATTGACATTTTATGGAATTCTTACCCTTTCCTGAGAAGCCAGGAGGGATGGCAAGAGAGAAAAACTGTGGGTTAGACTGTACTGAATGGGTTTTGCCATTTGTAAACTTGATCCAAACTGGAGCTCTGGGAATGTCCGTTTGGATGAGAGTGGTCTCTCCGAGGTGGTTCCTTCCCTCGCTCTGTTGATTGGAAAGATGATCTTGGAGTTTCAGGTCAGTTTTGTGGGCTGTCAGGCTGTGGTGAAAGCCTTCCCTGTGTGTCCCCACCACGTGTGGGTGAAGTCCAGCTGTCCCCTGCACTTCTTCTGTTCTGCATGAAAGACGTGGGGCCAGCAAAGGCAAAGCAAGTGGTGGGAGAGGGATTAGTGGGAAGTCCATGGCACAACAGCCTTGTCAAGGTTTAAAATAGTGGTGACCTTTCCTGGGTGATAATGAAACACAGCCAGACTGCTACTTGGAGACATTTATCTTCCTGCTCCTGACTTTTTGTTGTTGTCATTATTGACAAAATTGATGGGAGAGATGTCTGGCAGAGCCACACAGCACTGGGTTTTATAGCTAATTACTCCCCACAAAATTCAATAGGGCCATAAAACACCTTTTACTTCACCACCTGTGAGTCCCACCTTTGGGAGAGACAAATAGGCCTTGGAGGCAGCCAGGAAGAAACATAACCTTAAATCTTGCCGTCGGAAAAATTGCACTTCCCTGCCCCAATGTGATGGAGTTCTGTTCATTTGTCTTCAGACTCCTTCAGAATGAGACTTGTTAAAGCTGAGAGCGAAGCACAATACTTTCCCATCCCTCTAGTCTTGACTTTGACTCGTGCTGCTGAGAAAGGTCAAGGCAACTTTGATGACTCTTGTGTTAAACTGGACACAGTGTCTAATATTGTTTTTTCTTCAATCGAGTTAACCTGCTTCCCCCGTATTGGTAACCTCTCATGTTCCAAAGCAGATTATTTAAGTGCCCATATCCTTAATTTAGCTTGTTCTCTCCCTGTTTTGCTTGAGATGATGAAATGAGCTGGATGCTTTTCATACCTAGCTGAACTGTTTATTTTGGCGACGTCTCATAGCTGTTAATTCTGCAGGATTAAGGTTCATGAACATGGGGAAATTAACTGGTTTGGGGCACTTAAGTCTCTTCAAGCAGCACTGTAATTCCTTTAACGCCCTGCCTGCCTTTGGTTAATGATAATCTTGTTATGGAAGGAATAGAGCAGTTTCAGGCAGGTTTAAAACAAAAGAGAAGGCTTTGGTTCCTCTGTACTCCAGTGGAAAGGGCTGAGTCATTTTCAGTGTTTCTTTTAAAAGAGAATCCAGTCCAGCCACATCAGACTATATGAGAAAACCACACAGACAATTAATTGTGCGTTCATCCAGAGAGTTCTTGATAAAACTAGTTTTTCCTTTCTCTGTTTCTAAGTGCTGTAGGCCAAAAGAGAGACCCTGTGAATGTGAAGGTTGTGCATTTGCAGGGGACAGGGGGTCAGGTTTACGTTTACGAACTGGACCTTTACATTTAAAAACTGTCCTATATTTAACTAGAGCAAAGGAAATTCTCTTTCAATGCATTTTTGGGTGGATGTTCCCATGTCTCTGGCCTTGGTGCTCATGGTCTGATGTGTTTATTGAGGTGCTGGAGGACCGTGTGACAGTGATTGAGCCTCATCACCTCTCCTTTGTAGACCCGGAGATTCCCAGTGAGAAAATCCTGTACAACGTGACTGTGCCTCTCCTTCCTGGGCAAGGCAAGTGAACCTGTTGCTGCTGCATTAATTGCCATTTTTCTGAGCACATCTCCTCCTTCCCTCACAGTCTCATTCTGTGGAGGCACCTGTTAATCCATTTGGCCTCTTTGCTTAGCTTTTAAACGCCTCGTTCCTCAACCCCATTCCTTCGGCTTCCTTAGGAATGTGCTGCAGAGCTCAGACAGTTTTTGATGCTGTCTGAATAATATTGAATGTTGTGTCCTGTGGTTTTCTGCTTCCCACCTCTCCAGTGAGAGGTTATGTGAAGAAATGCCTGAAGAATCTCTATTTAATTCCTCTCATCCCTGGAGCCCATCCTTGATGCAGTTGCATCCATATGACTTGTTCTGGAACCGGTACAAAGAAGTACCCGGGCAAAGCAAAGGAAGCTGTGCAATCAGGTGGAGTAATTAACCCCTCCTGGTAATGTTGGCGTCTCTGCATCCATAGGTATCGTGGAGCACAGGGACAGGCCTCTGTCCCCAGCCAGGTACTTCACCCAGGCAGACATCAACCACGGCAGGATCGCTTATCGCCCGCCGACCGCCGCGCCTCACCTCAGGGAGATCATGGCCTTCTCCTTCGCCGGTGAGCATCCCTGTCAGTGCTCCTTGCAGGGCTGGGACAGGCAGCTGGACTGCTGCTGTTCCTCCCTGCTGAGGGAAGGCTCCTGCCCAGTTCAACATCAGCGCTCGCTTTCTCCAAAATCCTCCAAATCCACATCAACACGTGCTTTCCTGTCCTGACCACCTTCACTCTGTGCTTGTGTCTGTCCCACCAGGTCTGCCAGAGTCCGTGAACTTCCGATTCACAGGTACGTGAACCACTTGCTCTTGCCTGGAACAGAGCAGTTTTCATCCTTCTGTTTGCCCTTCCCATTGCCTGTTACTCCTTGGCCTTCGTCCTGCTGCGGGCACACCTGTGGCTCTCAGCAGGGATTTCTGGAAAAGCACGTGCCTGGGGAATACTAATTTGTGTGGTTCCTAGCAGTGTTTTACAGAAGCTGAACTGCAGTTTGCTAGAGACATCTTTTTCCACTGGCTGCCTGGAATTAGTCCTAAAAGCCTGATTGATTCTTGCTGTCTCCCCAGTGTGAGCAAGGAGTTTTATGCTCTCCTTTTTTCTTTTAATACAATGCAGAGACATTTCTGCAGTTAAATAGCCACAGATGAGCTGCTTGCCTGTTTAACACATCTTTCTGTTTCCATTTGCTTTCTGGCTTCCACCAGCAAGAAGTCCTTGTTCTAAGTTAGGGTCAGAGATAAATGCTCCTGGCCTGTGTGAAGTGTGTATGTCCACAGATCAAGGTGTGGCCTGGAAAGGTGGGAGATGAGTCAGCGATGTGGGATGGGGATTTTTGTACAGACAGGTGAATTTCCCAGGCCAATAGTCCCTGCAGACCCATCCCTGCACTCAGGCGTGGTTTCTGTCTGTGCCTAGTGTCTGGTGGGGAGCACACGACCCCAGAGATGGTGTTTGTCATCCACCTGCTCTCAGCAGAGCAGCAGCCTCCGGTCTTCCAGATCGCAGCTCCGTTCCTGGAGGTCAGCCAGGGGGGCAGAGCCACCATCGGTGAGTGGGGGTGCATGGGGCAGGGAGTGGGGCTCAGCTCATGCCAGGAGGCCCAGGTTCACTTGTACAGGGGTCACTTGATAGTCACTCTAGGAGAGAATTCCCTGGTACAGCCTGAGCATCATTTCCATGAAACTCACAGATCTTGGGCTAGGGCGGCTCCGGAATTACTTACTTCTCTTGTGCTGACTCCATTATGTTTTGGGGTTTTTTTTTTGCTCCATTCACACAGGCTATGCTCTCTTTCCCTGGCACAGGGATCCAGTTGGCTGTAAGTGACACGGATACAGCTCCTGAGGGACTTTTCTTTGAGCTGGTGAAACCTCCCCATCATGGCATCGTGCTCAAGTACAGCACAGATGTGCAGGAGCTCATGAGAGCGGGTGAGTGGAGTAAGAGTTCCCTCAGTGCAGGAGAGAGGTTTATCAGCCTGGCTGGTTTAGGTGAGCAGGAGACAGATGTCCCTGGCAGATAAGGATGCATCCATGGGGAAGCCTTACCTAGCTGGGAGCTCACAAAGCAGCTGAAAAAAAACCAGAGGGTTGGTGCCGTCCTTGAGAATCTCGAGGAGTCGCTGTGTCCCTGGAACTGGGAAGGTCACAGCTTGTCCTCTGCCCTCCCTGTTCCTTAATTAATGTCCTCATAACTCACAGCCCTGGCAGGATGGGATTAAAAGCCAGTTTAGTTCTTGATAAAGGTTGCTCGAGTTGGATTCCTGCTCTGAACAGAGCCTTTCTGACTCGTGTGTCTCCCCCTGGGAAGGAGACACCTTCACCTACGAGGACGTCACTCGGAACGCTCTGCAGTACGTGCACGATGGCTCAGCAGCAGCAGAGGACAGCATGGAGATCTCCGTCACCGACGGTGTCACCACAGTCACCACGGTGCTGAGGGTGGATGTGTCCCAGCTGGATACCCACGGCCCACAGCTGGCCCCAGGCTGCTTGCTGGCCGTCACCGTGGCCAGCAAAAGCTCTGTGACCCTCTCCCGACAGCACCTCGCTTACACGGTGGGTTTCCATCTGTTTCTAAAGCCAGGGAATGCTGCCAGCCCCCCTTCCTTATCCCCCCCACACCTCTCTGCTGTCAGCATGGATTCTGGGTAGAGAGCTCAAGTTTTGACTGCTGCCAAAAAGGGGATAACAGACTCTTTCATCCCACAGGGATTTAAGGTTATCCCCATTTGACTGTAACAGAGGTGAACTGCCATGCTAAACATGAGAACCTAGTTAATCCCAGATTTTTCTATCAAACAGACTTGCTAATAAACCACATGGATTTGCTAAGTTGTTAATCTCTTGGAGATTTCAGCCCCCTCACCCGCCTTCCAAAATTGCCTGGTTCTTTTTCTGAGCAGATTGGAAGGGGGAAGGATTAAACAAACTGAAGATGCTGCAGAACTTGGTAGCTTGAGTTTGTCCCAGGGTTTGTGTGCTGTGCAAGAGTTTTCCTGCTGGTGGCATTCCAAGGAAGCTCTGTACTCCTTGCAGATGATGTAACAACCTCCTGAGCAAGGAGAGATCATAGTACGGGTGTGAGGCTGGAGAGACCCAAGCTGAGAGATGCTGGCTGTCAGACGCGTGATTGGGATTTTTTTTTTTTCCGAGGGATCAGTCTGGAATCTGTCCTGTCCTCCTCTTAAGGAGGAAGGCTGACAAGGGAGCTGCTCAGGTTTAATCTGAGTAAGAGGACAGATAAGGAAAGGAGGATTTCACTCCTGATCCATACGCTCAGGATTTGTTGATTTCTGCTCTACGTCTTATTTTTCAACCACCTAACAAAACTCTTCTAAGAAAGATGACATCTGACTTGTGATACCATAGTGTGGTACTACTTAATGTGGTTGAAAAGAGATAAAATCAGCTTTTAGTTCAGTGTGAAGCACTTTGAAAATGAAAATACCAGTTTTATGTCTTGGAGACTGTGTTAATGTGGTACAAGGACATAGAGAAAGCCTTTCTGAGCTGAGAGAAAATGAAAATAAACTCTGTGGTATATTTTGAAAATGTCAAACCTCCTGACTCTCTTGTCATCAGTAGAGCTTTATTTGATACTCATCTGTGGGTCAGACCCAGCTAGGCAGGTATAATTCCCTATAAAACACTTATTCTTCCTTCCATTTTTAGTGGAACAAAGCTATGGCTAATCTTCCCGTGTTTTGATTTGGTTTGTTTCTTCATGCTTAGGACAACAATTCTCCTGACTCAGAGATCAGAATCCAGTTGATCTCTCTGCCAGCCTATGGAACCCTCCTGAGGATGTCCAGTGAAGAGCTTTCCAAGGTTTATAATTTCACCATGGAGGACATCAACAGCCAGAGGATCAGGTAGAAAAGAGCACTATGCTCCTTCAAGCCATACAGTTGAAAACTAAGTGGACTTTTCCCCAGGGATCTCTGGGCTACTTAAAAGAATTCTGGGAATGAATGTCAAGGAGGGTTGGGTACTGAGACACCACCTCTTTTCCAAGAGGAGTGCCTTCACCTCTAACTGCAGGGATGGGATGGATCTGCCTGGGGGTCAGTGAGACTTCCTGACTCCCGTTCCCTGATCCCACAGCTACTCCACCACGTTTGAGACCAGCAATCAGCCCATTACTGACGTCTTCCACTTCTCAGTCCTGGATGCTGACAACAACCGGCTGGACAGGCAGATGTTCACCATCACCATCACATCTGCCCTGGCACTGCCTGCACTCATGGCCTTTGCTGACCATGTCACTGTGAGTGCCTGCCCAGGACGCTGGGGACAGGGACAGGAATGGCTTAGAAGGGAGCAACTGAACGGTTTTCCTGGACCAGGGAAAATCACTGAATAAAATGTGGTGTTACTTGTGCCATGCAGAGGGTGAACAAATCCCTTGGAGTCCAGAGCAGGCTGACAGTCCATCTGCATCCCTGAACTTCATCTGTTTAGATCTTTTCCAGTCAAGAGCTGCTTGTCCCTAGGGTGTTTTCTTCATACCAGTGGAGCAAGTCAGATTTATCCCTACTCAGTATTTCATTCCTAATTTCACCAGCCTGTGTGTAAGAGATGGGCAGAAGGCAAGTCTGAAGACAACTGGTGCTTTGGACTGACACAGAGCTTTTCACACTCCTTATCAAAGCCTTTGGAAGTCATCCCCCTCCCTTCCAGTTTTGCATCCCCCTCCTTTGCCTCACAACAAGAAATGCAGGTCTTGCTCTGTGAGAGGTCGCCTTGACTCTGCCAGCTCCCTCCCTGCCCTGATAAGGAACTCACAGGCTCCTCTTGGAGGCCAGGCAGGCTTTGTTCTTCCCATCCCACCTCACCTCCCTGCTGAATTCCTGATTAACAGACCTAGGGGAGGATGGGACAGCACTCCAGAGCTCCAGAGCCCGGGCAAGCCTCTTCCACAGAGGCAGCCTCATTCAGTAAGGATCTGTGTTGTCTGCTGGTGCTTTCCAGGTGGATGAGGGAGGCAGGGTGCTGCTGCTGGCTCATCACCACTTTGCTGCTGATTATGATACTGCTGCCAAGGAGCACCTGAGGGTCACCGTGGTCACTCTGCCTGTGTATGGCTACATCGAAAACACCAGGACGGGTAAACTGCTTGGCTCTCTCTCCCTTCTTCCTCCTGGCTGGTTTGTGCTCCTAAGAGGATCATATCTGTCATATCCCATGGAGGGCATTGCTCGTGCTGCATCTGAAACTGCAGCTTCCAGTGCCCGCTCTAACACAGGAGATGTTGCTTCCCTCAAAGGCCACAAGGTGTGGGAAGCCAGGTTGTAGAAAGGAAACTCCCTCCTTGTGCAGCCTTTACAGTGTGCCTTTCTCCCCCTCATCCTGCTGGGTTTATGTGGAGTTTATCAGTCATTTAAGCATCCTTTCACCAGTGATACTCTGGTTTGCAGGTGAGAGCTTTGGCCCGCAGAGTGAGTCAGTGGGGACCGCAGATGCATCCTTTTCCCTTCAAGACGTCCTGGAGAAAAGCATTTACTACTTCCAGAGTGTCCATGAAAGCATTGAGCCCACAAGTGACGTTTTCAGCTTCTATGTGAGTGATGGCTTCAGCCAGTCAGAGGTGCAGAGCATCAACATCACAATCCAGGTATGGTGGCTTCCAGAGCCCTCTCCTTTCACACAAATGCTTGTAAAGGGCAAGCTTTACTCCTTCCTTTTTGGTATGTGGCAAGGGGATCAAAGGGAGATTGCTTCCCCTAGCACAGGCACATAATTTGTCTGGGATACCCACGGACAGTTGTGCACTGTGGCCTCTTCCCCAGGGCTTACTGCTCTGGTGTCTCCTCCCTCTTGGAAGCAGCCATGATTTGGCTGGATAGATTTGGAAGGACTGGTGATGCCAGCACCAGTACTGTCATTTGAGAGTTTGTGTTTAATTCGGGTGGGTCTTTCCCCGTGTTCATGTTCCTTTTTGTGGCGGCCTTTGTGCCTCTGCAGCGGCGGAACGACGAGCCCCCAAGGATGGTGCTGGAGCCTGTGCGGGTGCAGGAGGCCTCAGCCGTGGTTGTCACCAACACCTCCCTCAGCCTGCAGGACCTGGACACTCAGAGCAGCGAGCTGGTCATCGTGGTGAGCCAAAGTCCTGAGCACGGTATGTCCTGACAGACCAGGGGGTGAGGGACAGGGAGTCTTTCTGCATTGGTGTCTGTCTGTCTGTCTGC
Source organism: Cinclus cinclus (assembly GCF_963662255.1). NCBI lineage: Eukaryota > Metazoa > Chordata > Aves > Passeriformes > Cinclidae > Cinclus > Cinclus cinclus. Next base: position 72,602,301 of record NC_085050.1, on the reverse strand, counting down.
ACGGTGTGTGTGTGTGTATGAGCCCCTGCTGGGAGAGGAGAGCCTGGCACGTGGGATAAACGACAATTTGGACCAGGGTTGTGCTTGAGGACAGCCTTGTTCTTGGCGAGTTGTCCCTCGCTCTTTGCTGCGGAGCAGAAGGGGGCAGTGCGTGTGTTTCCCTGGGAAGTTTCCTGCTGTGTTCTCCCAGTCCCTTCTGGCAGGTGGCATCTCTGTGCAGGGTGCCAGGCACAGGCTCTGTCCCCAGCAGGCTGTGTTGATCCCTCTGTTATTTGCCAGGCCAGCTCCGCAGAAGGCAGAGCGCAGCAGAGGCCCTGGAGCAGGGACAAGTGCTGTCCAGGGGCTCCTCCTTCACCTACCAGGACATTCTGGATGAGCTGATCGTTTACACTCGGAGCGGTGCCGCGGCACAGACAGACGAGTTTGGCTTTTCCCTCACCGACGGGCTCTACACACAGGCAGGGAGGCTGGAATTCTCCATGGAGCTGCCCAGCAAACAGCCACCCACGGTAGCTGTCAACAAGGACCTGCAGCTCCCAGCTGGTACGGGGACAGGGATGAATGGGAGTGGCGTTGCTGGGTGCTGCTGGATGGTCGATGCCAGCCTAAACCGATCGCTTTGCTGGGCTGGCTGGAGCTGCTGGTGGGTTTGCTTTGCTTTCTCTGGTGCAGGCTCTGCAGCTCGGCTCACTGCACAGCACCTGAAAGCAGCAGCTGCTCAGTCAGGGGACACGGCCATCAGATTTGTCCTGAGGAGGGACCCCAGCAGGGGCCAGCTGCAGCTGACCACAATTGATAGTCCAGTCCAGATCTCTGCCAAAGGACCCCTCAAAAGTTTCACCCAGGCTGATATAAACAAAGGTGAGAGTGCTGCCTTTTAGGTAGTCACAGCAAGTATATAAACCAAGGCTTGTTCAGGCAGTCCTGTGAAGAGCATGGAGTTGGACTTGATGATCCTTATGAGTCCCTTCCAGTTCAAGATATTCCATGGTATTATGATCTTTGTGAGAGGGGGATGATGAGCTGAAGAAGGGAAGGGAGAGGGAAAGAAATAAGGGCAGGTTGTTAAGTTACAGCAGAACCTAAACATATGTTAAAAAGTCTCTCTCAGCAGGAGAAAAAGAACAAAGAGAGAAAGTAATGAAACCCAAATCCAGTAGCCCTGTCAAGCCCCAAGTGCCTCGGTTGATGGTGCCAGCCTGCTTCCAAACTAAGAGTTAACTGCTGCAGCAGTAATAAAGCATCTCTTTTCTGCTCTTCCTCTCTCCAGGGCACGTGGTGTACAGCCACAGGAAAGGGGATCCCGGCGGAAACTTCCCCTTCACCTTTGACGTGATAGATGCAGATGGCAACAAACTGATGGACCAGGTTTTTTACATCCGTGTGATAGGTAAAATGTGGTGCTGAAGTTCTGTTTCCTTTGCTGCAGAGCTCAAGCCTGCTGCTCACAAATTCCCATCCCATGTGTACTGCAAGGCAAAATGTAATTCTGAGATGTGGTTTTGATGCTCTGTCAGTTCAAAGGCCTTTGAAGTGAGGGGCATGGTGAGACTTCACGCATGTAAGGGTTCATTGTTTGGCTTCTCAAAGCCTCACTGAAAAGGTAGAAAAAAATCCCCTTAATATCTTCATGCGGATTGTCTTTAACACATTGCAATGTTACCATCCCTGATTAACAGCAAGGCCCAAAGGTCCTGTTCCGGAATTATCAAAATATTTGTGTACGTGTTGTCCTTTTCTTGAGCACAAGCACCCGAGGGAAGGAGTGTGACTGTCTCCTAACTCAGCTTTGTGTTTAACCCTCCCAGAGGACAGAGTTCCCCCCTCCATCATCACCAACAAAGGGCTGGTGTTGGATGAGAACTCGGCAAAGACAATCACAACCGTGCAGCTCTCGGCCACTGACCAGGACAGCGAGGTCTCCCAGCTCCAGTACAAGGTCACCCGGCAGCCACAGCTGGGGCATCTGGAGCATGTGGCCTCCCCAGGTGAGCAGGGAGGTGTTGGGCCCCAGGTGAGCAGCAGAACGCTGCTTTTGAGGAGGCTTTTGAGCCCTAAACATTCACTGCAGGGAAAACATGCCCAGAGGCAGCAGCATAGAATGCTGATTCCTGTTGGAAATCAAAGAGCCACTAGCCCAGAGGGTTGGGGAATAAGGCGAGTGGAGGCAGAGCAGCCCAGTAATCCCATCTGAGGATTTATTCAGCCTCAGGAGCAGTTTATGGCCCTGCTGCTGCTTCTGCCAAAACCTTTGGCCTTTGCTGTGAGCAGCGCAGTGCCCCCAAAAAAATCCATCCTTTAATATCCTTGGTAACAGTCCGTCTTGATGAACTTGCTTTCTGTCCCCCTCTTGGCCAGTACATCCCTTGATCCCTAAACCCCAGTCTATTTCCCTGGCTGTGCTTTGGAGGGAGGAAGGGAAGGGTCCACCAAGTTTATCAGGCAGCGATGCTGGGCTGTGGCGGTTGTTCTGGATCATGAATTCTGGTTGTTCAGGGAAGGGGCTTGGTCACTCGTGCTCATGTGATCTGAATTTCAGAGCTGCCTCTCATGCCTGCTGACAGTGTGAGTGTGCTGGCCCCTCTCTGATGAATTAATCTAAATCCGTGGTGTCATATAATGCGCTCTTCTGATTTTATTACCCTCATGTAAGATTATATTTCTTCTTAGCTTTAGATTTCCCATTAGCATGAGATTAAAGTGAAAGTAAATATCTGCTGTGTGTTTTCAGCATGCAGACGGTTCCTGTACAGCTCAGTTTGAGTGTGTGGTTTGCCTCATCTTCTCACCAGAAACATGTTGAAAGGGCAGGAATAATGAATGAGCAAACTACTCCCTGCTGAGAGTAAATTAAAAACTTGCAGTATTTTTGTCTAAAGTACAAACCAATGAATCTTGTACTTGGGAGACTTGAATTAAGGGCTTTATTCCTCCTGTTGTTTAAAATCTGATGATGATTCTGATTTCTGTGCTTTTTCATGTCTGTGAGGGAACTAATGAGGATATGTAGTCACAGACTGAGAAGCAGTTGTAATCATGATTTAAATGAACTAAATGACCTCTCTGCCTAAGGAGAGAGTACTGAAGTGTTCAAAAGAGAACCCAAACTTGTACAGCTAATGAGCTCTGAGGTGTCACTCAGGATCCTGGTGTCTTTTGAAGTGTGGCCAGCACTTGTCAGCAGCCATTTAGTGTGATATATTGGTGGCAAACTTCTTTTTCAGGGTGTTTGTTGATAACAGCACTGAAACTGTTGAACACAGCACTGAAATTTTAAAAAAGCTCACCTGCTTTTTAAAATGCTTCTCAGGTACTTTTCTGTGGCTGTGTCACACCTAATGGTCTGTAAAGATGGCACCATAAATCACTGCTGAAAAAGGGACTTTGTACTAAATGCAGGGGTGCAAGGAGGGGCAGAGAGAGCAGACACTTGGAAGGCATTTTGGAAAACTGCTGTTTTCCAAAGGAAGCTTCAGCTCATCCTCAGTGGTGCCACGGTTGGGTTAGTCCTGCCCAGCAGTGACAGTCCAAGTGTTACATGGACCATTTTTCTGCCTCCTTCCTGGGAGCCACACTCCCAACAGGATGAGGTCAAAAGAAGCCCGGACTTCTTTTGGAGAAAGGTTTTTTTTAGGAGGCTCTGTGCCAGCTAAATCCCTGGCTCAAGCTGAGGTTCATGGGGCAGCCTGACTTGGATCAGAACCAGCCAAAAACTGAGTTCTTGTGCCTGAATATATCCTGCTTCCTGTAGTTTTTGCCTGCTTTGCTCTTTTTGTTGCACCTTTCCCCCCTATTGTTTATTTTCCAGGGACAAGAATTAATTCCTTCAGCCAGGCAGACTTGGCCTCTGGCAGCATCCAGTACATCCACACCAGTGACACGGAAAAGCACACGGATGCCTTCACCTTTTCTGTGTCTGATGGGAGAAACGAGGTCAGTCCCAGCCTGACTTGTGCCCGAGTAGCAACTCTGCTGTGGGGCAGAGGTGGCTGTTCCCCCCTTCTCCTGCTGTGAGATTTCCCACATCCCTCGGGGCAGGGAACAGGGAGCCCCATGTGGCCTCCTGGGACTGGCTCGCTAAGATCTGAGTTCCTGGTTTTCAGCTGCTTGCCAACTGCTCCCGGAGCTCAGCTTTGATCCAGTGCACTGATGGTGTGGTGAAAACAGTCAGGCCCTGGAGAAATGCCTTTTTCCTGCTTTCTGAAAGAGAAAAGGCATAGCTGCACACAGAGGGAGAGGGGCAAAACAGAATGAGAGAGGGAGGGAAAAGGGATGTGCTCCACTATCATAGAAAGAGGGAGAGTTAATTAGTGGGGAGGGATAAAGGAGATCTTGTTCATGTGATCTGGGCTTAGCAGCTCAGATTTACTCCCCAGACCAGGCTGAAATGAAGTGACCCCAACTGGGGATCGCCGTGCTCTTGTGATGGAGTCGCACTCTTGGAAGGCTGAATTCATCAAGAGAGGCTTTTCCTCCTGTTCCAGGTGAGCCAGACATTTGACATCACCATAAATCCCGTGGATGACTCCTTACCCATAGTGCAGGTCTTTGGGATGACAGTTCAGGAAGGGGTGAGAAAAACCATCACCGAGTTTGAGCTCAAAGCAACAGATGCTGACACAGAGGTAAGGCAGGACCCCTTCCCACCTCCTCCCTCCCCTCTTCTGCTGCACACCTGGGCTGTTGGGAAAATGGGCTTGTGTTTGAAGACTTGTGGCCTTGGCACTGAGTTTATGCTTGGCATGGATGGAAACGGTACTTCCTCCTCTTCCTGGGTCTGGCCAGAAGCTGAGATGTCTAATACTAGCTCTACCTCGCTGCTACTTCCCCTGTAGCAAGAGATCTTGGGGTAGCCAAAATCCTACCCCAAAGGTTTTTGCTGCTTCCACTTTGCTGCTGGGACACATTGCCCATTGAATGGCTGCAGGAGCGGGGACGGCTCTTGTGTTCATGGAGCTGCCTCAGACCAGCTGAACCAGCAGTTGGATGGGATGTGCCTTGTTTTGTAGGGTGCCAGCCTGGGAGAGGGATAAGGAGAGGGCAGGGCTCGGGGGCAATCAGCAACGTGCTGTGCTAGCCGTGGTTGGGAACACGGACGCAGGGAAGCTGCCTGGCCTGGCCCTGAAGTCGTGTCCCCAGCTGTGTCCCTCCACGTTTGGGCACAGGTGGAGTCCATCACGTTCCGGGTGGTGCAGGCTCCGCGGCACGGGCTGCTGGAGCGCAGCGGCCCCGGGCAGCGGCCGGTCCCGGCCACCACCTTCACCATGGGTGACATCCACCAGCACCGCGTCAGCTACAGCCACGACGGCAGCGGCGCGCTCAGGGACCGCTTCACCTTCACCGTGTCCGACGGCACCAACCCCCTCTTCGTGGTGCAGGACGGCGGGAAGAAGGTCAGGGAGGAGCGGGGGTGGCGGCTGTGAGCTCATAGGGAGCTGCCTCCTCTCGGGGCAGGGTGGGCCGAGCTGCTGGGGCTGCCCCGAAGGCGAGGGCTGGGTGTTCTCAGATGGCTTTGCTCCTTCCCCTCCCTCCCCTCTCTGTGTGCAAACTCGCCCCAGGACCTTGATCCCAGCCGAGCTGGAGGGAGCCAGGCTGGTAGGGTGGTGGGTGAGGCTCTGACTCCTGGAAATCCCCCTGTCTCTGAACTGTCAGGTCGTGACCGCAGCACCGCAGCGCTTCCAGGTGGACATCCTCCCTGTGCGTGATGGCACACCCAGGGTCCTCACCAACCTGGGCCTGCAGTGGCTGGAGTACACGGATGGCAAGGTAAAACCTGCCAGCCTCAGCTTGGGCTGCTGCTTAGGAGAAGGGGCTTGGCAAGAGAGCATCCTCAGCCTTCAACGCTCTAATTTTTGTGATGGAGAATACCCTTCCCTGGGTACATTTTTAGCTTTGCTGGTGGTGAAGATGTCTTGATGATGTGCTGCAGCAGCCATAGCAGAGATGTATGGCTTTCCAAGGATATGGTGCAGGAATTTCTTGCTCTAATGTGCCTTTGCTGTGCTGAAGTCCAAACAAAACACCAGGAAACTGTCGGCTTGTTTTTGAGGAGCCAGCATTAATTGTAAAGAAACACTTTGTTCCCAGAAAAAAATATGAGTGGAAGATGCTATAGCAAGAAATGGTATTAAGAAATGGCTATCTCAGCTCAAACTCCTCCCTTCAGGAAGAGCACTCCTGCAGCCTCGAGCAGCTCAATTTTCTCTCTTCCTCCTGCTGTTAAAAACATTTTGTTTTTTAAGAGAAAGCAAAATGTGGTGGAACTGAATCAGATCCACATGAGAGCATTTGAAAGTGGCTCTCATGGAGGCTCACCAGAGCTGTCTGAACTGTCTTGAGTGAGTCCTTCAATCTGAGGCTGTTGGCAGATGGTTTTTTGCCAAGCAGGGCCTGACATGAGCATGCACACAGTTAATGGAATAGAGCTTTAATAAGTGAGACCCAAAGATTTGTCCTAGCTTTTAGCCTCTGCTAAATAAGGCTGGGCAGCTGCTTTGGAATTTGCTTTTCTTCAAGCCACATTTTGTCTTTTTAATTAAACTAACCAGATGCCAGGCAAAATTTGAATCCTTCTTGTGTTGTCATACACGTGGGATATCTCTCTTCAAGGCTCCTCTTCACTTTCACATCCCTAGATGTTCCCTCATGGAGAGCTGTTTTGACAGAGGGGTGGGTTGGGCTTTTTTTATCAACGGTCAATCAGACTTGCCCTGCTGGAGCTTTGGTTTTACTCCCTTGGTTTGGCTTTAATCCAGGCCACCAATCTCATCACTAAGAAGGAATTACTGACGACAGACCCTGACACAGATGACAAACAGCTGATCTATGAGATAACAACCGGTCCCAGAAATGGTAATGTGGAGAACAAGCTGAAGCCAGGGACAACTGTGACCACTTTTACACAGGGTATGGAGCTGGGCTGTGTCCTGCTGCTTTTTTCCATCAGTTGGTTAAGATAAGGAAGAAAATAAGTGGGAGGGGAGAAGACAAGGGGCAGATCTCCAAAGTGTGTGGGAAATAAGCATTGAACTTAACGCTGTCAGTTGCAGAAATCCTCTAATTTCTTAGAGATACCAGCCTGTGTCCTTTAGGTTTTCCCAGTTTCTCCAGGCTTGTTAGAGCTGGAGATGTGACGTGGGACAATAAAGAGGGGTTGTAGATCTTGCAAGTGCATCTGATGACCACAGTCTGGCCAAGGTGCAGAGTCAGCAGTGTGGGGAAAGCTCACTCTTGCAGAGCTCTGAGGCAAGGGGAGGTGAGGGGGGTAGCTGCTTCCTGGGCCACTGTGGTCCCTGATCCCTGCAGCTGTGCAGCTCCACACTGCTCATCTACAAAACTGCCTCTGGATTTCTGTGTTGACTCCCTGGATGTTCCCTCCCGGCAGAGGATGTGAACCAGGGCCTCGTTCGGTACGTGATGCATGAGGAGAAGGTGCAGGAGACCATGGACAGCTTTCAGTTCCTAGTGAAGGACAGCAAACCCAACGTGGTCAGCGGCAACGTCTTCCACGTCCAGTGGTCCCTCCTCAGCTTCGCTCACACCAGGTAAGTGGCACCAGGGTCCCTGCACTTGGCTGGGAGCTTACCTGAGCTTCCTACAGCATGGCAAGGAAGTTCTGTCAGTGAGGAGAGGGGCCTGCCAGGCTAAACCACGGAGCAGCTGCCCTGTTCCGAAATCCCCGATTGTTACCGTGTCTTGGGTTTTCCATGGAGGCCGCGCTCACCCCGAGCGAGGTGCTCGGGGTCACACAGACGCAGGGTTTGCTCCCCAGCCCCTTATCTGTGTGTGCTTGATCCCTTTCCACAAACACAGGGTTTGCTCCCCAGCCCCTTATCTGTGTGTGCTTGATCCCTTTCCACAAACACAGGGTTTGCTCCCCAGCCCCTTATCTGTGTGTGCTTGATCCCTTTCCAGCTACACGGTCCGGGAGAGCGCTGGCTCCGTGACCATCCCTGTGAGGCGGGTGGGGAACCTCAACCAGTACAGCATTGTCCTGTGCCGCACGGAGCAGGGAACAGCCACCTCTGGATCAGCATCACGGCCCGGACAGCAGGACTACGTGGAGTACGCCGGGCAGGTGGGTGGGCACACGGGAGAGGCACGGCCTGACCGCGCCTGCCGCAAAGCTGGAGTGAGGAATGGATGGAAAGGGGTAAAAACACCGAGGAGGGTGCGTTTTATTTGTAAAGTCAGAGGAGGGAGCAGGGTGAGACAGGAAGGACGACGGGCCGAGGAGAGCAGGCGGATTGCTGCCTTCCAGGTGCAGTTCGAGGAGAGGGAGGACACCAAGGCCTGCACCGTCGCCGTCAGCGACGACGATGTGTTCGAGGGCACGGAGAGCTTCTCCGTGGAGCTCAGCATGCCGGCCTACGCCCTGCTGGGGAACGTCACCCGGGCCACTGTCACCATCACAGACCCCGAGGACGAGCCCACGCTGCAGTTTGACAGGAGCACGTTCCACGTCGCCGAGGGCGCCGGCCTTCTCTCGGCTCCCGTGCAAAGGAAAGGTGGGTCGGGCTGGGCTGAGCCCCATGGGAGGGACACCTGCAGAGAGGGAACCCTCACCCCCAAACCCTTGGGCTTTGCCTGCTTACAGTTTTGGGGTCTCCTCTGATGCTTTGGAAGAGGTTCTGTGGCATAACTGCAAAGGCAAGCAACACGCAGGGCGGTGTTGTGTATTTTTTTAACCTTTCCTGTCTCCGCTCTTAAAGCTTCTGGAGTCTGGATTTGTTTCAGCTCCCAGCACGAGCAGCAGCAAACCCTTGTACTTGTTTGCTGCTTCTTTGTGATCTAGACAGTGTTTGATGTGGACCTTGTCACTGGGCTATGTGTTCTTGAATGGGCAAGTGCCACTGGTTTCCTGAGTGTGGATTAGGAGCGTGCCTGGAAGTCATGTCTAAGGCAGAGCTGTGCAAGTTCAGGAGCAGGGATAGTGTTCTTTTTCATTCCTCATCTTCTTTTCAAATGCTGCTTTATTATTTAAATGAACAGTGTCTCCCCCAAACAGATTGAAAGTATTTCCACAGAATTACAGAGTTTTCCTGTTGCTTCCTAGGGGATGCCAGCAGCACTGTGTCTGCCATCTGCTACACCGTCCCCAAATCAGCCAAGGGCAGCAGCCTTTACATGCTGGAATCCGGCTCCGACTTCAAGTCCCGGGGGCTGTCGGATGAGAACCGCCTGGTTTTGGGGCCGGGTGTCACCGTGGTGACCTGTGATGTCACTCTGATTGATGACAGTGAGTATGAAGAGGAAGAGGAGTTTGAGGTGGTGCTGGCCGACGCCTCGGACAATGCCCGCATCGGCAGCCGGGCTTCAGCCAACGTGGTCATCGCCGGTCCCAACGACGCCTCCACGGTGTTCCTGGGGAATGCCACCTTCACCGTCAGCGAGGCTGCAGGTGAGGAGCGGGGGCTGGGCTGGGATGGTCACTGTAGAAGCTTGCACCACGAAGAGGTGTCAGAAAGAGCGATTCAGGGCACAGCAGAGCTGCAGAGGTGGGCAGGGGGTTCCCTCTCTGCCGAGGGGGAGGCTGGGGGCAGGAGCAGTGCTGAAAGGAAAGGAGTGGGCTTGTGGAATATGGCTGCTCTCTCAGTTTCTTCTCTCTCACGTGCATCTGGTGCTGCAGGACACATTGAGATCCCAGTGCTCCGGCAGGGCCCTGACCTCTCCACACCCACGTCGGTGTGGTGTGCCACTCGGACATCGGACCCGCCCTCGGCAAGCCCAGGAGTTGATTATGTCCCCAGCTCCAGGAAAATAGAGTTCAGGCCAGGCAAGACAGAAGAGGTGAGGAGCCACCTGGACTCCTGCTGAGTCTGCTTTGCCTGGTGACACTTGCTTTGTGTTTCTGTGCATATCTGCCTTTTGTTTTGAAAATCCTCTTGGGGCCACTTGAGACCTGTTAATAAGTCTGCTAGGCACTGACTGCCATCCCATCAGCCCTGCAGCCAGGAGAGATGTGGTCATGCCATCCCTTCCAGAACAAGGATGGCTGCCTGTTCTCTGAAATGTTATTCTGGATTTATGTAGAACATTCTTTACACTGATTAATGGATTCAGAAAACAAAATTACGTAATGGCTTTACACTATAGACTCCCAACTGTGAGTGCTGGGAAGGATGAAAGCTTTGTACGTCTAACAGCAGGAATTCCACTTTCCTCCCAGTTCTGCCCCCTGACAATCCTGGATGATGCTCAGTACCCAGTGATAGAAGGGCTGGAGACATTTGTGGTTTACCTCAGCTCCCCCCACGGAGCCGAGCTGGCCAAGCCATTCCAAGCCATCGTGGCCATTAATGATATCTTCCAGGATGGTGAGTTATCCCTGGCAGCTGGATCTCTTCCATTCCAGCCCCTCGGCTCCCTGTGGATCCTCAGCACTGCTTGGCTCTGTTTCTGCCCCCTGCAGTGCCCAGTATGCAGTTCACCAAGGACACCTACAGGGTCAGGGAGAAGGAGGGGACCCTGCACATCCCAATCTTCCGCACGGGGGACCTGAGCTACGAGTCCTCCGTCAGGTGCTACACCCGCAGCCAGACAGCACAGGTCACGCAGGACTTCACAGAGAGGAGGGATGCTGAGGAGTCTCGCATCACTTTCCTCAAAGGGGAGAAGGTGAGCTGGGCCTGCCTTGTGGGCGAGTGAAGAACCAGTGCTGGGAGAGGTTCACATCTCCTCCTCGGCTCTCTGTCATCAGAGGGAGCTGGCAGGATTGTCCCAGCTGCTTTGAGATGACTCAGATCCTTGTCCTGGCAGTGTGACCCGCTCTGAAGGGGTTGGGTGTTTCATGATTAAACTGGTTAAATTGTGAAATGCAAATCTGATGCGTCAGGAGGACTCAGGATTGTTGTACAGAGAGCTGTGGGTTTGTGGAAGAAGATGCTTTCGCTACTGTGTCTCATCATGTAACAGTGTGGTTTGTCTGCTACAGCAGTAGCAGCCCTAAAAACCGAAGGGTTTCCTCCAGGATGGACAGCACTCTGATGTGCAGCCCTGGGTAGGGAAGTACAGCCTGGCCTTTATGTGGCTTTATCAGTGTTTGCTACTTTCTCCCCTTCGCTTTAGGTGAAGAACTGCAGTGTTCACATCAGTGATGACTCTGCCTTCGAACCAGAAGAGCAGTTCCAGGTCTGTCTGGGCAGCCCCCTTGGAAACCATTGGAGTGGAGCTAGGATTGGGAAGATGGATGTGGCAACCATAACTGTCACCAACGACGAAGATGGTGAGTGAGGCTGCTCCACAAGGGTGTGCTCGTGGTTCCCAGGGAGGCAGCACAGTCCCACCAATGCAGTACACGTGGATGCCTTCAGTGCCACGGCCACAGCCCTGTGTGCAGGTCACTGTGTGCACCGGGCTGGGCTGAAGGGAGGGGTTGGATAAGAGTGCCTGGACCCCCCACCTCTCCTGTTTCCCATTGCCCTGCAGCTGGAGTTGCTGTGTTTCCCCTGGGAGTCATTCCTCTCCCTCCACAGCATCGCAGCCTGGAGAGATCTGTGTGGGAACAGAGGGATGCCAGGTCCCTTTTGTGTGACAGCCTGCGGGGACTGGAGCACCAGCACGTGGTGGGGGATTTGAGGGCGTGTGGGAGGCAGGGATGGGAGAATCATTTGCCATCCTCCCTAGCCTGACACCCTCGCTAGGTTTTGCCCTAAGTCACGCCCAAGCCTTTTTGGCCCCTGCTTTGAGGAGCCTCGCTCTCTGAAGGAGTGAAAGGAGCTGAGCTGAAGTAGTCAGGGGTGCAAACCCGGGGCTTTCCCCTGCAGCCCCCACCATCGAGTTCGAGGAGGCGGCGTACCAGGTGCGGGAGCCGCCGGGCCCGGAGGGAGTGGCCGTGCTGAACGTCCCGGTGGTGCGCAGGGGTGACCACAACAGGACCTCCAGGGTGCGCTGCAGCACCCGCGACGGCTCCGCACAGGCCGGCCTGGATTACTACCCCAAGAGCCGGATGCTCAAGTTCAGCCCAGGTGAAGAAGGGGCCTCCCAGGGAGGGGTAGAGGTGGGGGGGCGTGACCAGGGACATTCTGTGTGTGTGTCAGAATGCCCAGGAGGTTTGGGAAAAGCCACTTCTCACATGAAGTTGGCTGTGATTTTATTACTACGCAAAGCTGACGGGTTAAACAAAGGGCGATCAGACCAGAGAAAGAAGGACTGGCACCTGGCAGAGTAAAGTCCTCATCAGGGAATGTAGGGCTGTGAGCACCTCAGGCCACGTTGCTGGACCAAGAAGACCTCACCAAACAGCTCTGCACACCAGTTTTAGGGAGAAGAGGGATGGGAATGTGCTTTGCATCCCAGATTTTTCCTCCAGACAGCCAACACAAGACAGTCATTGTTAATCTCAGTACTGCTTTACTGCTAGTAAATCTGTCACCGGATCGATTGGATCAGTTGTCATAGCTGAAGTTTGATGTTTTTAGTAGACTCCTCTGGGTTAGTTATTAGCAGCCGTGAGTGGAAATAAAATTTATAATGCATATTTTATCATAATGTCTCCGTGGTCACAGCCTAGAGCAGCTGTGCAGGGTTTGGATGAAAACTTCAGAGCAGCCTCTGATGATGAATTGACTTCTCTCCGTTTTTCTCTGACTCGCTTCCACAGGTGTGGCCCACATCATGTTTAAGGTGGAGATCATGTCCAACGAAGACCGGGAATGGCACGAGTCCTTTTCTCTGGTGCTGGGCCCAGATGATCCTGTGGAAGCAGTTCTAGGGGACACCAGCACTGCCACAGTGACTATTTTGGATCAGGAAGCAGCAGGGAGCCTGATTCTCCCAGCACCTCCCGTGGTGAGTGGATGTGATGTAGTGCCCTTCAAGTACAGACTGGAAACCGCAGTGGGATTTTGGAAATAAAATGCAGAGCTGCAGTGACAACGTGGGAGGCAAGGACGGCTCTTCCCACCCTCTCCCTCTGCCCCAGCTGAGTGCTGCCCTCCTGCCTGCACACAGGTCGTCACCCTGGCTGACTACGACCGCGTGGAAGAAGTGACCAAGGAGGGTGCCAAGAAATCCCCCTCCCCAGGATACCCCCTGGTCTGTGTCACTCCCTGTGACCCTCACTTCCCCAAGTACTCCCTCATGAAGGAGCGCTGCGGTGAGGCCGGGATCAACCAGTCCTCCATCCAGTTCAGCTGGGAAGTGGCCGCCCCCATGGACGGGAACGGAGCCCGGTCGCCCTTCGAGACCATCACGGACAGCACCCCCTTCACCAGCGTCAACCACAGGGTATGGGCCACAGAGGTTCCAGCCTGACGTCTCCTGGGGTTTGCCACTTGGTGGGAGGCAGGGATGTTTGGGTTTAGGAAATTCAGCGCCCTTTTTCCTTAAGCCTGCTGGAAGCACCGCTGGTTTCCCCCTCCTGGTTCCCTCAGGTGCTGGACAGCATCTACTTCAGCCGGAGGTTCCACGTGCGCTGCGTGGCCAAGGCTGTGGACAAGGCTGGCCACGTGGGGACCCCCCTGAGGAGCAACGTGGTGACCATAGGGACAGACAGTGCCATCTGTCACACGCCCGTGGTGGCGGGGACAGCCCGAGGGTTCCAGGCACAGTCCTTCATTGCCACACTCAAGTACCTGGATGTGAAGCACAAGGAGCATCCCAACAGGTATGAGCCTGGAGAAGGGGGAGTGCAGCCCTTCACCGGCTCAAACTAAACCTCAGGCTCACCTGCTGGGGCTGTGCTGCTGGGGAGATCCTGGGCCTGCCAGGTTGCTCTGTTCTGCTGTCTCACGTGCTGCTTGTTCCAGGATCCACATCTCGGTGCAGATTCCCCACCAGGATGGGATGCTGCCCCTCATCTCCACGCTGCCGCTGCACAACCTGCATTTCCTTCTCTCCGAGTCCATCTACAGGCACCAGCACGTCTGCTCCAACCTGGTCACTGTCAGAGACCTCAGAGGCATCTCAGGTAACCTGCAATGCCAGCCTTTGCTTCCTGAACGTGGAAGCCTGGAAAGAAAAGTGGACAGGGTGGCTTTGTCTTCCTATGGGCTTTCTTGGCATGGTAACCAGCAATGAATCTTCCTGATCTAACAGCAGTGACCAGAATTGTCCCGTTGGAGATGGGATTCCAGGCATGGGAATGTTTCAGATTGTAGATGTTAGGTTCACATTGTGCTGGTGATTTCCTGCTTTTCAAATCTGTCTCGTGATACCCACCTGGGTAGAGAGGGATCTGCAGGGCTGGATCACGGTGTCTGGGTCACTGAGGTCTCCCATGAGGCACCTACATCCCCATTCACTGCTGAAGGAAATGTCAGAGCTGAAAAGAACAGGCAGATTGTGTCTCGTGACACTGCAGGGAATGTAATCCATGCTAGATCCAGGCAGGCAGTGGGCTGTACTTCATTCTGATACCTCCATGCTCAATCTGTTCCTCATTTCTTGAAGGTTAACTTCAACCTTGAGTCAGTAGGTCGCTAAGTCTGATTTTTAGGGTGCTTACCCCACTTCTGTAACATTTTCCCCCATGAAGACCTGGGTGCGTCCAGTTTGACCTCCAGGATAACGAAGGGAGTGAAGCAAGACCTCCATGCCTGTCCTCGGGCTGTTCAGAACCCGGAGGGATGAGCGTTCTGGTTTCTCTCCCTCAGAGGCAGGGTTCCTGGACGAGGTGACCCAGGACAGCTCCATGCTGGGCCCGGGCTATGACCGTCCCTACCAGCTGGACCCCACGGTCCGGGAGCCCAAGAGCATCCAGCTGTACCAGCACCTCAACCTCAAGAGCTGCATCTGGACCTTCGACGCCTACTACGACATGACCGAGTTAATTGATGTCTGTGGAGGCTCTGTCACTGCTGACTTCCAGGTGAGAGGGGGGCCCACCCAGAGCTCCCCCACACACCCCAGATCTCTCTCAGTGCACAGCTCTGCCTTGCACTTGTGTGGAGCTGCTCCTCTGCTCTGTACAGGTGGAGCGTGGCTTCCCCAACCCCACCCCCGTCACCTGGAAGAGAGCAGTGCTGTGTGCATTTATTTAATTTATTTTCCTGGGGGTATCACAGGTTTTATTCTCTTTGTCTTCAGAGCACCAGGAAAATACTTGTTTTATAATGTACTTTTAAAATTTCCATACTGGAAATAAAATAAGTTCTCAGCTGGGCTCTCTTATAATTTTGACCATGTTCTCAGCCAGTAGAAATGAGCTGAGGACAGAGCAGAGGCATCTCAGTCCATGCTCCACAGCAGAGCGAGGTCATGGGGTATTTTAACTCATTTCCTAACAGGCAGGCAGACCAAAGCCCAGAAACGTTCCTGTGTAAATGAGTGGCTTTCAGTACTAGAGGTGTGTCCCTGCCCTCTTGTGGCTGCATTATCTACGTGCAGCCCGCGCCATCTCCCTTAAGTTCTTGCATTAAATTCCCAGTCACATTGCTGGGACCAGCATCATCTCTTCCAATTCCTGCCAGCCTGGACTACTTCATTACGTTTCCTTTTATAGCTCCAATTGTTTGCACAAGCCCAGAGGAGCTGCTTGGCCTGAACAACTGCCCAGTGAAGCATGTGGAGCCTGGCACCAGCCAGGCTGGAACATCTCCCTGAATCCTCTGGGGCCTGCAAAGTACAGCTGCACTCTGTAGATAATAAATGGAGAGCTCTGGGAGGCCTGAGCCAGCAGAATTGCTGATTTTTAATTCACAGCCTTTCTAACTGGGGGGTTTTGAGGTGAAATTGTGCCCAGAGCTCCTTTGTCCCACAGTCCCAGTGAGCCTTAGCACTCCCCCTGAATTAAAACACAGGTTTGTCTGAGGTACCTAGAGGTGAGGAATGTCCAGAGTCACCGCTGACTTCACTTGAAGGTGCATAACCCCCTTTTTGGGGTTTTGTTGCCAGGTAAGGGACTCTGCCCAGTCCTTCCTGACAGTCCATGTCCCTCTCTACGTGTCCTACATCTATGTGACGGCTCCGAGGGGCTGGGCTTCCCTGGAGCACCATACGGAGATGGAGTTCTCCTTCTTCTACGACACCGTTCTGTGGAGGACAGGTGAGCCTGAGGCACTCCAAGGGCCACGGAAGAAGAGGCTCCTTCATGTTTTCCCCTTGGTTCCTGCACTGCCACCAGAGTCCTGAGGGAGCGGGGAACTCGGGATATTTCTTTCCTTTATGCTTGCGGGGGGCTTAGGCAGCCGGTGGGTAACGGAGGAAGCGCGTAGCTGGCTCAGTGCAGCAGGATCCCAGCTAGCCCCTGCCTTCTGGAGATCTCCCAAAGGCCGGGGTGGGGCTGGCAGAGCCCAGCTGAGGAGCCAGGGTGCCGTGCGGGCTCCCAGTGGGGCTGTCCTTGCAGGGATCCAGACGGACAGCGTGCTCTCGGCCCGGCTGCAGATCATCCGCATCTACATCCGCGACGACGGCCGGCTGGTCATCGAGTTCAAGACGCAGGCCAAGTTCAGAGGTGAGGGCAGTGGTCCTGGCAGGGCCACAACAGCCAGGGTCCCAGAGCTCTGCTCTGACGGCTCAGGCGGCAGAACAAGGCCCCGTCCCCGCCTGGAGCCCCTCTGCGCTGAGCTCCGCACTCTGCCTCCTGCCCCCTCCCGTCCTCCCCCAGGGCTGTTCGTCATGGAGCACCACAGCCTGCCAGATGTCAGGTCCTCCTTGATGACTCCGGAGCACCTGGGAGGGATTGAATTTGACCTGCAGCTGCTGTGGAGTGCTCAGACTTTTGACTCCCCCTACCAGCTCTGGAGAGCAACCAGCTCCTACAACAGGTGAGGGCTGGGGGTCCCGTCCCCTTGAGCAGCTTCCCGCAGCACCGCGTTCCGCCGGGCCCCCTCCAGCAGCCACGGCAACAGTCTGGAACGCTCAGGAGCTTGGTCAGGGCTGGAGCAGTGTTCTACTGAGAGAAAAACCAGCTCGGCCTCTCGTAAAGGAATTTTTCCAGCCGTGAAGCCTGTGGATAGACCGATCCCAGAGGGGACAGCGCGTTTCACAAGGTCGCGTTTGTCCCTCAGGGACCGCCGGATGACGTTGCTGGGGCAAGGGAGAGGTGCTGCCCTGGGTGAAGAGCTGAGAGCTCTGCTTGGTGGCTGCAGGCTGTCCTGTCTGTTCCCAGGAAGGATTACTCTGGAGAATACACCGTCCTCCTGATCCCCTGCACGGTGCAGCCCACACAGCCGTGGGCAGAGCCTGGAGACAAGCCCCTGCCCTGCACGGCTCACGCTCCCGAGCGGTAAGGAGGGAGAGCATCCCCAGGGCCGCGGGGCAGGCTCAGCACCCCTGGGGTGCACACGTGTCCAAACCTCATCTGTCCCCGCTTCCCTTCCTTGTCCCAATTCCAGGTTTTTGATCCCGATTGCCTTCCAGCAGACGAACCGCCCGGTTCCGGTGGTTTACTCCCTGAACACAGAGTTTCAGCTCTGTAACAACGACAAGGTTTTTCTCATGGACCCCACCAAATCTGAGATGTCTCTGGCAGAAATGGATTACAAAGGGGCTTTCTCCAAGGGTAGGATTTACCTCTCCTCTCTTCTGCTTGTGCCCAGTGTTTCTGCCTTCACAGCTTCCGTTTCCTGGAGAGGAAAGGGCAAAACCCAGATGTGGCTTTGCCTCTTCCACAGCAATAAATGACATTTTGAGCATCTTGCAGCCCTGTAAAACGACGACGTGCTCTGCCACCCCGCTTTGTCACTCGCACACACGGAGCCCTTCCCAAACCACCCAAACCCTTCTGCGCGCGGACTCCCCCGAGCCCGGCACGTTTGGCTCTAGCGGCGCTTCCCCGGCTGGGGGAATTTCACCTGCCCCTCTTTGTCCCGACCTCCCCAGGGCAAACCCTGTACGGGCGCGTGCTCTGGCACCCGGAACAAAACCTCAAGGGCGCCTACAAGCTGCAGCTGGAGAAGGTTTACCTGTGCACAGGCAGGGATGGCTACGTGCCCTTCTTCGACCCCACGGGCACCGTCTACAACGAGGGGCCTCAGTACGGCTGCATCCAACCCAACAAGCACCTGAAGCACCGATTCCTCCTCCTGGTGAGTGCTCTGCCCCTGCTTCCCGCTCGGGATCTTCTCAGGCAACTAGCAGAGGGTGACTGCAGAGGGATGAGGCAAGAAGCGTGGTGGGTGCTTTGTGCTGCACAAGATCAGTTTCTCCCCCGGACCTTTGTCCTCGAGCGTTCCTTAATCCACGCCCACGTGTCGGCGTGGAGATGGGGCATTGGGATTAGATCCCTGACTCGGGTGTTTGGTAGTGCCCTGGCTTCCAGCCTGCCTTGCGAGAGCAGGCAGCATCCCTCAGGACACTTGTGTGACTTGCAGGACCGAAGGCAGCCAGAAGTGACGGATAAGTATTTCCACGATGTGCCTTTTGACGCCCACTTTGCTTCCGAGCTGCCCGAGCTGCACTCGGTGAGCAGCATGCCCGGAGTCGATGGATTTACTCTCAGGGTGGATGCTCTCTACAAGGTACGATCCCAGTGCTTCTGGTAGCCCAGCAAAGCTTTCCCTGTCCAGGACCTCCCAAACACTCGGTGAATTGTAGGCTCTGGGCCTTCAGAATTCAACCTGGACACGGGAAATGGAGATTAGGATATTATTGAGGTAATCTGTTAAAAACTAAAATGAAAGAAACATCTTGAAAATAAAATTTAAGATTTTTTTTTTCCCTGAAGCACTCGGGGAAAAGCTCTTTAAAAACATATTGTTCATGTTCCTGAATGAATTATTGCCCCTGGCACAGGCTGGACACCTCACTGGGTGGGTGCAGGGGCTGCAGGGGCTTAGAAAAACCCACTGAGCTTTGTCAGACACAGGACACAAAACACACCAGCTCTCGACAGAATCCCCCGACGTAAAAGCCGTCGCTCACGTTCCCTCTGTCGCTGCCTTGCCTTTGTAAAGGTGGAAGCTGGACACCAGTGGTACCTCCAGGTGATCTACGTGATCGGCCCGGAGGGCAGGGCCGGGCCCCGTGTCCAGCGCTCCCTGGCTCGCCGCTGGCAGCGCGGCCGCAGGGACCTGCCCGAGGGCGCCGGGAGAACGGCGCTGGATCCCTCCCTCGTCTACGACAACGAGGGCGACCAGCTGAAGAACGGCACCAACATGAAGTCGCTGCTCTTGGAGAGGGAGGAAGCTGCCGCCGCGTCCTCCTTGTCCCAAACGGGCGCTTCCCTGGGCAGCGCCTTCGCCGCCCTCACGCTGCTGCTGCTGCTGCTGTCCGGAATTTGCCTCCTCGCCAGGGGGTGCCGGAAGGTGCGGAGGAAGCGGGAGGCTGCCAGGGCCGCTCCCGAGGAGCAGCCCTTGAACACCAAGGTGGAGCCGCCGCGGGGCGCCCCGAGGGCCGCGGGCGGCCGGTGCTGCACCGTCAGGAACGTCCATGCACCGAGGGACCCCGGCGGGGTCCGCCACGGCCGGGGCAGGAAAGGGAAGCAGGTGAACTTGGAAGTCAAAGTCCACAGCAATTTGCACGACGGCACGGAAGTTTAATGGAGCGCGCGCATCGCGAGAAGCTTTTTACAAACTGTAAAATAAAGAGAACCCAAAACTCAAAAGCCGCGCGGGTATTTATTTTTTTGAGTCTGGTGAGGAGCGGCGGCTTTCACCTCCCGCCGCTCCTGTCTTCGCCCATTCCCGCGGGGCAGCGCTGCCCTCTCTCGGTGCTGCCCCAGCTCTCCCCCGGGGCCGGGCCGTGTAGGGAAACCCGTCCTGAGCCCGGGCGTGTGGGAGCTCCGAGCCAGCCCGCGAGCGGCCGAGCTCCTCTGGGTCCTCGGGAAAAGGGAAAAGCGGCACTAAAAACTGAACCCGCTATGGCCGGGGTGTCCCTGCCTGTGCCGCCCCTGCGGTCTGCCTCATTCCCCGGGGCGCTACGGGCGGGAGCCCCACGGAACTGCGGGGAACGGGGAAGGGAAGAGAAGGAAGGAGACGGGAACGGGGGAGGAGGGAGGGGAGGGGAGGGGGCTGCGGGAACGGGAGCGCTCCGGGTCCGCCAGGGGGCGCCCTGCGGGTCCCGGGCCCTCAGGGGGGGAACCGGGAACGGGGAACCGGGAACGGGGGAACCGGGAACGGGGAACGCCCTCCCGCGGCGATCCGGAACCGGTCCCGATCCCGGTCCCCGCTTCGATCCTCCAGCCGGGGGAGAGGCGGCACCGCCCGGGAGCCCCGGCGGACCCCGGCGGGAGCCGAGCCCCCCATCCCAGCTCCGGCTGTGAGCTCCAGCACCCGCTCTCGGTCAGCCCCGTCCCGGCACCGCAGCAGGAGGGGGCACCGAGTCCAGGCTGGGCTTTGCCCGGTCCCGGCCCGGTCTCAGCCCCGATCCGCCCTCGGTCCGCCAGCCCCGAGAGCCGCAGCCCGCCCGCCGGGGCAGAGGCAGCGCCGAGCGAGGGCCCCGAGCCACGGCCCCGGGACAGCGGAACCCCCGGGGGGCGGGGGGCCGAGAACGGGCGGGGACACGGGGGGAGAGCGGCACAGGTGTGCGGGGCGGGGCCGGGCTGCGGGGCCGAGCGCTGCCGGGGTCCGCCGGGGGTCCCGGGCGGTGCCGCCGCTCTCCCGGAGGGTGAATCGAGACGGGACCGGGACCGGGACCGGGATCGATACCGGGATCGATACCGGGATCGATAGCGGGATGGGACCCCGCAGGGCGCCCCCTGGCGGACACGGAGCGCGGAGCGAGCGCGGCGCCCCCGCGTGGCCGCGGGACAGCGGGGCCGAGGGGGCGGGGCCACTGAGCGGGTGGGTGGGGTCACAGTGCGCGGGGCGGGGCCACGGGCCGCGTGCGCAGAGCGGGACAACAGAGCGCGTGCGCGGCGCGGAGCCGGCACAGGTGTGAGCGGGGCGGGGCCGCAGGTGCGCGGGGCTCCAGGGCGGCTGCGCGGGGCGGGGCCGAGGGCATTTAAACCCCGGAAGCCGCCGCCGCCGCCGCCGACATTTTCTCCCCCGCGCTCGGAGGTGTGGGCTGCGGCCGCTCCGGGCTCCCTCGGCGGGGGCCAGGTGAGGCTTTTCCCTCTGCTTCTCTCTCCTTCTGTCCTTCTCTCTCCTACCTGCTTCTGTCCTTGTCTCTCCTTATACCTGCTTCTGTCCTCTTTGCTTCTTTCTCTTGCTTTTCTCCCGTTCCTCCCTTTTCCCTCTGCCGCCCTGTACCATCTCCCCGCAAATCCCCGTCTCCTTCTCTCCCCTCACCTCCCCTCCCTGCCCCGCTCCCCACCCCAACCATCTCCGTCTCTCTTTCCTGCCCCCTTATTCCCCCCTACCCAACCCGACCCCTTATTCCCCCCTACCCAACCCGACCCCCCCCCCCGTTACCCCTCCAGCCTCCCCCTTTCTCCCCCTCCTCCTTTCACCCTCCCTGCCCATCCCGACCCTGCCTCTCCTTATCCTCCCCTCCTGTTCCCCTATGCCCCCTCTATCCTCTCTGTCTCCCTCACGCCCCCTTATTGCCCCTGTCTCTCCCTTCTCTTGCTTCTCTCTCATCCACTTGATCTCTCTCTCCCATGTCTTGCCTCTCTCCCCCTCCTGATCTCTCCCTTAACCCTCCTGTCTGTCCCTTCTCATCCCTGCTATCCTTTCCCTCTGTCCCTTCTCCCTCTGTCTTTCCCCCCGCAGCCGCGGGGTTCGGGGTGCCGGATAATAAAGCCCAGAGGGCCGGAGCCGGCGCCCCTCCCTGGAGTCCCCCAAAAGGGGCCGGAGCCGCAGAGAGCGGCTCCCCCCAGCAGATTCCAACACTGCCCTACACTGCCGGGGTTCCGGCTTTCCCTACATCACACTGGGGGGGGCTGGGGGTCGGGGTGGGCCCCCTCCTCAGGAGGGGGTGCTGGGGTGGGTGGGGGGGGTTTGGGATGGACCCCCTCGATAGGAGGGGGTCCAGGGGGGAGGGGGGATAGGTAGGGGGGGTCCCCCTCATTAGGAGGGGGACCGGGGGGGTGGGGGGGTGGGAGGGGTCCCCTCCGGAGGAGGGGCCCCTGGGGAGGGGCGGGGGGCGGGCCCCCTCCGGAGGGGGGGGTCCGGGGTGGGAGGGGCTGGGGGGGTTCTCCCCCCCTGGCTCTTCCCACCCGGGACCCTCCCCTCCGGAAGGGATCCGCCCCCCGGGCCCTCCCCAGGACCCCCTCCTCCGGACGGGACCCCGGAGGGGAGGGAGGGGCGGGTGGGGGTTAGGAAGGGGGGAGAGTGCTGGTGCTTGTCATAAATGTGGAATTACGGTGCAGAGTGACGTGACCCCCTCTGCTTCCCCCCCCCACCCACCCCTCCCTCCCCCCACCCCCGGGGTCCCGTCCGGAGGAGGGGGTCCTGGGGAGGGCCCGGGGGGCGGATCCCTTCCGGAGGGGAGGGTCCCGGGGGGGAAGAGCCAGGGGGGAGAACTCCCCCAGCCCCTCCCACCCCGGACCCCCCCCCCTCCGGAGGGGGCCCGCCCCACGCCCCTCCCCAGGGGCCCCTCCTCCGGAGGGGACCCCTCCCACCCCCCCCCCCGGTCCCCCTCCTAATGAGGGGGACCCCCCCTACCTATCCCCCCTCCCCCCTGGACCCCCTCCTATCGAGGGGGTCCATCCCAAACCCCCCCACCCACCCCAGCACCCCCTCCTGAGGAGGGGGCCCACCCCGACCCCCAGCCCCCCCCAGTGTGATGTAGGGAAAGCCGGAACCCCGGCAGTGTAGGGCAGTGTTGGAATCTGCTGGGGGGAGCCGCTCTCTGCGGCTCCGGCCCTTTTTGGGGGACTCCAGGGAGGGGCGCCGGCTCCGGCCCTCTGGGCTTTATTATCCGGCACCCCGAACCCCGCGGCTGCGGGGGGAAAGACAGAGGGAGAAGGGACAGAGGGAAAGGATAGCAGGGATGAGAAGGGACAGACAGGAGGGTTAAGGGAGACATCAGGAGGCGAAGAGAGGCAAGACATGGGAGAGAGAGATCAAGTGGATTAGACGAGAGGCAAGAGAAGGGAGAGACAGGGGCAATAAGGGGGCGTGAGGGAGACAGAGAGGATAGAGGGGGCATAGGGGAGCAGGAGGGGAGGATAAGGAGAGGCAGGGTCGGGATGGGCAGGGAGGGTGAAAGGAGGAGGGGGAGAAAGGGGGAGGCTGGAGGGGTAACGGGGGGGGGGTCGGGTTGGGGGGGGGGTCGGGTTGGGTAGGGGGGAATAAGGGGGCAGGAAAGAGGGACGGAGATGGTTGGGGTGGGGAGCGGGGCAGGGAGGGGAGGCGCTTTGGGAGGGAGAGGGGGAAGAGCGTAGAGGGAGAAGGGAGGAAGGGGAGAAAGCGGAAGGAAAGAGAAGCAAAGAGACGGAGAGAGAAACAGAGGAAAGAAGAGAGGAGAGAAGCAAAGAGGAAAGAGAAGCAGAAGCAGAGAGAAGCAGAGAGGGAAAATGGACAGAAGGAGAGAGAAGCAGAGGGAAAAGCCTCACCTGGCCCCCGCCGAGGGAGCCCGGAGCGGCCGCAGCCCACACCTCCGAGCGCGGGGGAGAAAATGTCGGCGGCGGCGGCGGCGGCTTCCGGGGTTTAAATGCCCTCGGCCCCGCCCCGCGCAGCCGCCCTGGAGCCCCGCGCACCTGCGGCCCCGCCCCGCTCACACCTGTGCCGGCTCCGCGCCGCGCACGCGCTCTGTTGTCCCGCTCTGCGCACGCGCCCCGTGGCCCCGCCCCCTCGGCCCCGCTGTCCCGCGGCCACGCGGGGGCGCCGCGCTCGCTCCGCGCTCCGTGTCCGCCAGGGGGCGCCCTGCGGGGTCCCATCCCGCTATCGATCCCGGTATCGATCCCGATCCCGGTCCCGGTCCCGGTCCCGTCTCGATTCACCCTCCGGGAGAGCGGCGGCACCGCCCGGGACCCCCGGCGGACCCCGGCAGCGCTCGGCCCCGCAGCCCGGCCCCGCCCCGCACACCTGTGCCGCTCTCCCCCCGTGTCCCCGCCCGTTCTCGGCCCCCCGCCCCCCGGGGGTTCCGCTGTCCCGGGGCCGTGGCTCGGGGCCCTCGCTCGGCGCTGCCTCTGCCCCGGCGGGCGGGCTGCGGCTCTCGGGGCTGGCGGACCGAGGGCGGATCGGGGCTGAGACCGGGCCGGGACCGGGCAAAGCCCAGCCTGGACTCGGTGCCCCCTCCTGCTGCGGTGCCGGGACGGGGCTGACCGAGAGCGGGTGCTGGAGCTCACAGCCGGAGCTGGGATGGGGGGCTCGGCTCCCGCCGGGGCTCCCGGGCGATGCCGCCTCTCCCCCGGCCGGAGGATCGAAGCGGGGATCGGGATCGGGACCGGTTCCGGATCGCCGCGGGAGGGCGTTCCCCGTTCCCGGTTCCTCCGTTCCCGGTTCCCCGTTCCCGGTTCCCGATTCCCCGAGTCCCCGTTCCCCCGCTGAGGGTCTCGCCCCCCCCGTGCTCGGCGCTGCCTCTCCTGCTCCGGG
This sequence comes from Cinclus cinclus, assembly GCF_963662255.1. NCBI lineage: Eukaryota > Metazoa > Chordata > Aves > Passeriformes > Cinclidae > Cinclus > Cinclus cinclus. Next base: position 72,577,999 of record NC_085050.1, on the reverse strand, counting down.
CTCTGCCGGCGCCGGGCCGGGACCTCCCCGAGGCCCGGGAGAATTGGGAGAACGGCGGCAGCGGCGTTTTCCCGGTGCCGCCGATGTTCTGGGAGCCTGAGCGGCTCCCTCTCCGTCCCTCCCTGTCCCCGTGCTCGGGCCGCAGGAAGGTGCGGCTCACCTGAGAGCTGCCAGCTGGGACCTGATGCTCTCCTTCCTCTCCCTCCGTTTCCCTGCCGCTCACACTCGCCCGTGGCAGAACTTCCGGTTTTACAACTCCCGTTAAAATATTTCATCTTTATTTCCATTCGGGGAAGGTCCTGCCCGGGATGGAAATGGGTAAAAAAGAGCAAACTCAAAAATTCCCAAACCGGACGCTGCCACGTGGGACAAAGCAGGGAAAGCCTGGGGCTGTCTAGGGTTTGTTTTCTTTCCCGGCGCTCCTGCAGGGGGTGCCTTGGAAGCTCTGCTGATGGCCAGGGACACCCGCGTCTCCTCCGGCGGACCCGGGGCTGCGGGATGCTGGCAGGATTGTGATTGTGTCTTTGGGGCCCCGAGCCCCTCGCAGCATTGAGTGGCTCGACCCTGGGGACTTTTACAGGAGAGCAGCAACTGCCCGTGAAACTTTGATGACCACTGAGAAATGAGAGAGGCCTATGATAAAAAACCTTTTTTAAAGAACAAGATCAACAATGTCTCTACAGCAGCTGAGCAGCTTCAATTTCCCTTCTCTCCATGTGACACAGCATCTAATTCCCTCTTCTGGTGAGATCTTGGCAAAAGGAAGAGTCGCGTGCCCTCCCTGTAAATATTTGGTACGTGAGGTACTGCCAGGAACCCCACTTTCAATAAATATCTGCAGCTCTCACTCCTGCACACGAGTACTTTACAGCGACGTGCCGGCTGGGCTGGGACCAGGGGGGATACATTAATTATTAAATTAATTATTAAATTAATTATTGCAGTCGGGTGCGCCGTGGGCGGGGAGGGTTGGAGCTGATCCACGCTGGAAATGTAAATATCTCTCACACCTTGAAATCCACGCTTCCCGTTGGGAAGAAATCCTCTCTTTGGAGTGTTGCAGGTGCCTGTTGGGTCTCTGGGACACGGGGAGCAGCTGGGAACCTGAACCTCCTCGGCCTGGGACCAGGACAGCACTCGCAGTCCCCACAGTGTCTGCGCACAGCATCCCTCCCATCTTTGATCCCAAAACACCCCCACAGTCATAGATGTCCTCACCTGGGCACAGGCGTGGCCAGGAGCTCACCTGGGCCACTGCCTGCTCCTGCTTTAAAATGGAGTTGTTATTAACACTTAAACCTCTCAAATATTGCAATTTCTCAGAGAACTCTGCCAGCTCTGAGCCACTCCATGTGCCTGGAGTGGTCTGGCGAGTGGCAGGACAACATCCCACTTATGTTTGGAAAACTCTAAGATAATAAAATGTCATTTCACTTCTTTCTCTGATCCATAAGCAAAGTGTGTAGAACAACACAGACCATTCCTGGAAGGGCTGATTCAGTTGGGGGAAAGAAAAAAACACCTAAACAAATAAAACCACCCCACATTTCAAGGTAAAGACATGTTGTTTCCTTAACAGGAGCACACAAGACCAATTTAAACCAGAAAGGAAATTACAAACAAACAAAAAAGAGCCAAAAGAAATGCTCTCCATTGATACACCCTCTGGCTGATAATTCCAAAGAAAATTCCCTATGGATCAGAAGTAATTGCTAGCAACCTTTCCTCTGTAAGAATTACTGGCGGGGGTTTCTCAGAGACTCTGTCCTCAGAGGGAAACACAACCTGATGTGACACAGCTCTGGCACCACACTCCCTCCGGTTTCCTGTGTCCTCGGGATCCACAAGTCAGCACAATCCCTTGGACCGTAGATCCCTGACCCCAAGGATAAAGGGAGCTTTAGCCAGATCCCAGGAAGCAGTAGAGCTGTGCTTGCATTTCCTAGTGAGTTGATCCCAAGAGACGGGAGAAGGGAATGTGTCCCTCTGACTCACCCCACAGCACGTGCAGGACCAGGTGTGCACCCGGCCCTGACACAGCTGCTGGCAGATGGAATTCTCCCTGACACCTCTCCTTCCCTGCCCGGAAAACTCCCCTTCCAGATCCTGCTCCCCCACCTCTTACCTCCTTGGAAACAGGAGCCGCGCCCCCTGGATCCCTCAGCTGGACGCTCCTGGCTCTGGGCAGGGTGGTGGCCGTCCCCAGGGCAGGTGACACCGGCAGTGGGTCACTCCAACGCCGAGCAGCCTCAGGCCCGGGCTCTTCTCCCTGCAGGGAAACACCAGCCAAGCAGGGACGCTTCTCCTCTCTGCAGAAACAAACGGGGACAAAGAAACCTTCAGGGCCGGGACCCCGCGGCAGCTCAACCTGCCGACCTTCCCGCTGCCACAGGGTCCTGTGGCCAGCTGTGACCCAAACCCACGCCCGGCACGGCGTGAGGGGAGCTAAACTGAAAATTAGGGCAGGGACTGGACAGGAGGAAGGGAAGGATTTGTGGGGGGGGTGGGAAGGATTTCTCCCTGAATGAAACCTGAATTTTTGTGTGGTTATGGAATCAGTTTTGTGCAGCTCTTCCTGACCTCTTCAGGGTAAGGGTTGAAATTCCTGACTGAAGTAATACGGTTAGAAGGTAGGAACAGTTTCAGTTACATCACACCTTTGAGGAAACCAGACTATTTTAAAGTGCATGCGTATTATTTTGGGTATTTTGTAGAATCGTCTAATACTTGATGAGCTAAACCAGGGATACGTGAAGTGCTGAACCTCCCTGAAGGGGAATGCGGGACTGAGAAGCACGAATGGAAGTTAAGGGAATCCATGACCCCCTCTGTTAACTCCTCCAATCTCTGCAACCGAAAAATTAACTCCCAGAACTTTCCTTTGATCCTGGTTCCCATCTCATCTTTCCTCTGATTTGAGACTTAAGGAGCGGGGAACCTCCTGATCTACCCCGACTGGTAACAACACAAGTCAAGTGACTTGTTTGGACTGTCCCCCCAGCTGCCACGAACACTCCGGATTTAATGTTTTATCTCGACATTACGAATTTCTATTCGCCTGCTATCTCCTGTCTGCTCAATAAAGCATTTGTTTTGTGAACAGATCTGATCTGCCACCCCTAGAACTCGTGGGCCAGAGCGATTTCTTAAATTTTAAGTGTTGACAAAACTCGGAGGCAAAGGCAGGGCTTGCCTGAAGCTGTCCCTCATCCCGTGAGCACCAGGAGCCCGAGGATGCTCTGGGGATCGCAACTCTCAGCCTCAGGCAGCCCTGCATGGGAAAGCCAAGTGGGTTTTTCTCTTCCCGGGGAGGAAAAGACACAGCAGGAAGGGCTGTCCCGGCTGACCCGTCCCTCACGGGCATCCCTGAACAGGGTAATCCGTTCCTGTGATTGTAAAACGCTGCAGGCCCTGTGCTCCTGGGATTTAAAAGCTCCGTTTGTGTCAGCAAAAAGTGAGGGAGAGCAGGAAAAATACCCAACTGCACCGTTTGTCCTCCTCCATGGGTCACAAGTGGGGCAAGATCCCCAATTTCAGGCTGATCTTGGGAGCTTCAAAGGAAATAACTCTCGAGGCGGCACTGGACGCTCCAAATCCGTGACACTCCTGCCCCAGAACCACGGCCCAGCGGGTTTCCGTGGGAACCTGAAATACCTGTGTAGCTCAGAAGCTGCACAGCTCCTTGTGCTTCAGGGCTCCAGATTTTCTGTACGGACCCACTGCAGCTGAACCCAAACCTCCAAGCAATAATTAACAGTAACCCGGGAGTGCCAGTGCATCACCTGTGTATCTCACAAGTACAGATGCACATTCACCCACTAAAGCTGCAGGCACTTGACTGAAATAAAGGCATTTATAATACATTATTTTATGCTATTCTCTGAGAGATTGACGTTTTCCTGGCATCGTTTCAACCCGCTTGAACCCAGGTTCTGCCCCCTGTTGTGCCCTCGGTCCCAAAGAACAGCTTGGATATGATCAGTGGTGCAGCTCCAGTCATTGAAGTTACTGCTGCAAACAGGCAGAAATCAACGGTTGGGAAAATTAAGGCAGAAAAAAACCTGCGTGCTTCCCAGTCCCTGTTCAACACACTCCAGTTCTCTACTGGGAGCCGAAGTCCTGTTCTTATCATAGCAACTTAATGATGTCATGCAGTTACATTTTATAGAAAAGCTTTGCAAGGCAATTGTCTCTCCCAGCATCCGCAGCAGCCCTCAGCACTCCAGCAGCCCCGCGGGAAATGCCACCTGAGGCTTAAAAGACACAAAATGAGAAAAATGCGCTAATTCAACACTAAAAATGTCAGCGAACAACCGGTTTAGAAAATATACCCGTCATCATCTGCACGGGGAGAGTCTCTGGGACGCCAAGGCAAACTCAGAGATGAACAGATTCCCATCCTTGCCCGGGCTTTACCTGGGCTCACCGAGTGCCTGCCCCCCAGCACACCACACACTGAGACATCACTCCGATTTCCACGCATCAGAAATAGATCCATTAAACTGTATTTTTTACCTCGCCGAAGCAGGAAGCAGCAGCTGCGCCGAAGCAGAAAATTCAGCGTTCCCACCTCGGGCCCCGGCTCTTATATAGCCTTAGCCGGCTCGTGAT